>NC_048306.1:75642172-75956632 GCF_013100865.1 Trachemys scripta elegans | reverse complement strand
TATATAAAATCATGAGTGATGTGGAGAAAGTAGATAAGGAAAAGTTATTTACTTATTCCCATAATACAAGAACTAGGGGTCACCAAATGAAATTAATAGGCAGCAGGTTTAAAATAAATAAAAGGAAGTTCTTCTTCATGCAGCGCACAGTCAACTTGTGGAACTCCTTACCTGAGGAGGTTGTGAAGGCTAGGACTATAACAGCATTTAAAAGAGAACTGGATAAATTCATGGTGGTTAAGTCCATTAATGGCTATTAGCCAGGATGGGTAAGGAATGGTGTCCCTAGCCTCTGTTTGTCAGAGGATGGAGATGGATGGCAGGAGAGAGATCACTTGATCATTGCCTGTTGGTCAACTCCCTCTGGGGCACCTGGCATTGGCCCCTGTCAGTAGACAGGATACTGGGCTAGATAGACCTTTGGTCTGACCCGGTACAGCCGTTCTTATGTTCACTTTCACAGCATTATTTTTATTATTGAATCCGCCAAAAAAAACACTTTACATAAATAAATTACAATGATCTGGATGTGTATACACATGCATATTTATTTGTTTTTCCTAAAATTATTAAGTGTTTTAGAAAAAAGTTGGTGGCTGCACTCTGAGGCCACCAAAAAATTTGTTGTGAGAAGCCCTGCTTTAGAAGATGCACTAACTACTTCTGTTAAACCTTGCATTTATTTGTTACACTTGAAGTAGCTTTCCCAGACCTAAAGAAGAGCTCTGTGAGGCCAAAAGCATATCTCTCTTACCAACAGAAGTTGGTCCAATAAATGATATTACCTCACCCACCTTGTCTCTCTAATAATCTTCGCAAGTCTCTTATTTCAATGCTTTCAGGACTTTACAAGCTCTATCCAGAAGCTGATGAATCTTTTAACTCACAAGTATTTGATATATAAGGGATTCATAACAAATATAAGTCACCATGATTCATGGCTCTTGTAAGATCTGGCTAGTGGGTGATAGGAGCTCACATGAGTTACAGTCTCCACTGGATTCTTGGCAAGGCTGGCAGAAATGGTAAAATCTGCCATCAGGACCTACAAAGTTTTGGTTGGGGGGCTTGCAAACTCTACAAGCCATTAAACAAAGAGTTTGTGAGATATTACAATACATATGGTAGCAGAGTTTATCAGTAACACAAGGTGTCTGATGGAGACTAAAAATTGCATGAAGTGAGGTTATGCACAGATGCTCTCTCTTGACTATTTTTGCAAGCTTACACACATTAGGGTAGCTACAATATCCCAAGGTCCAAGCAGTCCAATAACTGCACTCAATCATACTGTGGAAGTTACAAGCTCTGCCACTGAAGCTTCTAACTGCTGCAAACCACAATTCTTTCACATATGGCACTTACAACCTCTCTCAGCTGTGCAAATGGAGCTTATCAGTGTCATGAATTGCAGCTGTAATAGCAAAGCCAGCACAGTTTCTAAGTTCCATGATCTGTAATTATTCCTCTCCTAGAACTTACAAACTGTGGCAGCTCATGTCTGCAGGACATTTCACAGAAATTCTACTGTCCTGTGAAACCCCCACATAATGAAAATTCTATATTTGATCGCTAATAATGTAATTATTCCCTCAATTTACACTTAACTTCAGTAAAAATAGCCCTGCATATCAGTTGCCATTGAGAACTACCATAAAAGGAAATTAGAAGTGTTTAGAACAAGCTTTTAAATTATGAATGGACAAAAATCATTAGACTTTTCAAAAGATGAAAAACAACTATTTTCTTGTCCGTTATTTCAAAAGCTCCTTGTCCAATTAAGCTCAAACTTGCCATTAAATAAAAAAGACTGTTTTTCAAAAGGATTTAAGGGAATTAGGTGCCAAGATCCTATTGATATTCTTGTGGAAATCCCAGCCTAAATACACTATTATCCTTTGTTTAGAGACAGGTGATGCACATAACTTTCTGATGGAAAGATGTAAATGTACAAAGAAGTGTGGAAGATGGGCTTATGATAGAAACTCATATCCTCAACTGTGGTGCCACTATCACGGCTCAGTATAAGTATTTTATATTATAGTAGTGCCTATAGGCCAAGGGCCTCATTGTACTAGCTGTGCACAAACATATAACAAAGAGAGTTAGGGGGGCTGAGGGGCTGACTAGTGTTACTATATAGTTATATGCGGGCCTGTCCTATGAGAGAGTGCTATCAATTACTTATGCTAGTAATGATTATTTTTCATGTCAAGTTACATTTCTACCTATTGCTTCACTATCCTAGATGCTAGTGTGTTTATATAGGTTTTGTTGTTACTTATTAATGGTGACTTCAGCTATATGATAGGCATTTCCCAAAAATTTTAGAGGATAATTCCTGCTTCAAGGAGCTCATGGTATTTTTATTGTCCTCTGATTTAAGAGGAGTTGTTCTTGGTTGATGTTAATTGCAAGAATATCAAATTCCGATTGTTTCTGGGGGAGAAAGAGATGAAAAAAACAACAGAAAATTCCACTTCCACATTATCTCCTGATTTGCAAAGGAAACTCATGTGGAAGTTGCTAAAGTTAAACAGAGCACCCATCTCTATTGCAGAACTCAGTACACCCAAAATTTAATGCCCAGAGAAATAGATCATTCTAACGGACAAAAATTGTTAGTATTATTATATGTATTACAGCAACTCTAGAGGTACCTATGAAGATTAAGGACACATTGTGAAAGGTGCTTGCCACAGGATTTACTGTCCTTTTCAAGACAGGCCTGGGTCTGTATGTCTCTGCTTCAAGTTTTGGTCCTATAAAGACAGGTCTTCTGTGAGTTGTAATCTGCAGAGGCTCATGGGATTGTAAAGTAAGCCTGCTGAGAAATGGGTGCCGCACTATATAAACCAAGCTTTGTGCCCTCCACAGTGGTCTGCTGCCTATAGGCTGCATTCCACCTGCTATAACTAGTGCTGGTTCACTGTCAGTAGCAGGTTGTGGCTCTGCTCGACTCTTAGATGGGCAGTGTATGAAGCTGGCCTGGGAGGCGGCCAGCCAGCCCTTTGTGGTTAGGGTTCCAGGGCTGGAACCTGTAATACATTGTTCTCACTTAAAGATGGTATGGCCAGCTCTGTGGTTCCAGGGCTGAGGAACTGTGTGTGCTCTGCACTGAGAAGCAAAGGAAGAATGAACTGTTTGGCTTGGGGCGATCAAGAAACTGGCTAGCCCAGTGAGCCCTCCACTGAGGGGGCGAAGGCTGTATCGTGTATGCTTTGGGCTTTGTTTACTCTGGGAGGGGAAGGCTTGTTTACTTTAGCTGGAAGGCCAAAGCAGTAAACCCACTGACTTGCTGAAGAACCAGCTATCTGAGAGCAAGGGAAACCAAGGCACAGATTACCTAACACCAGGTGAGGTGAGCTGACACTATTGTAGTGCTGTACATACTCATACTGGCAGTGTTTTGAATGTGGCAGTGGAGTTGCAAAAGTTTGCTTCTTAACTAAGACTGTCTTGTTTTGAAAAGTGACATGCCTAAAGTGTGTGAATGGTACTTTGCAGGTTATTTTATCTGTAAAAGTTCTGCTGAAAGTCCTGCCATGGTGTTTGTAGCCCTGGGGTAAGAAGCTTCAATTCTGCTATAGTCAATGTTGTTACACCTGGGCTGAGTTGGCCTTGTAGCTGTAAGATGATCTATTGCTAAGATTCTGGCTAGTTAGGCTGGGAAAGAAAATATCTGGCCAAATTCTGGTCTCAGTTGCACATGTGCAAATCCCAAAGCTGTAGTGCTAAACCCTGGCCCAGTAAGTATAATCATGAGGTCTTCAATTATTGCAGATAGTATAGATGTTACACTGGAGACTGTATGAACAACTGTGTCTATCTTTGTTGTGCGCTACATACTTGCATATTGCAACATCTGATTTGCTTCATCCATTTAAAATCAACCAGCCAACAAACAAACAAAATGTAATCACTAGAGAGTCGATAATAACAACATATATGTCATTCTAAAAGTTATAGCAAACAAAATTGTTCCTCTGGTGTATAGCATTTGTTTTTTTGGATTTAGGAGCGTGGCTCCTTTTTTGTTGTTGTTGTTGTTTTGTTCAAAGCACAGAAAACCCTAGGGAGAGAGGTTTTTGTTTGA
The DNA here is from genome assembly GCF_013100865.1 of Trachemys scripta elegans. Taxonomy (NCBI): domain Eukaryota; kingdom Metazoa; phylum Chordata; order Testudines; family Emydidae; genus Trachemys; species Trachemys scripta. Next base: position 75,952,536 of record NC_048306.1, on the reverse strand, counting down.
ATATTTTGTTACTTATTGTTAGAGCTGTGTGCACTAACTTTCAAGGAATATTTTTGATGGATTTGTGCTTTGAAAATTGAAGAAAACAGGAGTTATTTTACAAAAAATTGCAAATTTTTGTGTCTCTCCAGACAGTTTGCTGCTATGGTGATGATAGTGGCATAGTAACCAAGGTTGATGTTTGCACAATTTCAGAAAGTAACTCTTGCTCAAAAACAACAAGGAGTCTGGTGGCACTTTAAAGACTAGCAGATTTATTTGGACTTACTTTGCAAGTGGAGAACCAGTGTTGACAGCAGTAAGTCCCTGCTCTCCATGGGTCAGTATATAATGCCTGCATCTGTAACTTTCACTCTATGCATCCGAAGAAGTGAGGTTTTTACTCACGAAAGCTTATGCCCAAATAAATGTTAGTCTTTAAGGTGCCACCAGACTCCTTGTTGTTTTTGTAGATACAGACTAACACGGCTACCCCTTGACTCTTGCTCAAAAAGTGACATTTGTTTCAAGCTTGAAACATCTGCCAAAGGAACAGGAGAAAGTGGCAGTGTTCTAAAAGCACAGGCAGGAACCAGAAATGGGGTGAGTTTTATTTGTGCCCCTACCCCTTACTGGCCTTAATATTTTGCATTTCTACAGAATTTTACTCTCCTGACACCCTGGCCCATGTTTAATATGCCAGACCACAGTACTCATTAGACAAGTAATTTTAACTTGTGTGTGTTTTTTTTTTTAATCTGGTGAGACAATGTAATATTGACGTAAAGAATATGGAACATAAGAAAGGGTATTTAAATTGTACTATAGTATGGCTTATGTTAACAAAAATATAAAAAAACATATTGACCTATCACTAGTTATAAAATTCAAATATTATTTTAACCATGAATTCTCACTTCTCACTTACTTTTTAAATTGTGGTTCAGTGATGGTCTCCCAAGCATTGGATTTTAGTGAAACAGGCCAGAATTTTCAATGATCAGACTGGCTTCTGGGTTTTTTGACCATATGCATGAACAGAAATACCTACTAGTAGTCTTATGAAATAATTTATTATCCAGCCTCTTAAATGCACCCAGCGATTTACAGAACAAATATATAAAACAGCATCCCTTCCCCATGAATTTTCAAGATTAAATTTAAGCACAACATGAATAACAACAGTAAGTGGGAAGGGGAGTCTGAAGGTAGGTCAAGGGAGGACAAAAACACAGATCAGATAATGCAGTTGCTTGAGTTTGTTGGAACCAAAATGTGTGTATATATAAGAATGGTTATTTTGTAAAGATGTAGTTGTTGATTGTTGTGTGTGCAGATCTGGAGTGACAACTGGTAAAAGAGTTGGGCGGATACATGAAAGGGTAGAAATACAGAGGGGAGGAGAAGTGGAATGAAATTTCAGGAAAGTGGCTAGCTAGTGCCAGGGCAAGGGCAAGCAAAGTGTGGAAGAGAAAATGTCCAGGTGGCATGCTCAAACTTTACTAACAATGGGGAGTTAGTGAATTGAACAAAATGGAACTGCAGAGGCAATGGCAATACAAAATATAGTATAATTCATATGCATCTATAGTATAATTTTGCAACATGATTAAAATCTATAAGGAACAGCCGTTTGATTTTTTTTTTAATATATATTTTGTATATCTATTGTCTCTAACTATAAAGAGGGGGAATTTTTAAATAATTACAGCATTGAAGATAATCTACATGGAATGAATATTTTACATATGTATAATTTACCTCATGCTAATGCTTTAGTGTTATGATGTGACTATGAAAGGAAAAAACAGAGAGGGCAGAGGTATCCTGTGCTCCAATCCCAAATTTCTGCCCCATCTGCTGCATCTCTTTGCCCTGCAAGACGGATGGGACAAAGCTAGGGGCTGAGTATACAGTACCTTCCTTGCCAATGCAAGACATCACACCCGGGTCATGATACTAGGCCTTGTAACAGGGTAGAATACTAGAGCTCTTCATAATGGTGCAGGTGGACTCTCTTGTTTTAGGCATCCTATCAGGTATTTGAAGCTTTCATGAAAATGCAGTGGAATTACTGCTGAGTTTCTTATATGAATTCAAGTTTCAGAGTAGCAGCCGTGTTAGTCTGTATCCGCAAAAAGAACAGGAGTACTTGTGGCACCTTAGAGACTAACAAATTTATTAGAGCATAAGCTTTCGTGGACTATAGCCACATATGTTCCATTCTATATGCATCCGAAGAAGTGGGCTGTAGTCCACGAAAGCTTATGCTCTAATAAATTTGTTAGTCTCTAAGGTGCCACAAGTACTCCTGTTCTTTTTATATGAATTCAACTAACTTTAATCAGGCTATAAAAGTGTCTCTCCAACATAGAGCGAACTAGCACCTGGGACAGGAGGTCGCACAGGCAAAACACTTGGAACAGCCAACCGTCTAGAAAGCTTAGGTTGAGATTTGTGTTTCTTATTATTTGAGTCACCAGTTAAACCCAAACCCCAGGTAGGGAGTAAATTTCACTATATGCAATGTATGTATAACCTATTATGGCAAGAGCAAGGTGGGATTGACACCAGTTTACAGGCCTAACTACCAATTTTTTGTCATTCTTAGCAAGGTGGTGCCGTTTTTCCTCTTTATTTTCATGCAGTCATATTTTTGAGACTTTTATGATTGGTGTACAGAATCACTATTTATGCTGTAGGGGCAAATCCTAGATGTTTGAGGATAGCTGTTATACCAAGTTTGTAGGGCTTATTTTATGTTCACGAGAAAGCAGCAAATGCTTCCTGCAAAAAGTCAGTATTATGTCATTTAAATCTGTGCAGAGTTTCTTGTAACTTGTGATGGATTTTTTTCTGGCCTTCATTCTCTCCAAGAAGCAACAATGCGTAAATTGCTTATTTTGGGCTATTTCATCCTCCTTTGTCTTGATCCATGCTCCTGTTTGGAATGCTCATGATCTTTCTGTGTATATTTAAAATAACAGAAGATGCAAGTGTCAAGTTAAACAGAATGTTGATGTTACACATCACTTTTTTGTGTGTGTTATGTGTTGCATAAGTGATGTCAAAATAAAACCCTTCATGTTTTGTAATGGGAAGCTAAGGATATACCATTAATGAATTACCCCTCAGCAAGAAATGCTTATCCTTATTATCCAGCATATTTCACTGTTCTATGCAGCTGGGATACATCTGTTCCTACTTGGTTGTTTCTACAATTGTATGAAAGTATCAGATGTTAATATGTCTCTCTCATTCAGGGTAGAGGAAAAAGAAGCACATTATGGATTTGTTTTTCTTTGAGCTTTTCATTCAAGTCATTCTCTTGGGTTTCTGGCATTTGTTCCTTAGCAAATCCATTCACAGCTGTGTGTTTATGCTGGGGGATCGCAACCCATCATCATGGAATTCAAATTACAGTACTAAAATCTAGATATTTTTGTGCCTGGCATTTTGCACCAAGTTGTGTTAACCCAAAGTAAATTGTCATTGAATAGGCTGCATGTTTTAATTTATGATGTTGGTTTTCATCTTGTAGCATGTGAATTGCTTGCTGGTGGTCAATAGGGAGCTGGCATCTGACCTAGGTATCTGCTAGACCTTGTTTTCAGGTACACGGGCTCTTCCTGAGAATGCCAGGCAATATGTGCAAGTGGAAAGTGAGTTTAAGAAAATCCAGGGCAGAGCCCTGACATGGTGCCCCTGTGTCTCTGCCCCTATAGCCCCATGTCTGCACTGGGGCCCCCCACTTGGAGCAGTGCTGGTAGCCCCCCCCCCCCAGAGAAGTAGTGGCATGAGGCAGTATCAGCAGAGGAGCAGGGGCACCCTCTCCCTCTGGAGAAACAGGGTGACCCTCAATACTTACCCTGTAGGCAGAGTATATCTGCTTGTCTGGGTGGGTTGGGCTAGTTGCACTCTTTTGTTACACACAGCCCTCTGCTTGGGCAGTGTTGGAAGGGCCTCCTGGGCAGTGGTGCTTGGAGTTAAGACCCTATTCAGATTAATTGAATACTTCCCCCTCTTAGAACTGTTGTTTCATGCTGTCTGAAGACTCAGGCAAACATCATTGCATAGGTTAACTGTGATTATGTTTTCAAGCTTTCCTTCACAACCAGGAGGAACACAAGAATGCCCATGCTGGGTCAGACCAATCGTCCATCTAGCCCAGCTGTCTTCAGACAGTGGCCAGTGCCAGATACTTCAAAGGGAATTAACAGAACAGGGGAATTATTGAATGATCCATCCCCTGTTGTCCAGTCCTAGCTTCTAACAGTAAGGGGTAAAACATCTAATAATTTTTTTAAAATGAAAGCTGAGATTCTGATATAATCACCTGTCTTCAAGAGGCAGGGCCTAAAGGCCCAGAGCCACAAAGGTATTTAGACTAAATCCCTTTGTTGATCCGGGTCACAGTGTCTGTGCCTTAATGTGGTCCTGTCAAGTGAGATGAGGAGAAGGCGACCTGTGGCAGTGGTTCTCAACCAGGGGTAAGCAGAGGTCTTCCAGGGGGTACATCAGCTCATTTAGCTATTTGCTTAGTTTTACAACAGGCTACATAAAAAGCACTAGTGAAGTCAGTGCAAACAAATTGCATACAGACAAAATGAGAAAGTAAGCAATTCTCAGTAATAATGTGTTGTGACACTTTGTATTTTTATGTCTGATTTCGTTAGCAAGTAGTTTTTAAGTGAGGTGAAAGTTGGGGGTACACAAAACTTGGGTGAAACAAATCCAACTTCTGAAAGGGGTACAGTAGTCCCTTTCAGTGAACTAGGGGCCTGTTGGCAGAGAAGCAGGTACAGGATCATGGGTAGGAACAAATGGAAGAGGCAGCTAACACGAAGAGCAGAAGAGACCGTGAGATCAGTCCTTTTTCAAAGAGGAGTAAACTATTAAAAGCAGATAAAAATATACAATGTCTTTCCCAATACTGCTTTTCTATATAAACAAATGCTGTAGTTGCCACAAGGATGTTGAATGATTTTGAATAGGTTTGATTGGAAGGGGAGGTGATCCAGGAGATGGTCTTTCTGAAGTGTGGTCCACATTTAAGAACACTATTCAGAATCCCCTGATCTTTGGAAGCGTTGTTGTGTTACTTTTCGTCTTAACTTACAGTAACGTGTGTTACTGCTAGATGGTAGAAATAATTCTTGTACAATTTTATTTGTAGATATCTTTGTTCAGGTAGCGGTAGAAATTTTAGTGAAATAGCTGAAAGAGCTCATGTAAAATAGACTTTGTTACAACATTGACTTTTCTCTTTATAACATTTCTCTTTCTGTCATTTTGGTGGTACTTAATAAAATTGTTTCATAACCGCTGTTCCCCTTATAATTCCTTTACTGTAATTGGCTTATATTATGTTGTACAAAGGTGGAAAATATGTAAGTGCTCAGTACTAAAGTGCATGTTATTATTTCAAAAACTCTGCTTGGGTGACAAGAATTAATTAGAATTCTAAATTATTACATAAGCCTTCTGTTCTACAGTGGGAGCTTTAGTGAAATGCTGACACTGGATAATTAACCGGCACTATTCTGTCTCTTCATTTTGGATAGTCCATAAAAGATTTGATGCTTCCTTTCCTGAAACAAACAAAAACAGCTTCTGAACTGTCAGAAAATAACAGCAGTTCTTGAAGGCTAATCATTACCAGCCTTTGTCATGGGGTTGTAATTGTTTCATGAATTCTGCTTCAATCAGGGAAAAATATGTTTAAGTGCCAATAAAAGTTTTTATGCTGCTATGATTTCCCCCCCCCCAATTTATGGCTTTATTCTACTGTTTGTGTCTAAGCAACACTGTACATGTTAACACAAATTATTCCAAACTCTCAGACAGTGAGGCAGGATCTAGTGCCAATAGCATTGGGTTAATTTTCTGATTAATATGTGGTAAAAAGAAATGCTGCGGCACTGGAAAAGGCAGATAAGAAGGCTAGGAAGCTGGTTTGAAGGTCAAAAGGGAATAAAAGATTTTAATATTAATTTGAGTGACTGTAGCAATTCCACATTTAATAGCTGGCCCTCCTTCTCGAACAAGAGGCACCAAAACTTCGCCGCCCAAGGTTCTATCACTTTGATTGGCATTGCTTTTTGTTAAGCAGCTCAGTGGGTCGCACTGTGTACATCCCATTGTGACACAAGTTCTGTCATTGTGATTGTATGTCATTTTCATATGTGTACAAGAAGAGAGAACATGATTATACATCTGATATTTTACTTTTATTCTGCTCGATTTTCAGTATTGGGTGGTTTCCATTGAAGTCAATAGGAAAACCACCCCTTGACATCAATAGGACCAGAGCTAAATCAACACTAAAAGCTTCCGATAATCCCGCCCATGCTATGCAACCTCTTAAATATTGTTCATTGCAAGAGATTCCAAGTTTTATTCTCTGCACATACACTACTCAAGATAGTTTCATTTAACAGGCTTGAAATACAGTTTGTTCCTGAAAGTAATTTTTTAGGTAGAAAGAACTAAGGTAGACCATCTCAGAATGGTGCGAGAGAATGCTAGAAGCCACACTGAAGGGTCATGTTTGATCACAGGAGCATCTTATTTCAGAATTGCTTTTAAGGATTGATTATACCCTCACTGAAGTTGATGGCAAAACTCTTAGCATCAGGCCCTTAAAACGTTGCTGAAATAAACTGGTGAAATATAGAATCTTCCAACAGTTTAAGTTCTAGGTGTAAAACTTCATGTACTTGCATGTATTTTTACATTTTTAATTGCTATAGTGTGTGAAGATGTAGATCTTTAAAACAAACTAAAATGGGAATCAGCCTTGATTGGCCCAAAGAGCTGAAAAGGGACATTGAGACAGATTAGATTTCAAGTTGCCTAAGTATTAATAGTAATATAGTGAAAATAGCTTCAGATACTATTCATGCCAATGAGTCCCCCTCTCATTTTGTGTGGTTTTTATTACTTGTTTTCCATTTAAAAAAAATGTTTTCTGTCCTGTTGTGAAAGATCCACACAAATGGAAGGAGAAACTGAATATGCAAAGGAAACAGTGAATCTTACTGCACAGGAAATGGTGGTTAACTGTACAAAGTGAACAGACTGAAATTTAGAAAGAAAAATCAGTTTTCATCCTTAGATCTTATTTGCAATAAAAGATAAACATTTTCATACAAAAACCTGACTTTTTCTAAGCTGACGATGTCCTTTAAAAGTAATTGCATATAATCTGAGATAATAGACAAAAAAGTCCACAAATAAGAGCGCCTCATCCTTTCTCCTTATGTTTTAGAGAAGTGTATTGGATTTAAAAACATAAATGATAAAATTATGGATTGCATTCTTGATATTATCCTATGTGTTTTCCTCCGTAGTTTACAGCCACTTTAACAGCTGTGGATCAAAGTATTATCTGAAGGTTAAAAAAAGAACATGTATTACAAGAATTCAGCATAAACTTTAATAGATACAGTTAATCAAATTTAAGCACCTGCCAAATCCTAAAAACAAGCCAAACTGTACTTCATTAGCATTTGTAGTATGTGAGAATGTGGCTACAACACAAATACTGCATGTGTTTGCTAGTTGGAATATGCAGTATGTTATAAAGGAAAATGAACAGTGCAGGCATGGACATGGCTGATTTAGTGTAGAATTCAAAGAAAAAAAGATGTCACAGCCTATGCAATTCATTGGGCCAGATTCATCCACCTTGCTCACTTTAAGTAGGATCTTACTCCTCAAAACACTACTCAGCATGTCTATTGCTGGAATTTATGGAGCCGTAGATTTGACAAAATACTGCTAGCCTCTTCTGTTGCACAGACACATCATCAACAAAATGGTAACACAAAAGAGCTGCTCTTATTCTACTTTACTGTTACCACTTATTTTACACAAATATAATGGGCCAAATTTTTTGATAGTGTAACTTTTAGTCAATGGAGTTAATTTATAGAGAATGTGACCCTAAACCTACTCCAAGATAAGCACTAAAATGCAGGGTGAAAAATGTGCCTCTTGACTGTAATTTATTTAAAGCGTTTCATTGGAGAGAGGGTCAAAATTGAAGAACACAACTTAAGATTTTTTAAATGTACCATATTCTTTTTGTAACATTATGACAATACCATAGTTCACTGGTCCACCTAAAGGCAAAAGGTAACGTATTGACCACAAACCTGAATTTTAAGGTTTCTTTTTGACCCTGATCCTGCAAACTCTTATGCACATTCTTAACTTTATACACCTGTATAGTCTCACTGAGTTTAATAAGCATTTATAGTCTATCATGTAAACTAATTCACAAACCAAATTCATCGGCAATGTAAAAATCACATTACTGCTTCCTAACCTTTAGGAGTATATATTGTAGACAATTTGCATTTCCAATTGTAACACAGCATTCTTTCTTTTGTTTTGTTCTATATACTGGGACCCATTTAAACTGATTCTCTGTAGCACTGTTCAACCAAAGATATCACACTGGTATTGAGAAGCTTCATATTTTTGAAGAAGTATGATTTTTTTTCTGATAGGTAAACAAGTCACAGAGCAGTAAAGAGACTCTCCCAAGGTCACAGAGGGTATGTCTACCCCACAGTCGGGACAGCACACTTAAGCAGCCCAGAGCTGGCTGGCTGAGCTAGCTTGCTAAAAGCAGTGTAGTGTAGCTGTGGCATCATGTTAGCTGCCCAACTGTGTGTGTAGGATCTCAGGTGGGTTTGGAGTCGAGGCTAGCCTGAGTTGCTGCTCATGCTGCCATGGCTGCCTTGCTATTCTTAGTGAACGATCTCACTCAAAGCTAGCTCAGATATGCCTACTTGTGCAGTGATCATAGTGAGCCCTACCAGAGTCAGTGGCTGAGCCGTTCAGAGCCCAGGTGTCTTGCCTCCTAGTTTGTACTGTCAAATAATAGCCTCAGTAGGTTCACAAATATCCTGCTGACGCTAAACACGTGCATTAGACATTGTAGGCAAACAAAATTTGAACAAACCACCACCGGTTACAAACTGAAGATTAACTTGAACAAATGCTTAGTTTAAGTTCCGCTGGTTAGGAAAGATAGAAAATGTGGCAAAAGACCACCTTGGCTTAACCACGAGATCTTGCACGATCTAAAAAATAAAAAGGAGTCATATAAAAAATGGAAACTAGGACAGATTACAAAGGATGAATATAGGCAAACAACACAGGAATGCAGGGGCAAGATTAGAAAGGCAAAGGCACAAAATGAGCTCAAACTAGCTACGGGAATAAAAGGAAACAAGAAGACTTTTTACCAATACATTAGAAGCAAGAGGAAGACCAAAGACAGGGTAGGCCCACTGCTCAGTGAAGAGGGAGAAACAGTAACAGGAAACTTGGAAATGGCAGAGATGCTTAATGACTTCTTTGTTTCGGTCTTCACCGAGAAGTCTGAAGGAATGCCTAACATACTGAATACTAATGGGAAGGGGGTAGGTTTAGCGGATAAAATAAAAAAAGAACAAGTTAAAAATCACTTAGAAAAGTTAGATGCCTGCAAGTCACCCGGGCCTGATGAAATGCATCCTAGAATACTCAAGGAGCTAATAGAGGAGGTATCTGAGCCTCTAGCTATTATCTTTGGAAAGTCATGGGAGACGGGAGAGATTCCAGAAGACTGGAAAAGGGCAAATATAGTGCCCATCTATAAAAAGGGAAATAAAAACAACCCAGGTAACTACAGACCAGTTAGTTTAACTTCTGTGCCAGGGAAGATAATGGAGCAAGTAATTAAGGAAATCATCTGCCAACACTTGGAAGGTGGTAAGGTGATAGGGAATAGCCAGCATGGATTTGTGAAGAACAAATCATGTCAAACCAATCTGATAGCTTTCTTTGATAGGATAACGAGCCTTGTGGATAAGGGTGAAGCGGTGGATGTGGTATACCTAGACTTTAGTAAGGCATTTGATACGGTCTCGCATGATATTCTTATCGATAAACTAGGCAAATACAAATTAGATGGGGCTACTATAAGGTGGGTGCATAACTGGCTGGATAACCGTACTCAGAGAGTTGTTATTAATGGTTCCCAATCCTGCTGGAAAGGCGTAACGAGTGGGGTACCGCAGGGGTCTGTTTTGGGACCGGCTCTGTTCAATATCTTCATCAACGACTTAGATATTGGCAGAGAAAGTACGCTTATTAAGTTTGCGGATGATACCAAACTGGGAGGGATTGCAACTACTTTGGAGGACAGGGTTATAATTCAAAATGATCTGGACAAATTGGAGAAATGGTCTGAGTTAAACAGGATGAAGTTTAACAAAGACAAATGCAAAGTGCTCCACTTAGGAAGAAAAAATCAGTTTCACACATACAGAATGGGAAAAGACTGTCTAGGAAGGAGTACGGCAGAAAGGGATCTAGGGGTTATAGTGGACCACAAGCTAAATATGAGTCAACAGTGTGATGCTGTTGCAAAAAAAGCAAACATGATTCTGGGATGCATTAACAGGTGTGTTGTGAGCAAGACACGAGAAGTCATTCTTCCGCTCTACTCTGCTCTGGTTAGGCCTCAGCTGGAGTATTGTGTCCAGTTCTGGGCGCCGCATTTTAAAAAAGATGTGGAGAAATTGGAAAGGGTCCAAAGAAGAGCAACAAGAATGATTAAAGGTCTTGAGAACATGACCTATGAAGGAAGGCTGAAAGAACTGGGTTTGTTTAGTTTGGAAAAGAGAAGACTGAGAGGGGACATGATAGCAGTTTTCAGGTATCTAAAAGGGTGTCATAAGGAGGAGGGAGAGAACTTGTTCACCTTATCCTCTAAGGATAGAACCAGAAACAATGGGTTTAAACTGCAGCAAGGGAGGTCTAGGTTGGACATTAGGAAAAAGTTCCTAACTGTCAGGGTGGTTAAACACTGGAACAAATTGCCTAGGGAGGTTGTGGAATCTCCGTCTCTGGAGATATTTAAGAGTAGGTTAGATAAATGTCTATTAGGGATGGTCTAGGCAGTATTTGGTCCTGCCATGCGGGCAGGGGACTGGACTCGATGACCTCTCGAGGTCCCTTCCAGTCCTATAATCTATGAATCTATGAATCTATGAAAGTGCGACTGAGATTGTTTTAATGTTTCTGACAGCTTAAAAAACCTGATGGGAAAACCTTTTGTGAAAAACCATTACTATTTCTGAGAATAGTAGTATAATTACTACTGGATTTCTGTCAAAATGTTGATAGATTTTCAAACTAGTAATACATGACTATCAAAATATCTAATATTTATTTAATGATTGTGCAATAAACACATCCGCTGTTCAACTCTCATGTAAAGATTAAAAGAGTGAAACATGAGGGATAATAAATAAAATAGGTAATTGTCAAAGTTAGTGTAAATACCCAGAGAAACTACTCACTTATAAATATCAGATATACACCATTTCCATATGGAAAGCACAGAGATGCTTTGTAATATCATACTGAACTGTGTATAATATGGGAAAATGCACACTATCTTTTCTGTATTTTTCTTGACATTCATACTAAAGTAATAATCTCAGCCAGCTTCTTGAAAAAGTTTCAAAATTAATATATTTTTATTATCTAAAATGTACACATAATAAAATTCGTTTTTACCATATCACTGAAGGGTACACTGTAGGTCATTTACAATCTTTCTTGGTGGTCATATGGTGTACACAGTGAGGGGATGGGGTGTGTTTAAACATTGTTGGCTTACCTGATTATTTTTCACAGTGAAAAATTACATTCTAAGTTATAATAATAAATATATAGACTCTTATTTCCAGCTTTGATTTGTTTTTTCTATGTATATATTTTATATATAGTAGGTGTATATCTTTTGTGCAATGAACTAAGGAATATGTGATCTCATGTTATTTATGCATAGCTAATACACATTGCAGTATATTCCCTTTCATAGGTATAGAATTATCTATTGCAGTGGTCTTCAACCTTTGTTTTTTGTTTTTCCATTTGTGGACCCCTAGAACAATTTCTGAAAACGGACAGAACAGAATTAAACTATAAATGTAGCACATGCTCAGCACGGCATTTGATGCAGCATGAGAAAGGGCGCTAAACTGTGGGCTTCTATGGTAATGACAACACTTCTGGGTTTTGACCTGTGGATGGGGATATTCAGGGCCAGCTCCACGCACCAGCTTAACAAGCAGGTGGGTGGGGCAGCCAAGGGAGAGGGGTGGCACCTGTGGCAATTCGGGGCAGCAGGTCCCTCACTCCCTCTAGGAGCAAAGGACCTGCCGCTGAACTGCTGCCGCCGAACGCTTGGGGCGGCAGAAATGCTGGAGCCAGTCCTGGGGATATTCACATACTTTTGATTGATCAGAAAACCAGAATGCCTTTTCTGGGCTCTGAATTTTTTTATTTTCGTAGTCTTCTTTCATGGACCCTTAGACTGTGGTCTGGGGACAGGAAGGGGGTTCCCAAACTATGTTTGAAAATCACTGATCTATTGTTGCCTTTTCCCCTTAAGAACTCTTTTTTTTTATGGAAGAGCTGCCAAACAGTTGCAACTAGCCACTAATAGATCTGGTCTAAATGTTCTGGCCCAAAGATTTATTTTATTGTATTTATTGTGTTTGAGTTTTATATTAAAAAGCCTGTTTTTATGAAAATTTTGAGGAAATTTTTTTTGTGCATGGGAAACTTTGTCCCCTCCTCCCCCGCAAGAAAACACCAAATTAAAACCTTTACAATATTCTGGTTTTCCCCTTTTTCAGTGGCAAATGGAGAAAAAGGAGCAGAAGGACCAATTAATTGCTCCTTTTTTAAAACCTGTGGGACAAAAATGAGTTTGAAATTTTTGCACTTTTGCCACAAATAAATAATCTTTATTCAGCTGGCTTCTAGCTACTGCCAATATCCTCCCCCAGTTAGATTATAAGCTCCATGAGGCAGGGATTGTGTCTTCCCGTATGTTTGATTGCCTCCTATTAAAATGGGCCCTGATCCTGAGTGGAGCCTCTGGGCACTTCCACAATATGAATAATAATAGGGATAATTAAAGTACATCAAGACTAAGTAAGTTAAATAAAAATGTACAGGCCCAGATGTACTATAATACTCATCTGTTTTCTACAGTGTGGAAATCTCTACAAGGCTATGCCCGCGGGCTGAGCACTGCTAAGGATTTGCATGGTTTCTAGAGTTCAAAACATAGACAGGAGTGGTGCCATTTGATTTCAGCCTAGAAGTTCTGAGCACTGTGTTTGGGCTCAATACTGCATTCTTTCTGCAAATAAACCCTCCCTGGAGTCTGGTGCCTGATCCAATTTACAATGAAGTCAGGTGGAGTCTTTGCATTTATTTCAAAGGGAATTGGATCAGACCCTCCCTGGAGCACAACGACCATAGTATAGTATTAATTATGAGAACTTCAGTATGATTGAGGAACAGAGCTAACATTTCGTTCAAACTGCCATTATATTTGCCACTTTCTCCAGTTTTCAGCTTTTCGTCATAACTCTAATACTTCTTAAGTACTTGTAATAAAATGGAAACGTTTTAACTGTCCCTCCCAAATGGCCAACATAACAGGAAAGCTGCCCCTGTGAAAAACATTATCTTTAAATGATGACCCAGGCATTAATGTTCATAATAAAGACAACAGAAGCAACTCTTATCCTATACAAGAATAATACAGTTACACAAGAAGGCCTTATGCAATTTAAAATTATTTCTAATAAAGCAACAAACAGTTAACATTCATCACTTTACAAATTATCTGCACAAAAACACTGTAGAAAACATTCTACATTTAAATCTTGTTGCTTAGTTTTTCATACATCTATTTAAAGTTATAGAACATCACACTAGGCACTACAACTATCATATTTCTCACTGCTGCGCTGCTTTAAATTCATATGTTCTCCCCCCCCACAATGATCTCAATGAGTGTATACACAGGGCTTGGACCTAAGGCGACAATCAATGGCAATGAGCCTGTCAACTCTTGCCATTGGGATTAGCAATGTGTTAGTTCAGCCTTGGTAGCGAGGTCGCTGGGGAAACGGACTTGATGATTGATAACTCAGCCTCGTCGGCTTGCAACCTCAGGTGTCATGGGGTTTTGGCCAAGCCCTTCAGCATGATGTAGAGGAACAGCGTTGAAGAGACCTTGGCCTTGCAGTGGGATAACAATAGCTTGATGAGAGTAGATAGATATTGTATATCTGGATCTGGTCATGCTGTTTTCAGAGATATGCCTTTCAAAACTTTTTCTAGCTATTACTAACACAATGAACAGATTTTGTGTTTAGTGTTTTAACATCACATACTAAAAACAACTTTCTACAAACTCAAATGATGAAAATTTTCAATATAAGCAACCTCCCACTTTGTAGGGTTTTTTTCAGTGTTTCTGACGTTTGGCCCTCTTTTCTTTGCAAAACTTATCTTGGGGAACATCAGCACGTACAATTGTAATATACAGTATATTTTGACAGGAAGTCACATTAGATGAGAGATGAATCATTACTGGAGCTACACAAGGAAAAGAGAAAAACCTGGGAATCACATACACAGCCACTGATGCTGCCAGAATTGCAAGTACATGATGACACGTATCGGGGGTAGCCATGTTAGTCTGTATCCACAAGAACAACAAAGAGTCCGGTGGCACCTTAAAGACTAACAGATATATTTGGGCATAAACTTTCATGGGTAAAAAACCTCACTTCTTCAGATGCATGGAGTGAAAGTTACAGAGTACAGATGCAGGCATTATATAATGACACACGAAGAGAAGGGAGTTACCTCACAAGTGGAGAACCAGTGTTGACTGGGCCATTGCCTTGTGAGGTACTACCTTCTCTCCACTTGTGAGGTACTCCCAAGTAATGCCTGCATCTGTAACTTTCACTCCATGCATGTGAAGAAGTGGGTTTTTTACCCACAAAAGCTTATGCCCAGATAAATCTGTTAGTCTTTAAGGTGCCACCAGACTCCTCGTTGTTTAAGTACATGATGAGAATCTTAACAGAATGATAATTCTGGAAAATCAGAAAAGCCTTTTGGCATAATTCACTCCGCAGTACCTTGACAAACACTGTAAAACAAAAATCATTAAGATAATGGCCAAATTCATCCCTGATATAACTCTATTGTCTTCATTGGAATTTAGTCCAGTAAATGCGCACATATATGATGGAGCATAAGAACACGAAGTACAGGGTAGGAGGATGTTCAGAGTGAAACATGAGTCATATAAAGTACTATTACACAATAAATAGAAATAAATATAATGCACATCTCAGGTATACCATTGCTTAAACATGATTCTGCCAGCAGAAAGGAAATACAAAATATTCATTCAAACATGGCAACAGCATATATGTGTGAAGTGACAGGAGTGGGTG
This sequence comes from Trachemys scripta elegans, assembly GCF_013100865.1. Taxonomy (NCBI): domain Eukaryota; kingdom Metazoa; phylum Chordata; order Testudines; family Emydidae; genus Trachemys; species Trachemys scripta. The sequence continues at coordinate 75,937,210 of NC_048306.1, read as the reverse complement.
AAGTAATTCCTGTATTTAGGACTGTATACTGTCCTTGATTCACAGCTAGAGACTCCATTAATATATGCAGGAGTTTCCCATACTAACTGAGGAAAGTATTGAGACAGATTCATAGTTGATAAAGTGCTTTGGCCCTTCTCAGGATGAAAGGTGATCTATAAATACATCTATTTTAAAATAGTCACATTATAATGACCTCACCACACATTAAGCTGTGGGCACCTTTGGCTGGCTTGTTGGAAAAGGTGTGTGCCCCTGTAAGGGTTAGAGAGCCAGGGAATGACTTTGCTGCAGCTGAAGACCAGGTCAGCATGGGGATGTTGATCCATCCCCCCAGATCTACCAGAAGAGTGGGGGACTATAAAGGTCCATGTTGGTGCAGGAAAAGCCCTCTTTTACGTGAACCAGATGGAGCCTCACCTACCTATGGAAGTAGTCAAATCCCAGGTTTTGTCAGGACTTACTGTGGGCATTGTGTTAGTTGCTCCTTTCTTGGGGTGCTGGGAAGAAATTTTTCCTTCACCGCCAGATTGGCCAAGGTGAAGTGGGGTTTTTCCACCTACCCCACAGTGGGTTTTAGGGGGCTTAGTTGGGGCAAACATGAAATGGGAGTTAGGCTATAATATCACAACTCTTTACATGGTTGGGCAGATGTCCATTACCAGTACTCCACAGGGAATGGATACAGCGATCAGATAAAGCAGATTGGTAAAAGATTTAAGAGAGCAGAAACAGGAAGTGTTTGGGGCCCCTCCTTTATAGCCACCCCCTAGCCATCATTTTGGTGAGGTCCCAGCAGCCAGCTGGCTGGGGACCAGGATGGGTAAGGGGGCAGGTTGATGGAAGCGCCTGTATATAGTGAAATGATTATGGAATTACCTACACTGTACACTTTTATCTGCTGGGTACTCCCAGACATTTAAGAATAAAATTGTGGCCTAATTAAACCACATCCAGTGTCTCCTGTCCTTCTTCCAGCATACATGGACAATGTGTACATTATATTTATTAAACCGTGTATTTATTAAGCCCTTAGGAGTTTGTTCTCCTTAGGACAGTATAACTAACATTTATATTGAGGGCAAATTATACAGGCCTGATTAAAGGCCCACTGAAGTGAACGGGAGTCATCCGAAGTGTCTAAGGAGCCAAATCTTACTTTTTCCTTCTGACCATAGGCAAAGAGCTGAACTGCAGCAGTAGATTGTGGAGAGGCAGCTTTCTCCACAGAAGTGGAGAGGAGGAAATGGAGGTGTGGCCGGGGGGCATCTTCACTATGTGGATTCACTGGGCCAACTCCCCTTCCCCATATATTAGGGGCAGCTGCTGTCACTACAGCCAGTGGACTGTAGTAGTGGCTATGAAGGAGCTGTGCTAGTGCTCTGTCTCCCTCCTTACACATAGTGAGTTCAGGCAGATTTTGTGCAAGAGACCAAGACTTGGCCTGTGGAGAGCATTCCAGGGCAGGCTAGGAGATATGAGGCATAAAAGCAAGAACACTCTTGTGTTGCTGCAACGGCCCATAGTACTAAAACCAGGGATGAGTCTGCTCTTAAATGTCAATTTGGTGGCTTTGCAGAGGACCTGGGAACTGTACGTACACCTCTACCTCAATATAACACTGTCCTCGGGAACCAAAAAATCTTATCGCGTTATAGGTGAAACCGTGTTATATTGAACTTGCTTTGATCCACCGGAGTGCGCAGCCCGCCCCCAGAGCACTGCTTTACCGCGTTATATCCGAATTCGTGTTATATCGGGTCACGTTATATCGAGGTAGAGGTGTACTGTCCTTCCCACTCTTCTGACTCTGTTTTAAAAGAGTTAGCAGTGCTGCCTCCACCCAGTGTCCCTGGAGGCTGCACACTTGGAAGCCTGGTCTTTTTTAAGATTTCTTAATTTTAATCTGTAGTATTTGGGTAGTTTCTTATCCACCATCTGTTAATTTGGTTTTGCAAATCCTAGACTAGGAACCACCCACATTTAGCACCTATTCTCTTCCTCCCCTCCAATAAAAGCCATGACTAAATAATTATTTAGCAAAAGATTAATCCCCTACTCCCTCTAATTACCAGTGTGGGGTTGGTTGTTCATTAAAAACACACCATGTGCACTACTTCTCTACCTCTCCCATAGTCACACATCCAAGTATACATCTCTCTTATTTGCCCCAGGATTTGTACAAGCTTAGAACCCCAAGCAGTAGTTTTCCTGCAATTGTTACTAAGCCACAAGCTTTCCTGAGGCCAAAGTGATCAAAACCACTGACCAATGTACCTCCCTGTTCATTTTCTGCTGCTAGACAATTGTTTTTCCCCCCAGATAATTTTAAAAATAACACTCACAAGCCTGTGAGGTGGTTAATCCTATGGAACTCATACCCCAGATGGGAAGATGAATTGGCTTGCAGATGCATGAGAAGACAGGGAGATCATCTCTCATCTTAAGCTGATATATGAGTATCCAACACACATAAATGGCCTGGTCCAGCAGATAGCATCCACAGCCAGCTAACCTGCAAATGGGAAGGATGGATGCTCTCTGGTAGATGAGGCCCTAAATATCAATGCGTGCATATATCTATCAAAATCTAATACTCCTGCTTCAACTTATTGAGTATTTAATGCAATGCAACTACTTTGGATACTATTCAAAGTATAATGGACCAAATTTTGCCTTCGGGTACATATCTTCCATTGGTGTTAATTGAATATCATGTGCAAATCCGAGAGCAGATTTAGCCTAAATGTAAGTTATTAAATACATAAGTAGAAAGTTTATTTAGGTGATTATCATTTACATATATTTCATTGTCTAATTCTGAGCTATACTTTAATATTAAAATCAATATAATAAATAATATAACAATAATGGTGCCTTTCATTTTCCACAGTGAAAATAAATCCTGGAATAATATTTCTCTGTGTATAATATCTATATTCAGAAGTTAGGGATAATCCTACAACTCACAATCGGACTCAAAAACTAGTTAAATGTGTCATCTCTAATTTGTGAAAATACTGCATTTAGGATGATAATCTCACTGTTATGTATTTGTTTATATCATTCATCTGAAATGATCAGGAACTTTTTCTTAAATTTTTATCTTTCTCTGCCAGACTATTTTGTAAACAGATGATTTGCTTTTGCAGAGATTAGACAATTTTAAATTAGAATTGAACAAAGTTTTCTGGAAAGTTATTAGGTGAATTAAAAAGGAGGTAAGAAAATGTTATAAGTTTAGGTTTCCTCAAAGAGGTGTCACTGTTCTCATTTAGAATTATAGAATCATAGAAATGTAGGGCTGGAAGGGACCTCAAGAGGACATTTAATCCATTTCCCGCACTGAGACAGGATTAAGTATACCTAGACTATCCCGGACAACTGTTTATCTAACCTGTTCTTAAAAATCTTCAGTGACTGGTATTCTGTAATCTCCTTAGGTAACCTGTTCCAGTGCTTAAATATCCTTTATAGTGAGAAAATTATTTTAGAAGTTAGAGGTTTATCGGCAAGAATCTGTCTGCAAATATTTTTTTTTTAACTGGGCCAGATTTTGCTCTCAGTTATTCAGACGTAAATAGGGGAATAATTCCATGACCTTCAGGATCAAATTCTGCTCATAATTATTTTGGTGTAAATATAGAAATTGAGAGCAAAATTTATTCGTACATTTTCATTTCTATGATTGAGAGCAGAATTTGACCCAATAAGTATTAGTACATTTTTGCTTTGTGGAGTTTTGAGTGTCCAAAAATACTGAAGAAAATGGAACATTTTTTAGGAGTTTGAGAAGTTCTGAGTGGATTGAATTAATGTGTTTATTTTTCATTTAGTGCTGTAATTATTCTATGAAAATAATTTTGGCTTATCCTTTAAAGTTTGCTAACGACCTCTATCACAGGATGTCCATATTTTGCTAATATGGGGCAGATTCTGATTTTCTTACTCACATAAAGTAAAATTTTATTCCATGAGTAATCCCACTGAAGTCAATAGGGGATATTCATGGTCCAGTGAAAGTAAGACTGGTTCATATATAAACTATGGCCATAAAAATACCCAACCTACATTTAACATAGTGATAAAAATGTGTGTGTACAAAGTAATGTTTCCTTGTATAGAATATAACTAATAGAAATATAGATTTATAAAAAAATATATTTAATAAATAAAACTGCATTTTATTTCATATATTATATAAACTTTTGCCATGTTTAAAATGAATAATAATAGCAAAAATGTATGTGAACACAGTCTTGATCCTTAAATCTCAATCTGAGATGGGAGTGAGACCTGCATATGTAGAATATATATATTTTCACCAACTGGGTATATTATAAATGTAATGATACGCAATATTTGTATCAAGGAAAAATGGATATTTTTCATATTTCAGACATAGCTCTGTTCTCCACCATCCCCACCAAATATCATGTGAAAGAAAACAAACATTCTGTTTGACTCTGGCAACACTTTGCATAACAATTCCATGCTTAGAATTGCTTATGTATGTTGAAAGTAAATTCTGCAGAGTTCATATAATTCATAAATGATCATGCCTTAACCTAAGTTCTGAGATCTTTCCAGGAGCATCATGTACGCTTCTTCTAAAGTTCTGAGCTCTGAGGAAGGATGCTAAATGACTTCCAACTGCCACCTTCTTGGGTTGCTTCAAATAAAAATAACAAACTGTCCTCTTGACAATATAAAAGGACACTGCTAAATCTTCCAAAGATGATTTCTAGTAGATGATTTAATGTCTTAGTAATGTGCAGTAAGCTCTGATGGTCAGGACTGTGGGTGAAGTTTGATATGCAAGGTTGTTCTAGAAACATATAGCACAAAAGACATCACTCAATGTCAAAAGACCCAATAGTCTTTTTCATGGATAAACTTAAGTTTTCTGATGGTCGATAGGAAAGGGAGCTCATTTTTGTTGTTAGACTTGGATGTGCTCTGACATTTGGTGGAATGTATTTTAGTAGCTGCAGGAAATATTTTTTAAATTTTTTTCCAAAAAAACCATAAAGAAAGGGATTCAAGCAATTGTTGAAGTAAGCTATGCAGATGGTGAAGGGCATAGCTGTATCCACAACATCAACAATTTGGCAATCTGTTATGATACGTAGCTGGATTAATACATCCAGAAATGTAAACACTTGATGAGGAATCCAGGAAAAGAAGAAGAAAAGTACTATTGCCACAATCATCTTAAAAATGTCATCATTTCTGGTCTTGTTTTTCTGAATTTGGTAAGCCTTCTTGAGTGTCTTCCAGATTAAGGTGTAGCTTGTTAAAATTATCAAAAAGGGAATTAAAAAACCCAACATGTTCTTAGATAAACCTAGCCCAACAGGCAGTGTTGTATTATGGGTCTTGTACCGAAAAGCACAAATTGTCATATTCATATTCTCAACAAAAAATACATCACGGTGAATTAGGACAGGCAAACTAGCCAGTCCTGCTAGCAGCCAGATGCCGATGCAGGTTATTTTGGCAACAAGCATGGTGCGCCGAAGTCGGGACTTCATTGGATGTACTATAGCCAGGTAACGGTCAATGCTAAGACATGTGAGTAGAAACACACTGGCATACAGGTTGAAACTTACCACAGCTGATGCTATTTTACATAAACAGTTGCCAAAAGGCCAGTGGTATTCCATGGCTGTGTAGGCTGCCCACAGTGGCAATGTCATTAGGAAACACAAGTCAGCCAGGGCTAAATTCAACAGAAAGACACTAGCCACAGTCTTTAATTTCATGTAGAAACAAATGACAATGACCACCAAGCTGTTCCCGAATATGCCTACAATAAAGATGATGCTGTAAACAGTTGGAACCATAATGTATATATAGGCATGCCTTCCTGAAACGGGGCAGTCAACATGGATTCTTTTAACAGTCCCTTCGGTAGATGAATTAAGGCTCATCTTGATCTCTTCAATTGCAGGTTGGTTTCAGGCACAATATAAACTTTATCTGGGTGAAAAAGAAAAAAGTCATAAGTGAGGTTTTTTGGGGGGCTTTTTTACAGTTAAATTCAAGACTGTACCTTATGTAGCAATGATGAATCCAGTTCACTGAAGAAAATTTTAACTACACTTCTAAGGAAATGAGGACATGAGAAATTAATCTACTTTTCCTTAACTGAACATCTCCATCCGATTCAGATGAAGTCTGGGTTACAGGCCAAATCCTTAACAAGCCCTTATTCAGGCAAAATTCCTGTTGCAAACAGATGGGGAAACATTTTCCAGTTCTTTATATTTCTCTCAATGTGTGCTGTCTTCTCTTTGTATTAATGTATACCCTGGGCTATACATGCCTATTTTATGTATTTAACACTACCAAAATCCTTAATTTTTTTAAACCTCATATCATTGTATTTATTCTATTTCATTTTACACTCCTCTGGCCATATCCTGCCATCATTCTTTATGAAATCAGAATTTCAGTACACAAATGGATGTCGGGATAGGGCCTTTGGTTAGTTTCAGGTGGAAGCAAACATTCAGTGGTGCATTCTAGGAATACAAACTCACAGGTCTATTTTCCCCAGCGCCTTTGCACAAAACTCCCATTGATATCAACTGCCTCAATCCTGTAGTTGTTTCTTGCCTGGAACACTTATTGACTTCAGTGGGAAATTCACACAGAGAACCTCTGTGTAATTGGACCTTGGTGGAAATTATGTGCATGGAACAGGTAGAATATAGCTGTTGTTGCATAGGACCAAATATGGAGTACGATAAAAGTTGTAATGATGTTTAAATTCCCTAACCAAGTTTGCTCTCTCATTGAGCCAGTGACGTATCTCACCCAGCCCTGTTCTCTGATTTGGGATGAGAGATAAAGCCAGGTAATGAATTAAGGGCCTGATCAACTCCCATTGAAATCCACAGGAATCTTTCTATGGACTCCAGTGGGACTGGATGGAGACTCTGCAGTGCACTGCCCAATACCAAAGCAGTAACAAAAGAACAAACGCACCTATGGGAATCCTCAACACTGGCCCACAAACAGTATGAGACAAAACTCAAACAAGGAACAAACACAATGCCCAAAATGTGATACATAATGTCAGTGCTGTTCTGGAAGGTAAAAACCACTCCACTGCACTGCCAATTATCTACAGGAATAAAATGTCTTCCCATCCCCAGAACTGGCAGTCAGCTGCTTCTCTAAGCAAACCAGCAGGTATGGTTTATATACCACACTCTTAAGTGGAGAACAGCAGGCTGAAACTGACAACACTCAAACGGAAAAGTATTACTTATAAGTTGCCTTAATGCATACTCAAGAAATGGGGAAAAGAAAGAGGATGTGTAGCTGTGTTCCACATTTTTCTGTGGTACTGTAAATAAAAAGGAAAGTTTTAATTTAGCATAAATGATTCCTTTATTTCTATGCACTATCTTTCTAATGTCATTGCAGTAAAGACTAAAGATAGTGAATTTCCATGGTTCCAAAAGTCCTTGCTTTCTGTTCCAGTTCAGTCATGGGAAAAAACTAATTTTAACCACCTAAATAAACTACTTTTGAAATGCAGTGAGAATTTTGTATCTGTCCCCAACATATGTTTGGCTGCTCTCTGGAAGCCATGGCAAACTATATGAATTGTGTTGAAGAGATTTGCTTTGCAGCCTTCAGAGGTTTACCAGCATTTCTAACTCTCTGAACATGCACAAAAACCAGAAGGCCAGAGCCTCAGTTGCTATAAATTGCGATAGCTCCATGGATTTCAATGGAACTATCCTCACTTACGCCTGCTGATGGTTCAGCCCACTAAGTGTTTATTCTTACAAATTCTAAAATGATATTTCTCATAACATTTTAATTGTAAATGTAAAATTCTGAAGTGCTTAGTCAGGTAATACTGTCAAGAAGGTCAATAGACCTTTGTCAACTGAACTGAACATGAGTAAGGTCTTTAGGATTTGGCTCAATATTGATAGCTTCTTTTTAAGGCAAGCTAAAACTCAGATTCAGTATAATTTTCAATGAGGCTGCAACTTAAAGCAGAAATAGCTAATGACTATATGCAAAAAAGCCTCACTGTGATAACAGGCAGGGAATAAAAAAAACCCCAGGTAATTACATTTTAGAAGAATCTTCTGTCTATCCAGCCTACTTTTTCAATGTGCCAAATGGACCAACTTACTCAGATGTTTTTTAGATTCTATACTTAGATGTCATGCCAGTTCATACAGTAAATATGATACATGTGCCATAGGCTGGAGTTTTATCTAAAGCTGTGAATTCAAGCTAGGTACTTATTTGGTTCTATGGTATCTGTACTCTAATGTTCTTTCGACATAGTAGTTTAAGCCTAATTTTTTAGGACTATTTAGAGTTTATATAGGCAGAACCGAGTGGGTCTTACCACTTAGTGGTTTGTTGCATTCACCAAGATTGTAAACACATAAACCACTCACAAATTATACATCCCAGCCATTTAGATTGAAAAATATGATGTTTAATTGACAATGGAAAACAAAATCTGTAAAAATCCAGGGCCAGATTGTTTTTGTCCCACATTGAAACCTTTAGAAAGGTTTCAGGGGAAGGAATCACAGCTCCTGTTACCTCTTCAGTTAGTGCCTAAGTATGGATCTAAGTGCCTAAATTTAGGTGCCCAAGTGTGAAAATTTTGGCTTAAGTCTACTAAAAATATATCCAAGCTGCGCAAACATGTGCAAGTTGTGTAAAATCTATTTTATGTGGCATCTTTGGCTTTGCTAGGGCTTCTATGGTGTGCAAAAAACAACTTACTTCTTAATGAATTGGAACCTCAGGGTGCAGATACTAAATTATAACTAAAACAGGCAGAACATTTTCTCAACCGCCTACAGACCAGCAAATTTTGCACCCAAATTAGTGGAAACTTCCAAGATGACACAGCATTCATTTGACAGGTCTGTGAGGACCCTAGCTGACTATCAAACCTAACTTGTGCCTGAAACACAGATTAATATATTGGCTTTACTCTTAAAACAACCTGGTAAATGTTAAGTCACTATTACAAAAATGAATATGCCCCTAAACCACTGGGGCATTATAACTACTTTACTTCATTTAAAAAAAAGATATCTGCATCTAAAGAATCTAACTATATACTGTACAGGCAATGGAAAACTTCAGGGACTAATACTGATACTTTGTTGTTGCTCATTATTTGTACTACAGTGGCACCAGAGGTTCCAAATAAGATCACTCTAAAAGTTTTACACAGACATAGTGGGAGACACTTCCTGTCTCAGAGAGCTTAAAACTAAACATACAAGCCAGACAATGGGAGTATTATTTTCCCTTTTTTAAAAAATGGGAAACCTAGACACAGAGAAATTAAAGCTCAGATTTTTAAAGATATTTAGGTGTTCTGCTCAGTGTTGCAACATTTATCTGATTTACAAGTCTACGGGCTTGTCTACACAGCCCTGCAGTTTGGGCTGGGTGTGAATTGCAACATGCACCAAAGTGCTGCGCTGTATCCGCCCCATGTGGATCCTGTTGGCATGAACTAAAAGGTACCTAGTTTGTACTAATGTAGTCCTGTTAGAAGAGGGCTAAGTTAATGCGAACTAGGTATCATGCTGGCAGTGTCTGCATGCGGGAGTTACAGTGCAGCACTTTGGTGCGCACTGCAGTTCACACCCCTGTAGTCTACACTATGCAGCGCAGCATCGAAATAGCCTCAGAGTATGTCTACACTGCAGTTGAAGGCCTGATTGCAGTTTGGGTAGGCATACCCATGCTAGCATGCCTAAAAACAGCAGTGAAGACACAGTGTCTCCTTACCCAGGATTCAAAGAAGGCTTGTAAAGCCTACGCAAGCTGCTGTCACACCTCGGACTGCAGTGTCAACGTAGCCTAAGTCTCACTGAAAGTTAATGGGACTTAAGTGCCTAGGTGCCCAAGACACTTTGGCCTTCCAGTGTTTAGCTGAGGAATGCCTAAAAACCTTTAAAAATCTGGGCCTAAGTGACTTGCCCAAGATCAGACAGGAAATCAGGCAGAGCCAGGAATTGAATTAGATCTCCTGAAGTTCAGTGCCTTGAGCCACAAGATCATCCTTTTACTTTAATAGGTTGCTCTTTTCTAAAAATGGAGTGAGCCTCAAATGTTTTTTTTCCATGAGTAATGATCTGTTAATGCCTCATTTATCCTTCTGATACACTTCCTTGTTCTAGGAATAATGCCGGACTTACAAAGCTGATTAATTTAAAAAAAGATAAAAGGGCAATTTCAAGATTTAGCTTCTTGGGAATTACACCAAGACTGGAATATCTAATTAAATGTAGCTTTAAATACAAAACATTTACCAAGAACTCAGGGCTGGCTCCAGGCACCAGCTTGGCAAGCTGGTGCTTGGGGCGGCCACTCCGGACAGGGGCAGCAGGTCCAGCTATTCGGCGCAATTTGGCGGACGCTCACTCCCGCTAGGAGTGAAGGACCTTCCGCTGAATTGCCGCTGCAGATCGCGATCGCGGCTTTTTTTTTTTTTTTGTGTGGCTGTTTGGGGCGGCCAAAACCCTGGAGCCGGCCCTGCAAGAACTACAATTAATTCCTCCCAATCTCAGCAACTCCTTCTGTAAATTACAATCTAGGTACCTCATTTGTTACAAATGCCTCAAAAAACAAACAAACAAAACAAAAAAACCAAAACAACAACAACAAAAACCCTCCCAATCAATCCTCAGTTATTTTTACCATTTTTTCAAGTAAAAAAGTCACGCTAAACCAGCTGGTACAACAAATACCTTATATTCTGATTATCAGTGGCATGTTAACTTATTAACCCCTCAGGCTCAAATTCATGGCTGTCCATGCATCACAAAATCTGGCATGTCACAGGTTTTAGCTTTGTGGCCAGTCACATTATCCAGAGCCTATAAGGAAAATAGCAAATACTCCCCTGAAGCACGCTGTGGAGCCACCCAACATGATGTGAACTCCTGTGAATGCATATTTTTGTAGCTTGTGCTCTGCAACAACATGGTCCATCTTTTTATAACTTGCCTCAGCTCCAGGCTGGGACTGTACAGTCGGTTAGTCATTATAGCCTTTCTTCATTCATATATCAGAGGGGTAGCTGTGTTAGTCTGGATCTGTAAAAAGCAACAAAGAGTCCTGTGGCACCTTACAGACTAACAGACGTATTGGAGCATAAGCTTTCGTGGGTGAATACCCACTTCGTCAGACGTCTGTTGCTTCATTCACATAGAATCACAGAAGTATCGGACCAGAAGGGACCTCAATAGATCTAGTCCAGTCCCCTGCATTCAAGGCAGGACTAAGAGCGGGTCTACTCTACAGCCTAAGTCGATATAACTTGCATCACTCAGGGGTGTGAAAAAGTCTCCCCCATCCCCAAGGTTCATGCTTGCACATCGGCACTATGTTGGCGAGAGTTGCTCTCCCATCGACATAGCTTCCGCTTCTTGACTAGGTGGAGTAATTGTGCCCCTGGGAGAGCGCTCTCGCATCACATCGGCATAGCATATTTTCCCCAGATGCGCTACTGCGATGCAGCTACATGAATGCAGCTGTGCTGATGTAGCATTGTAGTGCAGACTTGCCCTAAGAAATAACTAGGCCATTCCTGACAGGTGTGTGTCTAACCTGTTCTTAAAAACCTCTAGTGATGGAGGTTCCACAATCTCCCTAGGTGATTTGTTCCAATGCTTAACCACCCGACAGGAAGTTTTTCTTAATGTCCAACCTAAACTGCCGTTGCTGCAATTTAAGCCCATTGCTTCTTGTCCTATCTTCAGAGGTTAAGGAGAACAATTTTCTCCCTCCTCCTTGTAACAACCTTTTATGTCCTTGAAATCTGTTATGTCCCCCCTCAGTCTTCTCTTCTCTAGATTGAACAAACCCAGTTTTTTCAATCTTCCCTCATAGGTCGTGTTTTCTAGACCTTTAATCATTTTTGTTGCTCTCCTCTGGACTTTCTCCAATTTGTCCACATCTTTCCTGAAATGTGAGGCTCAGAACGGGACACAATACTCCAGTTGAGGCCTTATCAGAATGAAGTAGAGTGGAAGAATTATCTCTTGTGTCTTGCTTACATCACTCCTGCTGATATATCCCAGATTTCTGTTCAATTTTTTTATTTGCAACAGTGTTACACTGTTGACACATAGTAGCTTGTGATCCACTATGACCCCCAGATCCCTTTCCGCGGACTCCTTCCTACGTAGTCATTTCCCATTTTGCATGTGTGTAATTCATTGTTCCTTCCTAAGTGGAGTACCTTGCATTTGTCCGTATTGAATTTCATTCTGTTTACTTCAGACCATTTCTGCAGTTTGTCCAGATCATTTTGAATTTTAATCCTATTCTCCAAAGAACCTGCAACCCCTCTCAGCTTGGTATTCTCCAAAAACTTTACAAGTGTGCTCCTTATGTCATTGTCTAAATCATTTATGAAGATACTGAACAGACCCAAACCTAGCATTGATCTCTGCAGGACCCCACATGATATGCCCTTCTAGCTTGACTGTGAACCACTGATAACTACTCTATGGAAATGGTTTTCCAACCAATTATGCACCCATCTTATAGTAGCTCCATCTAGGCTATATTTCCCTAGTTTGTTTATAGGGAGGTCACGTGGGACAGTATCAAAAGCCTTACTAAAGTCAAGATATACCACATCTACTACTTCCACTCATCCACAAGACTTGTTACCCTGTCAAAGAAAGCTATTCGGTTGGTTTGACATGATTTGTTCTTGACAAAGCCATGCTGACTGTTATCACCTTATTATCTTTTAGGTGTTTGCAAATTGATTCCTTAATTATTTGCTCCATTATCTTTCTGGGTACTGAAATTACAGACCAGTCAGCTTAATTCCCCAGGTTGTCCTTATTCCCCTCTTTATAGATTGGCATATATTTTCCCTACTCCAGTCCTCTGGAATCTTTTTAGTCTTCCATGAGTTTTTGAAGATAATTGCTAATGGCTCAGATATCTCCTCTGTCAGTTCTAGGATGTATTTCATCAGGCCCTGCCGACTTGAAGACATTTAACTTGTCTAAGCAATTTTTAACTTTTGTTCTTTTCCTATTTTAGCTTCAGATCCTACTTTATTTTCACTGGCATTCAGTATGTCAGATGTCCAATTGCTGCTAACCTTTCTGGTGAAAACTGAAACAAAAAAGATGTTTAACACGTCTATCATTTCCACATTTTCTGTTATTGTCTTTCCCCCATCATTGAGTAATTGGCCTACCCTGTCCTTGGTCTTCCTCTTGCTTCTAATGTATTTGTAGAATGTTTTCTTGTTCCCCTTGATGTCTCTAGCTAGTTTAATCTCATTTTGTGCCTTGGCCTTTCTAATTTTGTCCATACATACTTTATATTCATCCTTTGACCCAGAATTTGACCCGTTTTCTACTTTTGTAGGACTCTCTTTTGAGTTTCAGATCATTGAAAATCTCCTAGTTAAGCCAGGGGGGTCTCTTGGCATACTTCCTATCTTTTCTACACAGTGGGGTAGTTTGATCTTATGCCCTTAAATAATATCTCTTTGAAAAACTGCCAGCTCTCTCAAACTGTTTTCCCCCTTATTTCCCATGAGAAGCAAGCCTATCTACCAACTCCCTGAGTTTGGTAAAGTCTGCCTTCTTGAAATCCATTGTCTTTATTCTGCTGTTGTCTCTCCCATCATTCCTTGGAGTCATGAATTCTATCATTTCAGGATCACTTTTACCAATAGAAACTTCTAGATTTGAAGGCCAGAAAGAACAATTATCGTCTAGTCTGACCTCTAATATGCTAGCTAAGAACCTGATTTTACCAGTGTTGTGCTGAGCTGGACCTTACTCCATGAGTAGACCCATTGATTCCAAGTAGTAATGTCCTACTCTATGTGTGTAAGGTTGGTGGAATTGTGACATAAGATGTGTACTGAATACAACTGTGGATTTCATAGCAAATGGTTAACAGTCATGTCTAATGCAACATTTGGTAGATGTCGCTCTGCAGAGGGGTTAAGTAGTTTCCTCTCAAAACAGGTTGCAGCTTTTATGGTTGTTCAGTCCATGAATCTTGAAGCACTTCTAATATCCAGCAGGAATACCAGGCTCTCTCTGTAGATTGGCCCGACCTTTGGAATTTATTCCCTTTGGCAATGGACCACATAGCCAAAGTCTAGTGTGCTTTGGGGTATGCATCAGTATTTAGGTTTTGACTTCCCTCTCCTGCTCACATGGTGGCTAATGTTTCTGATGACAGCGGTGGCCTTGATTAATGCTAACTACTGTTATCTGTGTTTTAAATGTTTGTAAACAAGCACCTACCTTAAATGTACTAAAATTCATTACAATCAGCAATAAAATCAAGTTTGTTAATTTGAGCCTGACCCTGTAAGTTCGTGAGCACTTTCTGTGAGGAACTGAATGGCGTCAACTCCCTTTGAAGTGAGGGGGGAAATAAAGAAGTTCAGCATTTCATAAGTAGAATCAGGGCCTTGGTCACGAAAGAGTTTTGAATTGCTGTACATGAATACTAAATTAAAACAGCCGTTTCAAAGTTAACAGGCCAAGCTCATTCCTGGTGTAACACCACTGATTTCAGTAGAGTTACACCAGGGATGAATTTGGCACGTTATCTTCTTCAAAGTATATCAAGCAATTTCAAATATGTTATTAATTATTCAAATACACATGTACAAAAATGAAAAATATGCTAATTTTAATTACAAAATGAGAAATACCAAAATAATAATTTAAAAAATACTACAGAGCTGAGGAAATGGAGAGTGGAGAAAGAGATTATTAAGAAGGAATAAGGTAAGAAACATAGTTTTGTGCATTTTCCTTATAAGAGATGTTGATGCATCAGAAAGAAAAGAATGTTTTTGTGGATATATTTGAAGTGTTTGAAACACACAGAGTAGCTCTGTAAAGTGTTTGCATGCAATAGGAATATGGAAAGACATTTCCTTTGAGTGCAAATATCTCCTAGGAAGACATGGACCATGTCTCCCTAGGAGAAACACATGTGTAAATTTCCCTTGATTGACTAACAGTGACACACACTTGTAACCTTATCACCTGGCTGTATGACCTTACCATCTATGTTGTGCTCTATATATTTGAGTGCACAAATGGCTTTATATCACTGCGAGACTGAATTTCTGAATGGCCTGACATCTTAAGTTCCAGTAAGGAAAGCATTGCTAATGCTCAAATGGGACTTTTACAGTCTAAGGAACTCGTTAACATTTCAAAAGACGACACAGTTGGTTTTGCTTCTCAGGAGATGCACATCCCCCTCACTGCTCTGGAAACTTTAAAGCGATAGAAAAAGCTTCAAACCTGAAGTGGAAACTCATTCCTTCTGAAGAGCTACTCAAGATGGCAGCTCTGAGAGGTGTGATGGAACATCACTGTTGATATCAATTCCTTGCAGTGAACTGTGCTCTTTCTTTGCTAGACATCATTGGGGTTTAGTTACATTAAAGAATAGAATACTTTAGTGTGGGGACACTTCACCTACTGCAATCTGCATCATTACTTCATCAATGACAGCCAAAGCATCAAAATAGTCTGAAGGGTGCATAAAAGACAAACACAGAGGCTGCAGACAGACAGATTTTACTCTAGCCAGTGCCTGGGAACTTTAAGGGCGACATGGCAGTAGCATTTGCTAAAAGGATTGATTTCAAGTGACTGAGAATAGGGGGTGGGGGCTGCTTCAGAGTCAATCTCTAAGCTAAGTGTCTGGTGAGCTGCTAATCCTTGTTGTACATTACTGTCCTGTTTGACCTTTTATTTTTTTTTAATTACAATGATTATAAGTCACTGGTAATGCAGGGTTTCAGACTGTTCTACTAGCTATTATTTACCACTCTATTCATTTCCTGTGTTGGATGAGCATGCATCCTAATTAAACTGCCTATGGTAACAAGGCAGGATGCTGGCCCAGGCAAGGTAAATAGTGCTTTGCCAACTGAAACATAAGATGAGATACCACTGACTCCAGCTTCCTGTGAAAACTTCATTAGCTATAAATGGGTAACCAGATGTCACAAGTCAGGTTTGAAACAAATAAACAAACAAAAATGCTTTCAATATTTGTGCTTTGGCACTGACTCTATTGATACAGGCAGACCCAGCCTTAAGCATTTAGCTGTATTACAGTAGGTAATACGCCCTTTTCTTCTCCTGATGCTGGCTGGATTATTTGTTGCCCCTGTAAATGAGAAATAAGACTTCTCTGTGTGTATAAGGATGAAATCTTCTTTTCACATAAGAGGACCGTGGATTTAACTCAGAGTAAACTTCCTGAGACAGGCTGGAAAATGTTTTGGAATAATATGCTCTATACTAAAAAGTATTTGTTCCTTTTTTAAAAAACTCTGTCCCAGGTATTTAGTCTTGCTTTCATTTCTGCTCTAGGTCTGTTGTTACTGGTTGCTGCAAAACTGTTAAGGCTTTACAAGCTTTTTATTTCATTGTCCTTTTCCTATACAGCAGTATAAACAGCATGTTCATTCCCACAGCCATAAGTGACTGTACTTTCTTCCACCTCATATGATCACAAGTTCATCCTCCTTTCCTGCTTCTCATGGCAATGAGACAGACTGCATCCTGTAAACACTCTGCAACCAACTAGACCCAAAGCCTACCCACAGAAAAAGTAGGTGGTGGTAGAATTCTTGTTTAACAAACACAGATACAAAAGATAAAGTAGCAGATATACTTAATGACACTCCTCTCTGCCTCTACATGACAAGATATTTTGGCTGAAAAAATACAAGTGCTTAAATAGGATAAGTTAACGCAGGGTGGACTTAATTCTAAAGAGCTCTGTGATCAACAGATTGCTCCTATGCCCAGACTTATGGTACAGTGGGAAGACTTGATGGTGAAGCCTGATGAGCACTGCCGGAGAGGCTGCTTCCTCTAGATTGCTGGTTCAATCCAGTACAAGTCAATAGAAGCAAAAAGTGTTAACAATATGATGGCTGCTCAGTGGCCTGTCTAGAATAAGCTGCTGTTTTCAGACTGTTCCCTAGGGCAGCTTTCCATGTAACAGCTGTAACTTGCAGTTCAAGATAGAAGCATGTTCAGATTCTCAGATTTAAAGGTAAGTTTATTTTAAAAATCTTTTTTTAGTATATATAATAGGCTGATGGACACTATACACCAGGCTTTCCAAACTATGCGGCCTGACCTCACTTTAGTTACAATCCTAAATAAGAATATGCAAATAGCTGCAGGGGATTTTCTTTCATATTTTCTGTGTGCTTGTCCAGCTCCAGCTAAAGCCTATCACAATCCCAGCAGGGATTGAGCTGAGCCACGGGGTTTCCCCTGCAGTTACAATTCTTGGACTTCAAGCGCTCCTGTGGTGCTGCCACTGAAGGCAGGGAGACTGGCTCTTCTCCTCTGCTCTCAGGGCTCACCCTAGTGGCATCCAGCTGGCGTAGAACAACCAGGTGGGAGAACAGGCAGCAGCAGCCTCAGGGCCTTGCTGGCAGGGAGGCAGAGATTGGAATGGAGGGTGGCAAGGGTTCAGAGAATGCTGCTCGGTTCAGAACTAAGTGCCAGAGACTTTCCCAGGGGTGTTTCTTATAGGTTTTTAGGGAGCTATGGCATGTGCCCTCTTCTGTCAAGACATGAACTCCTCAGACCTGTCAAGCTCAATCTGTGTTCAGCCACAACCTGCCCTTCTGCTGGTTCAGGGCTTTCTAACCTCCTCCCGCCAAATGGCTTCCTTAGGTCTCTCTAGTCCAGAGTTACTGCTGAGGAGCCCACATGTAGGCTGAGGAGACTGTAAGAAATGTGTTCCTGCCTTTAAATCACACCATGTATTTATATAAGTAATGGAGTCTTTCTATTTGCATGGGCTTTACAGTCACGTGACAGCCTCTCCACATGTTTCACGATGCTTAGTGCCTAAGACTTTAACCTTTTAAAAATGTAATCATGAAGAATAGAATTAGAGAAATACAATACAGAATTAGAAACTTTTCTCCAGATATACTCATTTGTATCATACATGCAAACAGAAAAGAAACCTACAAAAGCAGCTTTAATAATAATTGTTGAATTTATTGCTGCTTGGGCAAATTTTGGAATAATTAGATAAAACAGTGGTTTAGTGTGTGAGTCACCAGAAATCCCAAGAACTATATGCCTTCCTGTCCATTTCTAACGTATTTGGACTCTTTCACTAAGCAATTACCATAATCACATGAGAACTCACTACCAGTATTATTTGTTAAGTGCTTTCTTTCTGCTACAATCTTTTGAATTGGATTAAGCTACATTTTTGGTTTTATGTTTCACAAGAATTAGTGAATGTATGTCCTTGTATTGACTGTTAAAATATACAGTGTAAAAGTACTATTGTTTGAAAAACAATGCCTATTTGTAAGTTCTGCATTGATATGCTTTTGGCTGACCCTGTGCAACTCCCATGTATGCTTCAGTCCATTTATACAAGTATATAATCCCAGTGAGCTCAGCAGGACTACTCCTGTGTGTTCAAGTGTTTGCAGGATTGGGGCCCTAACTTGCAGTAATTATTTTGGTTTCTTTCTTTCATTGTGTTTCTATTTAGGCTTTGTAAGAATGGCACAATTAGGCTAATTGTGTACTCTACATACTTGGTTAATATTTTCAGCTGAAGTAATGTATGAGTAGAAAGAGTGAGTTATTGCTTGCCCTGGACAGTTAGATGATCTAAATACCATTTTTTTTAGACCAAAATATTTTTAATTTTAAATATCTTAAAATTTTCAGTTTGTGAAAGAGTTTTCAAATGTGACAACAGTTTTTAAGCTGCCATGGTAAAAGCTGGGCTGCTTTATGGAGCCAGTTTTTCATAGCCAGCAAACAAACTGCAAGGGTGAGGCCTGACATCTTAGGAGGATGTGAATTTCTCCATTAGAGTGAAACACTGACTTTCCTTGTCAAATTAGCTTTCATGTTATTGGCTCTGGAGTAGCAGAGGCCCAGCTATTGTTAGCCTGTAAACTGGTACTGTTTATGCACTGTGATGCTGGGAACTCTCCTCTATATTTATCTCCTTCTACATACTTCGATACTTAGAAAAATCAAATTATTTTCATTTCTTGCTTTTCTTCCTTACTTCCAGTTGTTTTTCATACTTTTCTTCCCCCCCCCCCCGCCTGCTTTCCTTTAATTTTTTTCATTTCGTTCCCAAACCTCCTTCAACTTTGCTCAGTTTTACTAGTGCAAGTTTCTATAAGGGAAAAGTGCAGATTAATGTGCATTCTCTGTGGGAAATCATCGGCTTTCAGAAAGAGTAACCAGGGTTGAAATTATGGGGAAGGTATTTTGAAGGATATTTTTTTGTTTTCTGGAATGGAAAACCAATGGAAAGAAGATAATAGCAAAATCATAGTGATGCTGTTTAATTTGCTCTGAAATCTACTTCACACTATGTATGACATTCTGACCACTAGAGGTCTGTATTTCCTATTTTAAAAAAATATAAAAAACAGTTTTTTATTTTCAAGTGTCATCATTCAGTGTCAACCCCAGAATGTTGTTTACATGAAGAATTGCTTCAAAGACACAAACACAGTACAAAAAAGTACTATCCTTAAGCATTGCATTTAAGCACTGACGAGTATAGCAGAAGGAGCAAATTTAGGATGGATTATAGGACATAATACACCTCTACCCCGATATAATGCTGTCCTCGGGAGCCAAAAAATCTTACCACGTTATCGGTGAAACTGCGTTATATCGAACTTGCTTTGATCCACCGGAGTGTGCAGCTCTCCCTCCCCCCCGAGCACTACTTTACTGCATTATATCCGAATTCATGTTATATCGGGTCGTGTTATATCGGGTAGAGGTGTAGTTGTTTTCTCTCTCCAATTGCTATTAATCTAGGATATTCCCGGTTTTGCTGACATCTAACCCAGTATCCTGTTCTAGTAAATCATGGAGCAAGAGCCTGACATTTGTTTTTCCAAGGACAAATGGAGTTTGATCACCCTAAATTTCCTGATGCAAATGTTAAAAAAAATGTATTTGCAGTCTGGGAAAAAAATTATAGTTTCCTATAAAGTTGTGAATGAAAATACTTGACAACTAAATATTATTCTGTAAGATTTTTAGCTCTCTGTGTTATTAATTATACAGCATTTTTTTTTAAATACCAGCCAGAGAATAAAACTGAAAGTAATTTTAGCTAATTCTAGGTCTACTTGACTTAAACATTCATTTTCCTATTTAGTGGGTGGTATTTTTGTTGTTGAAGTTGTATGAAGATTCCACTTCAGATCTACTTTGGTTATTATTTAAAAAGCACCATTTTTTAAAATTGGGATTTTGGAAAAGTACATGGCAATGTGATTCTATATTGATTTTTAGTACCCCAAACTGTCAATTTTAGACTTAAAGGTCTTGATATATTTAATTTCCTGTAAAATCAGTTTCAGGTTTTAAAATAGTAGTTGTCTGATTTCCTCCCCCCCCCCCCCTTCTGTTTACACACCTAACTCTCACATTAACCCTTGGGGCCCTTGTGAGACATGATGGTGTTTATATAATTGTTATACTAAAATAATTCTCTTTTGAGTTAGGCAGTCCGCCAGGCCCCATAAAAGTAAACATCATTGTAGCGCTTTCCTCCATCTGAGACTTCTAAATCTACTCAGAGGTGAACTTCTGTAGTACACCTCTACCCCGATATAACGCGACCCGATATAACATGAATTCGGATATAACGCGGTAAAGCAGTGCTCCGCGGGGGCGGGGCTGCGCACTCTGGTGGATCAAAGCAAGTTCGATATAACGCGGTTTCACCAATAACTCGGTGAGATTTTTTGGCTCCCGAGGACCGTGTTATATCAAGGTAGAGGTGTAGTTGATTGCTACAATGGTATTTATTTGGGGACTGGAAGACTATCTATCATGTCAATAGAGGAACAACAGGGAACCACAAATGAGTTATATTACTTCATGCCAGGCAAACAGAAATAAATCGTGTATTCTACTTTTCACTACCATGTCTCATGTTTGTGTCAAATAAGGTAGTCACATTCTGTCTGATGGTGAATCCTTACAGAGTTAAGGAATGACTGGTTGTATCTCAGATCCAGCAAAAACAGCAATATTTTTGAGAGAAAACAAAGGGATCTGAGAAAATGGGGGATGATGGAGATGGGGAGAAGGGTTGGACATCGGTGGTGGCTGTAAAACCCAAGGTGAACGGATGTCACCAGTGCCACCAATTTTCTAGGCTGGGTTTAAAAGACAGAAGAAAGAAAAAAAGGCTTTCACCTGCACAGACCCAAATTCAGCACTTTGCATGAGAGCAGACTGTGGCAAAAGTCAGCAGGAACAACAGGCCTCACCTAAATGCTGGGGTGGGGGACACATCTGCACTTTTGCAGAGGAACACTCCATGAGGCTCTCCTTGGGAATTTCCCCCAAAGTAATGTCATTGGAGGAGGACTGGATTTGCCCCTTCCCCCCACCAACAGACAAAATGAGTTCTTCTACCCCCAGAAGCCAGCAGATCCACCAAGATTCAGAGGAAACAAGGAGCATCTGCATAGAGGGTCTGTGCTTTGAGGCTCCAATACCCTGCTCACTCCAATGTCCTAGCTGTGCAGCTCCAATAGGACTACATTGCCAGGACCTCTCTTGGCCAAGGTTCAGCCTGAAGCAGCATTCTTTCTTTCTAGTAATCTGCAGGGATTGGTGAGGAGAATACAGCAATTACAGCCTTATTTCCAGCCCACTCTTCTGTCATAGAATCATAGGACTGGAAGCGACCTCAAGAGGTCATCTAGTCCAGCCCCTACACTCAAGGCAGGGCCAAATATTATCTAGACCATGCCTGTCAGGTGTTTGTCTAATCTGCTCTGAAAAATATCCAATGATAGAGATTCCACAATCTCCCTAGGCAATTTATTCCAGTGTTTAACCACCCTATTGACCAACCTAAACTACCCTGGCTGCAATTTAAGCCCATTGCTTCTTGTCCTATTCTCAGAGGTTAAGAACAACAATTTTTCTCCCTACTTCTTATAACAGCCTTTTATGTACTTGAAAACTGTTATGTCCTCCCCTCTCCCCCCGTCTTCGCTTCTCCAGACTAAACAGACCCAATTTTTTCAATCTTCCTTCATAAGGTCTTCCTTCTGGACCTTTAATCATTTTTGTTGCTTTTCTCTAGACTTTCTCCAATTTCTCCACATTCTTCCTGAAATATGGTGCCCAGAACTGGACACAATACTCCAGTTGAGGTCTTATCAGCATGAAGTAGAGTAAAAGAATTACTTCTTGTGTCTTGCTTACAACACTCCTGCTGATACATCCTGGATTGCTGTTCAATTTTTTTTTGCAACGCTCTTACACTGTTGACTCATATTAGCTTGTGATCCACTATGACCCCCAGATCCCTTTCCGCAGTACTTCTTCCTAGGCTGTCATTTCCCATTTTGTATGTGCAACTGATTGTTCCTTCTTAAGTGGAGTACTTTGCATTTGTCCCTATTGAATTTCATCCTATTTACTTCAGACCATTGCTCTAGACTGTCCAGATCATTTTGAATTTTAATCCTATCCTCCAAAGCACTTGCAACCCTCCAGACTTGGTATCGTTTGCAAATGTAATAAGTGTATTCTCTGTGCCATTATCTAAATCATTGAGGAAGATATTGAACAGAACCCTAGTGTGCTTCATCACTGCTCTCTGTCTGCATGGACCTGGCCATTCTGAAAGCCAAGAAGTTGGAATGGGATGAGTGACCCACCTGCTGCGTATGGGGCAGGAGAGAGCTTCCTGGGCATCTTGGAACAAAGTCATGCCTCCAGCATGTCAAAATCATAGGGCCTGACTCCCATTGACATCAGTGGGCTTTCGATCAGGCCTTTAAGGCAGGACTAGCCAAGTACTAACAACATTTATTCAGAAAAGTTTTTGTTTTAGTAAAAACATCTTGTTACTATTGAAAGGCAGAAATAATGTTTAGTAATACTACACTGTATCAATAAAAAAAGTGTGCTAAATTGCCTACACATTTGTTGTGCCTACACACTGTCAAGTGATTAAAAAAATTAATCGTGAATAATCACGCAATTAAAAAATTAATTGCGAATAATTGCATGATTAATCAGGCTGTTAAACAATAATAGAATACCATTTATTTAATTATTTGTGGATGTTTTCTACATTTTCAAATATATTGATATCAATTACAACACAGAATAAAAAGTGTACAGTGCTCACTTTATATTATTTTTATTACAAATATTTGCACTGTAAAAAATAGAATATATTTCTATTCACCTAATACAAGTACTGTAGTGCAATCTCTTTATAATGAAAGTTGAACTTACAAATGTAGAATTATGTACAAAAAATAACTGCATGCAAAAATAAAACAATATAAAACTTTAGAGCCTACAAGTCCACTCAGTCCTACTTCAGCCAATCGCTCAAACAAACTAGTTTGGTTACAATTTGCAGGAGATGCTGCCCACTTCTTGTTTACAATGTCACCTGAAAGTGAGAACAGGCATGGCACTGTTGTAGCGGATGTTGCAAGATATCTACATGCCAAATGCGCTAAAGATTCATATGTCCCTTCATACTTCAACCACCATTACAGAGGACATGCATCCATGCTGATGACAGGTTCTGCTCGATAACAATCTAAAGTAGTGCGGACCGACGCATGTTCATTTTCATCATCTGAGTCAGATTCCACCAGCAGAAGGATGATTTTCTTTTTTGGTAGTTCGGGTTCTGTAGTTTCTGCATTGCAGGGTTGCTCTTTTAAGACTTCTGAAAGCATGCTCCCCACTTTGTCCCTCTCAGATTTTGGATGGCACTTCAAATTCTTAAACCTTGGGTTGAATGCTGTAGTTATTTTTAGAAATCTCACATTGGTACTGTAAGAGGTCTGGACTCACCCCTGCAGCACCTCCTGCTGGTCGACCAGGGAATTACCTCACCAGCCTCTGGAGTGCCCTCTGCAGGCCGGTGATCTGCCTTGTCCTCTGCACTGGCCCCCGTGTCCCTCCCAGGACCCCGGTGCCCCTTGCTCTGGGTGCTGCCCCTGGCAATACCCAGACATGCTAGGTCTCCCCTCCCAGGGGAACCCCCACCCACTAACCCCACCTTACCTCAGGATAAGGCCACTGCCAGTCACCAACTAGCCCCTACTCTCTGGGGCAGACTGCAGTATAGGCCACTCATTATCGGCAAGGTTGGGTTTGGACCTGCTGCCTTGGCCTAGCCCTGGGCTGCCCTCTGCAACCCCCAGTACCCCTTAGCCTTCTCCTAGGCCACAGCCTGGGGCTTTCCAGGCTGGAGCTCCCCAGCTCTGCTCCACCCAGGTACTCTGTGTCTAGCTCCTTGCAGCCAGGCCCTTCTCTCTCTGAAGGTAGAGAGAGACTCTTGAGCTCCTGGCTCCCAGCCTCTTTATACAGGCCATCTGGGCTCTGATTAGGGTGTGGCCCAGCTGCAGCCACTTCCCCCAATCAGCTCAGTAGCTGCTTCTCCCTGCAATAGCCCCAGCCCTCTGCAAGGCTTTTCCAACCCCTCAGGGCAGGAGCTGGTGTCCACTCCACCCGCTACAGGTACCTTCTTTGCATTTTGTCAAATCTGCTCTGAAAGTGTTCTTAAAATGAACATGTGCTGGGTCATCATCTGAGACTGCTATAACATAAAATCTATGGCAGAATGCGGGTAAAACAGAACAAGAGACATACAATTCTCCCCCAAGGAGATCAGTCACAAATTTAATTAATGCATTATTTTTTTAACGAGTGTCATCAGCATGGAAGCATGTCCTCTGGAATGGTGGCCAAAGCATGAAGGGCCATATGAATGTTTAGCATATCTAGCACATACACACCTTACAATGCTGGCTACAAAAGTGCCATGCAAATGCCTGTTCTCACTTTCAGGGGACATTGTAAATAAGAAGCAGGCAGCAATATGTCCTGTAAATGTAAACAAATTTGTTTGTCTTAGCGATTGACTGAACAAGAAATAGGACTGAGTGGACTTGTAGGCTCTGAAGTTTTACATTGTTTTGTTTTTGAGTGCAGTTATGTAACAAAAAATCTACATTTGTAAGTTACACTTATACAATAAAGAGATTGCACTACAGTTCTTGTATGAGATGAATAGAAAAAATACTATTTCTTTTGTTTATCATTTTTACAGTGCAAATATTTGTAAAAAATAATATAAAGTGAGCACTGTGCACTTTGTAGTCTGTGTTGTAATAGAAATCAGTATATTTGAAAATGTAAAAAAATATCAAAATATTTAATAAATTTCAGTTGGTATGCTATTGTTTAACAGTGTGATTAATGATGATTCATTTTTTTTAATCACAGTTTTTTGAGTTAATCGCGTGAGTTAACTGCGATTAACCGACAGCCCTAGTTGTGAGTAAACTACAGAGTGGTAATTCCACACATATGGGAACTACATCAGTTGTAACAATGATGAAACTTTTGGTTACAATTTTGCCTTTGCACTAATACTTACAATGTCCAGGAACATTATATATATTTCTTCACATTTAGCAGCATATAGTTAATTCTACATAGACCTAGCAGCTGTAATTTCCCATCTCTCATTTGTGCTCTGCTGCCAGAAGTTGGGAAATCCTGATGTACAATTTCTATTCATACATGATAGATTGCACCACCCTAGGATTGTGCAACTTTACTGGTGTTCAGACATTAACACTAAACTGGCTTTTTGTTTAAAATACTTGTATATATACCACAATTTGTTGTATGCTGCTTGCTGCTTTGCAGCGCATTTGTGGCAGGGTTAGCTGAAAGAGTGCTATTTTCCAATTTGCCATACGGTTTTAGCAAAGTACTTCACTTTGTAAGTTTCATTTTTCAGTTGGATTTGGTTCAAAAGATGACCTTTGATTTCCATATGCTCTTCTTCCTTATAAAGGGCCCGACTATGCTCTGACTGCAGTTAATGGAAAAAACTCTCTCTGACTTAGGACTGAACTAAAAAATGCTGCAGAATCACTGCATTCCAAAACATTACAGATTCGCTGGATGTTCATCACAACCTCAAAAGCCATCCGTTAGGCGATGCAGAGTGGGCAAAACATGATGCCAACGGAGGCCACCTCTCTCCACTGAAAAACAGCCTATAATCAGCAATCCCCATGTCGTGGTGTACTCCTTGCTCTTTCACCGACTTCTGCAACCTTGTGATACAGCAATTGCCCAGAATCCACATGCTGGCAACCCTGGCTGCATACATATGTATTTTCCCTCAGCAGTCAAGGTACCTGCATTGTCAGTTCCAAACCTTGACCCTATGCAAATGCCACATTAATTTGTCCTGTGATCAGGAAGTAGCCACTTGCCCTTCCCTCCCTCCCCAGGCCTAGTAAAATACAGATTTTTCTCAACCACTCCAAGGTTTACCTACTACCCATACTCATTGCCCACCCTCTCTGCAGCTGCAACCCCTCTCCCTGTCCCTTGTCCTCTTCCCCCTATGTCTCCAGTTCCTCCCCCACTGATATAACAAAAAATTGGATTAGACCACGTGGTGACTATTCTGCTATGTTCACTGTAAATCTTCCCATAAAACATTATAAAAGAGACTATTATAACAGAGACAACTTGTGACAAGCAACATGAGTTATTTAATCTTTATTGCACAGGTGTACAAAGGTTTGGACTAGACACATCAGTGTCAAGGTGTTCACCAGAGTAATGGCATTGACATATTCCCTCCAACTGACCAGGAAAACAAAGTGGCTGCATAGAAACCTTCTCATGGTTTCAGGCCCAGTGAGAGAAATTTGAGGCCCTGCTACATATATTCAATGGGGTCTCCCTCCCTCCCATTTCACTTTATTTATTCAGATGTTACAGATGTTTTGGGGCATATTGAGTTCAGGGCTCAGTACAATTGACACCCATTCAACCCCAGTTCGCCCTGTGTGTGTTTTTCTTTATTGGTGCATGCACACTGTAATTCTTCTGGACAACACATCTTCACAAGCAAAGAAGTGAACAAGTTCTTAAATACAATGATTAATCTGGGTCCCCCAAAGATTCAGTGGGGGCTGTGCACTTCCTTGGTAGAGTGAGTTTGACCTGCATGAAGTCAATAGTTTGAGCTGTAGCTCTATTCAAAACCTACCCCCGTAGCAACCTTTTGAAAAACGGGCTCTTTTTTTTTCAGGGTTATATCTCTGCAACCCCTATCTCGAATGAGTCTTCCCCTCCCACACTTTGGGTCAGTAATCCTACCCTGAATTCCCTGAACACCAAATTTCAAAGGACTCCAACTAAGCATGTTGATTTTAGAGGCTTTAGAATGGTCGACCTTTACACAGAAATTGTGACAACCATAACTGCTGCCCCACAGTAATAACTGAGACAGTCCCTAGTCCAAAGAGCTCACAACCTAAGTGAATTTGTGGATGTGGCCGGAGGTTTGAGCACAAGTTGGGTGGCACTGGCAGAGTTGTAGGATGTAGGGGGATTGGGCTGCACTGGCAGAACTCGGGGGTGTCATGCCTCCCTCATCTTTGTCCCACCCTTTCTCCCCTCCCCCTACCACTTATCCCCATTTATCCCCCTCCCCATAACCTCCTTCCACTCACTGCAGCCTCGAGCCCCTTTTCTTCCCTATTCCCTCACTCCACCCCGAGACTTCTCCTGGGGAGCATTCATATATTCCCCCCCAACTTACATGCCCCCCAAATTGCCACCCATGACTCTCAAATTGTAGCAATCTCCAGTCATTGAATCCAAAACTCTTTTTGTTGTAGGTGGGGGCTTGTCATTCACTTATCCTTCGTTACATGAATTGAAGGGAGAGTTCCCAGCCATCAATTTCAACAAGGTTTGTGACATCCAGGCTTGAATAGTATAACTTGTATCTAGAAACACAGGCACCGGCTTCCTCTGGGCCCCAGGAGGGCTCACCCCTATGAACTCCCCAGGCCCCGCCCTCACCCAACCCCTTCTCCCCAAGTCCCCACCTGCCCCGCCTCTTCCTGCCCTGCCCCAGGCCCCATCCCCACCCCTTCTCCCAAGCCCTTGCCCCGCCTCTTCCCACCCAGTTCTACTCCCTTTCCTGAGCACGGCCCATCCCTGTTCCTCCCCCTCTTCCCCAGTGCCTCCTGCACACTGCGGAACAGCTGTTCCCGGCGGGCTGGAGGCGCTGGGAGGGAGGGGGAGGAGTTGATTTAATGGGGCTACCGGTGGATGGGAGGCATTGGGGGGTGGGAGGGTGGAGCTGGCTATTGGAGGGTGCTAGGCACCCACTAATTTTTTTCCTTGGATGCTCCTGGGCTGGAGCACCCACAGAGGTGCCTATGTCTAGAAATGAAGCCATTGCCTTGATAGAGCTCAAGATGCTACTAAAAAACAGTGCATCGTCAACACAGGTCACAGCGAATGCATCACTGCATTGGTTCTCCCTTCAATAGAGAGTCCAATGAAAATCTCTGACCTGATATTCAAAGCCCTCCCCATGTTTGGGCCTCACTACCTGAGCGATATTCCTCCCCCCATGGCTGTGACAGCTACATTCCATTGGAACAATGAAAGTGTTGATCACCGAGGAAAGAATCTTGAGTGTGAAAATCAGAATGTTCACAGGGCTAAATGTACACTATGGAATTTGCTTCTGCAAGAAATAAGGATGACCTTAGAAGTAACTACATTCAGAACGATATACATAACCTATTCCTGTGATTTAGCTTTCCTTCAATAAGTTACACACAATCACTAAACTACTCAAGCTATTTCTCCTACAGGCAGGAGAGGGAGAGAGATTATTATTGTTATTTCTATTTTTATATACTTGGGAGGCACCCAGATGCTATGGTGAAGAGGACCATATAAGTACCTAAAAGAGAGAGCTGAAAGGGTAGATTAAAGTGGATATAGAATTTACATGCCAAGTTTAACACTCAGCAAGCCAGGAGCCATTTTAAAAATGGTCAGAAAGGAAGATCGATCAATATTCATGTCACAGTTGCTCTACTTACTGCTGGATGGCACTACCTCCTGGTGGTTCTGGGGATTAGCTTGGTCAGGCCAACGGCCCTTCCAGTGGTTGCACCCCATCAGTATCTCCTCTGTAGCCCCACTCTCATGAGCTTCAACTGTCCTCTTCAACGGCTATCCTCCATGAATTTATCTAATTCTTTTATGAAGCCAATTGTACTTATGGCTTTCACAACAGCCTCTGGCAAAAAGTTCCACAGGGTGACTGTGCTCTGTGTGAAGAAATACTTCTTTTTGTTTGTTTTAAACCTGCTGCCTATTAATTTCATTGAGTGACCCATGGTTCTTGCATTATGTGAAAGGGTAAATAACATTTCCTTATTCACTTTCTCCATACCATTAATGATTTTATAGACCTCTATCATATCCCCACTCAGTCATGCCTTTTTTAAATTGAACAGTCCCAGTCTTTTTAATCTCTTCTGATACAGAAGCTGTTCCATACCCCTAATCATTTTTATTGTCCTCTCTGTATCTGTTCCAATTCTAATATATCTTTTTTGAGATGGAGCAACCAACCCTGCACACAGTATTTAAGGGTTGGGAGTACCATGGATTTATATACTGGCATTATGACATTTTCTGTTTTATTATCTATCCCTGTCCTAATGATTCCTAACAGTCTGTTAGCTTTTTTTAACTGCTGCTGCCCATTGAGCAGATGGGCAGCAGCAGAGAACTGTCCATTATGACTCCAAGTTCTCTTTCTTGAGTGGTAACAGCTAATTTAGAGCCCATCATTTTGTATGAATAGTTGGGATTATGTTTTCCAATGTGCATTACTTTGCAATTATCAACTGAATTTAATCTGCCCTTTTGTTGCCCAGTCATTCAGTTTTGTGAGATTTGTTGCCCAGTCACTCAGTTTTGTGAGATCCCTTTGTAACTCTTCTCAGTGAGCTTTGACTTAAGTATCTTAAGTAATTTTATATTATCTGTAAACTTGGCCACCTCACTGTTTACTGCTTTTTCCAAATAAATAAATTAATGGAGATATCCCATCTCCTAGAACTGGAAGGGACCTTGAAAGGTCATCGAGTCCAGCCCCCTGCCTTCACTAGCAGGACCAAGTACTAATTTTGCCCCAGATCCCTCAAGGATTGAACTGACAACCCTGGGTTTAGCAGGCTAATGCTCAAACCACTGAGCTATCCCTCCTCATTTAAGAATATGTTGAACAGCACAAATTCCAGTATGGATCCTTGAGGGACCCTGCTATTTACCTCTCTCTGATGCGAAAACTGCTGATGATTTTTTGGAGTCTGACTCATAACTTTTGAATGCTTGTGGCTGGCAATACTAAGTATACAAAGGGGACAAAGGGCAGGGAGCAGGCACACTCCTAGTTAGTGTGGTTGGCAAAGGGACAGTGTCTTAGGAGAAAAATGTTTGAAGCACAAGAACCCAAAAACTGTATTGGGTGTAGAGAATCCTCTTGTGTGACAGCCTTTTTATTTGTCAAAGAAGAGACAATGGAAAGATGAAGCCATCTATCCGGTAGAAGTTTCAAACATATGTTGAGAATTCAGAGTTTGTATGATATTGGTGGGAGTTATTTTTACACAGTACTAAGGACTGTTCCAAGATTAATAATCTCCAAAGTACCCCTTAACTATCTTTTGTGAGTTTGAAATCTTTCATACTTTGATTTTTCCCCCCCATATGCACTTTTGGTTTTAATTTACTGAAGATCACAGTTGTGACACAAGGAATCCCAAGGGGCCCAATCCACCAAATATTTTTTCAGATATTTAGTCTTTATCCATGTTGAAATCCAAGGGACTTCTTGCATGAGTAAGGACTCTTCACATAAATTAGGGATTGCAAAATTGAGCCTGTGACACTGCACCCCATATTCTTCATAGTGATATTATTACGATATGAGTATGGCATAATTATGATGAATTTTAGGCAAGATGGGTCATGTGAGATATCATTGAAAAGGTTATGATTTACTGAATATGACTATCCTATATGTATGCATGTATCACTTTTGTATCTGAAGTTAGGAATATTGACTAAGTAGGAGTCTACTACAGGCCACCTAACCAGGTGGAAGAGGTGGATGAGGCTTTTTTTAAACAACTAACAAAATCATCCAAAGCCCAAGATTTGGTAGTGATGGGGGACTTCAACTATCCAAATATATGTTGGGAAAATAACACAGCGGGGCACAGACTATCCAACAAATTCTTGGACTGCATTGCAGACAACTTTTTATTTCAGAAGGTTGAAAAAGCTACTAGGGGGGAAGCTGTTCTAGACTTGATTTTAACAAATAGGGAGGAACTCGTTGAGAATGTGAAAGTAGAAGGCAGCCTGGGTGAAAGTGATCATGAAATCATAGAGTTTGCAATTCTAAGGAAGGGTAGAAGGGAGTACAGCAAAATAGAGACAATGGATTTCAGGAAGGTGGATTTTGGTAAGCTCAGAGAGCTGATAGGTAAGGTCCCATGGGAATCAAGACTGAGGGGAAAAACAACTGAGGAGAGTTGGCAGTTTTTCAAAGGGACACTATTAAGGGCCCAAAAGCAAGCTATTCCGCTGGTTAGGAAAGATAGAAAATGTGGCAAAAGACCACTTTGGCTTAACCATGAGATCTTGCATGATCTAAAAAATAAAAAGGAGTCTTATAAAAATTGGAAACTAGGACAGATTACAAAGGATGAATATAGGCAAACAGCACAGGAATGCAGGGGCAAGATTAGAAAGGCAAAGGCACAAAATGAGCTCAAACTAGCTGTGGGAATAAAGGGAAACAAGAAGACTTTTTATCAATACATTAGAAGAAAGAGGAAGACCAAAGGCAGGGTAGGCCCATTGCTTAGTGAAGAGGGAGAAACAGTAACAGGAAACTTGGAAATGGCAGAGATGCTTAATGACTTCTTTGTTTCGGTCTTCACCGAGAAGTCTGAAGGAATGCCTAACCTAGTGCATGCTAATGGGAAGGAGGTAGGTTTAGCAGATAAAATAAAAAAAGAACAAGTTAAAAATCACTTAGAAAAGTTAGATGCCTGCAAGTCACCAGGGCCTGATGAAATGCATCCTAGAATACTCAAGGAGCTAATGGAGGAGGTCTCTGAGCCTCTAGCTATTATCTTTGGAAAATCATGGGAGACGGGAGAGATTCCAGAAGACTGGAAAAGGGCAAATATAATGCCCATCTATAAAAAGGGAAATAAAAACAACCCAGGAAAGGTGGGTGCATAACTGGCTGGATAACTGTACTCAGAGAGTTGTTGTTAATGGTTCCCAATCCTGCTGGAAAGGCATAACAAGTGGAGTTCCGCAGGGGTCTGTTTTGGGACAGGCTCTGTTCAATATCTTTATTAACGACTTAGATATTGGCATAGAAAGTACGCTTA
Organism: Trachemys scripta elegans; assembly: GCF_013100865.1. Lineage (NCBI taxonomy): Eukaryota > Metazoa > Chordata > Testudines > Emydidae > Trachemys > Trachemys scripta. Next base: position 75,904,809 of record NC_048306.1, on the reverse strand, counting down.
TTAAGTTTGCAGATGATACCAAATAGGGAGGGATTGCAACTACTTTGGAGGACAGGGTCATAATTCAAAATGATCTGAACAAATTGGAGAAATGGTCTGAGGTAAACAGGATGAAGTTTAACAAAGACAAATGCAAAGTGCTCCACTTAGGAAGGAACAATCAGTTTCACACATACAGAATGGGAAGAGACTGTCTAGGAAGAAGTACGGCAGAAAGGGATCTAGGGGTTATAGTTGACCACATGCTAAATATGAGTCAACAGTGTGATGCTGTTGCAAAAAAAGCAAACGTGATTCTGGGATGTATTAACAGGTGTGTTGTGAGCAAGACATGAGAAGTCATTCTTCCGCTCTACTCTGCGCTGGTTAGGCCTCAACTGGAGTATTGTGTCCAGTTCTGGGCACCGCATTTCAAGAAAGATGTGGAGAAATTGGAGAGGGTCCAGAGAAGAGCAACAAGAATGATTAAAGGTCTTGAGAATATGACCTATGAAGGAAGGCTGAAAGAATTGGGCTTGTTTAGTTTGGAAAAGAGAAGACTGAGAGGGGACATGATAGCAGTTTTCAGGTATCTAAAAGGGTGTCATAAGGAGGAGGGAGAAAACTTGTTCATCTTAGCCTCTAAGGATAGAACAAGAAGCAATGGGCTTAAACTGCAGCAAGGGAGGTTTAGGTTGGACATTAGGAAAAGGTTCCTAACTGTCAGGGTGGTTAAACACTGTAATAAACTGCCTAGGGAGGTTGTGGAATCTCCATCTCTGGAGATATTTAAGAGTAGGTTAGATAAATGTCTATCAGGGATGGTCTAGACAGTATTTGGTTCTGCCATGAGGGCAGGGGACTGGACTCGATGACTTCTCGAGGTCCCTTCCAGTCCTAGAATCTATGAATCTGTATTTCAAATGTGTTTATGCCTGGGGAATGCCCACTAGACAAGATGCTTTAATTCTGAAAAGCTGGGTGGGGAAGGGCCATTAGAGAAAACAATAGGCCATAGAAGAAGCTTATCTCCCACCTGGGGAGCCTTCCTGAGGACGCTGCAGACAGCCTCCAAGTAATGGCTGCTGTGACACTACAGGGATATGTGACCAGGTCACCTGGTGCTGGACTCCACCATGGGATATCAATATTTTTCCACTGGCTGGCTTTGAAACAAAAGGTTCCAGCCATATGCAAAAGCTTTATAAGGCAGGAGAGTGACACCATCTTGGTTCTTCACTGACTCCCCACCCAAAGAGACTCCTGGAAACAAAGACTGAACTGTGAAAGTGCTAGACTCAGGCTAAAAGGATTTTTAGCCTGTGATTAGAACACCTGGTGATTCCAAGCTATAAGCAAGTGCAGGGTGCCCCGTAAGAATCTGCAGCCTGCTTGTATCATCACTTAAGGTGAGAATTTACTATTTGTATCCGATCTATGTAATATATTAACCTTAGTTTGTGTGTTTCGTTTATTTGCTAGGTAATCTGCTTTGATCTGTTTGCTATCCCTTATAATCACTTAAAATCTATCTTTTGTAGTTAATAATTTTTTTTACTTTGTCTAAATCAGTGTGTGGGAGTCATAACTCAGGGCAGAAAGCTACTGTGTGTTCCTCTCTGCAGTGAGGAGGGGGCGAATTTCATGAGCTTGTGCTGCACAGTTCCCTGTGCAGAGCAAGACGGTATAATTTTGGATTTACACTCCAGCGGAGTGCATGCTTGAGGAGCTGGCAAGTTCCCTGGCTGGAGCCTTCTGATGCAGGGCTGATCACAGCATCTGCATGTAACTGCAACTGGGTGTGTCCCTTCCTATATACGTGCTGGTGAAAGTGCAGGCTGGTCACAGCAGTACAGTGTAAAGGGAGTCCAAGCTGGTGGCTCAGGGCTCAGTGGTACCCCCGTTCAAGGTGGCACCCCAGGGGGAACCATCATAGAGCCCATGAGTATTAGAGTCTCTGGGGCTTTCTTTGCTCATGGAAATAAATAATTCTGGTTCTCCAGGATGCAAGAGACTGCAAATATATATAAAGGGCTTCCTACCAGGGCACAGAGTGTACAAATATTTTACATTTTTGTTTATATTAACTTCAGTTCAGAAATTTAAATCTCGTTTACAGCTCTTTCTGCCTGAGTCATTCCTATAAGAGTAAGAGATTCCTATTTCACAGAAAAGCAGTGCTAGTCTAGTAGAATGTCTGCAGGGAAATGATTTGTAATTGTCTTTATAAAGTTCACTTTTCTTCTAGGGTCTCCTGTCCCTTGCACTGGGGAGGTTTACCACCCTCAACATTTGTTATCTATGGATGAGTCAATGATTAAGGAAAATATCAGATAGCTGTTTCTGAATCATGAAGCATATCAAGGCTATTAAGTTTGGATTGAAGTCTTATGCACTTCAATCTGGGCCCATGCTCCTTCTCAGCCTGGAGAGAGAAGGAAAAGCAGACAAAACATAGAAAATTATCCTTCATATTCTCTTGCATTTGCAAAAGCCATAAAAGGCCTGTCACATCAGAGGGAGGGGAGGAGGGAGGAAGAGTATGGTATGCTGGGAAGGTATAGGAGAGGATTCAGGACACCTGGCTTGGGCAAGTCACTTAATCTCTCTGTGCCTCAATTTGTCATCTATATAATGGGGATAATACTTCTCTACCTCCCAGAGCTTTTGTAAGGATAAATTCATTAATGTCTCTGAAGTGCTCAGTTACTATGGTGAGGAATGCCATAGAAAAGCCTGTAAGAAAATCTCTATAGATACTTGGCACACGTTTTTGATTTACAGTAATTCCAAGCAAGAACATAGGTAGTTTGAGGGGTGCCTGACAATTAACCAAAAATAGGGTTTTGGAAGTCTAAAATTGGGGGATTAGAATATTCCAAAGCATTTTAATATGTAGGTAATATGCACAAGGCAAGAGACCAACACCATTAGCATCCTTAATACATCATCACAGAAAGAGAGACCGAAGATATAATCACCTTCTGGGCCAAGTCATTCACTCACACAGAAAAGCTTGTGGGAGAGGAAGAGTCCTGTTGTAAATCCAAGCATTAAACTCTTGGGCCTGACTCTGATCTAATGTATACTCTGATCTCATGAAATCAATGGAGTTACACCCTTAAGTGATATTATAAGCAGGCCCTCAAATTTTCTGCGGCAATCTTGCTTCAGTAGGGAAGACTTTGTCTGCATGAAGGAAGAAGGGGATGTGACTGGCAAACCCTGAAGAGCTCAAGGATCTGTGTGCAAAGACTGCAGGACTTCCTCTACTTGCTGTCAAATTTTGCTTTTTGCCTTTCCTTCCCTCTCCTCTCTAGTATCGTTGCTTATACAGGGACCATACTGCCCTTGGCCTTCTCCCTCACAGCTGCACATTTCTCCCCCTCTGCAAAGGCTGAAGGTGTTTTTTCCCAGCTAGATCTCAGGTCATCCGCATATGACAATATGTTTTGTAAGGAACAGGGGCTACCACAAGCACATTACACCAGTCCTCTGCTCTTTAGGCTGGCTTCCCATGGAATATAAAATCCTTACCTTTGAGACACTCTCTAGGCCCAGAACACCTACAAATTTGACTAAAGCTCTGGGATTAGGATTGTGGTTGATAATTTCATCCCTTAGGCACAATGCAGCAATTCACACTCAGGGTGAAGCTTGTCTATGCAGGAGACAGAGCCCTTGTGGGCTAGTCCCAGACAGGAATAAACTCCCACATGAACTCAGGCTCTCAAACCTCTCCACTTTCCATTCACAGCAAAAGTTGTGCAACTTTGAGTTTGCTGATATAAGGCACACAGCATAGTGTACATATAATTAAATAACAAGCACTGCACTGAACATACACTTTTGCCCTAGGGAAGAGGATGAGAAAGAGATGAACCATACATAACAGATGTTAGTTACATTACTTAAAGCACTATTAGAATGTGCTTATGTACTCTGGTGATGAGGGTGAGAATAAAATAGCCCCTTCTGCATTGTACTGCAAATGGGGAACTGTTGGGCCTCTCTAGATGGTGTGCCCTTGGCACATCAACATTTTACAGCATCGTGGCTACACAGTAAACTTTAGTTCCTTCCTGGTAACAGGAGCAACAGTGCTTACATTTGGTGTGCAGAGCCCCATGGTTTAGGGAGAGACTTTCAAAGATACGGTGCTTGACTGACATATGTGCCTTTGAGAATCTCCACCTAAATTCTACCCTTATTGCTCATTCTTGATGTTCAGGTGTGGTATTTCCACCACATTAGTCCTTGGCAAGGCCACCTTTCCATGTAGCTTTCTCAAAGTCACCAGGTATGAGCAGTGTTCCAACAGTACACTGCTAGAGTCCTGATGCCTTAAAAAACAACCTGTCCTGCAGGGAGGGAGGGAGAGTCTTTTATTCTTGGAACTAAGGTGTTAGTAGTATTCACCTGCCAGACAAGTATTATTTGATGGCTCCAGGATAATAGATTTTTCCACTGAAACTTTTCAGATAACCACATTATAACATATAATGCATCTTCATCTGCAACTAGGAGTAACCTCACCAAAATAAAACCAAACTAACCCGCCTCCACACACAAACTGGGAAGAGAAACAAAGTAACTTCATGTTGGCATACTGCACCCAGGCACCATCCCCCTGAAAATTAAAATCTCCCCACTTTTTAGCCAATGTAAAGAGCCTATATGACCAACTAATCAGCTGTACAAAGTAGTTGATATTACACATCATACTTACGAAAAGAGGGTTTCTCCCATCTACTAAATATAGGATTTACTGACTATGATTTGGTATAATTGACAAGAATATTCCTATTTGGTACCAATGAGGTTAAAGTTACTGACAGAAGCTTTTACTTTAAGAATGTATGCCAGCACTAGCTTATAAAAATATTTACTCATGCTAACATAGTATTCTCACACACACAAGTGTGCCCGCATTATGTCCCCAGATAACAGGCATGTTTACAAATTCAACTAACACACAAATTATAGCATCACATTTTTCACATTACAGGTCTGTCGCATCTTACGCTGGGGTTACGTTCCGCAGTCAGTGCATACAGCGAAAATCGCATATAGTCAAAATTACATTGAGTGTAATGGCGGGCGGAGTCGCCCGCGCTACAGGTACAGTATTAAAATTGTTATTTTTCTCTTTTTTTTTTTGCTGACCGTGTAAAGCTGAAATCGCACATGTTAAATGTGCATAAGATGCGACAGACCTGTATAGTAAAAGAGCTATCAGGAATTCTATTATAATCCAAGGTTTTTGGAAGAAAAAATCCTTTGTGCTGAAATGTTTTAAGGCTTCAAAGTAATGTCTGTCTTACTGTTTAAGTCTGAAAATAAAACACACTTTGAGTTCAGATGCACAAAAATAACTGCTTATGTCCCCCCTCAAACCAAAACAACTGTGCTCTTATAACTCAGAGGTACATGTTTTCAATATGTTGTTTTGATTTAGTCTTCAGTAACAGGAATAGTTATAGGATGCAAGTGTGACTGAGCCACTGGGTTTCTCTGACCCTTGTGTAATTAAGTTAGACATCCTCACAGCAGGGGCAACATCCTAAGACACTCTGCTTCAAGAAAGGAGATTTTAAAGAAGGGGAGGATGTTAGAAACAGCCTGAAGGAAAAAAGTTAAAAGATTAAAAGCCACAGAATCAGCATTAGTCTTAGTCATTATAGTCTATAGACCAGTGGTCGGCAACGTTCGGTACGCGACTCACCAGGGTAAGCACCCTGGTGGGCCGAGCCAGTTTTATTTACCTGCTGACGTGGCAGGTTTGGCCGATCATGGCCCCCACTGGCCGTGGTTCACTGTCCCAGGCCAATGGGGGCGGCGAGAAGGGGTGCGGGCGAGCGATGTGCTGGCTGCAGCTTCTCGCCGCCCCCATTGGCCCGGGACGGCGAACCGCAGACAGTGGGGGCCGTGAGCGGCCGAAGCTGCTGTGTCAGCAGGTAAATAAAACTGGCCCGGCCTGCCAGGGTGCTTACCCTGGCGAGCTACGTGCCAAACGTTGCCGACCCCTGCTATAGACTATAGTCATTATAGGCTCAGAAGAAAACCATAGGTGAGAAGGTAAAATGGTATCGTTAAATGGCAAGGTACAAGAATTTACTCAGACAAAAACCAAAAACAAACAAACAAACAAAAAAAACACCCCACCACAGTGATGCAGCCCAGCCCAAGTGAGTCTAGCAGGAGCATAAGTATTAGTAAGTATGATGTGGAAAATATAGAGGGCCCAATCCTGCAGTCCCTACTAACACAAAACTTCTATCTAATTTTGAATGCAGGGTTGGATCCTAAGAAGGTTAGGTGGATATTTGAAGAACAAATTGCTAAAGATATAAACAAATGGATAAGAAATCTTTAAATACAGGTATGTCGGTAATTTTGGGCAAGTCAATGGGACAACTACAGTGCTAAGCGGACAATCAAAGAGGATGAACAACCAAATTTTGCCACTTTTATCGATGTATAGAGAGAAAGTTACCAAAAATAGAGATGATGGAACAATCTGAGAAATTAAATAGACTGCCATTGTACTTTGTGTTCTGTGGGGCCTCAAACACTTTCTACTTTAAAAATTAAATATTCTTCAATTGTAATTAATCACCAGTAGGGTGACCAGATAGCAAGTGTGAAAAATCAGGATGGGATGGGAGGTAATAGGCACCTATTTAAGACAAAGCCCGGAATATCGGGACTATCCCTATAAAATCCGGGACATCTGGTCACCCTCATCACCAGTACTCCAAAGGAGATCTGAAAGTAGTGAAGAATGGAGCAGCTGCACTACTAAAAAAAACTTGTAGTCTGCCATTGTAATACAATATATTGTATATCATTTCAACATCTATGGGCCAAATCCTGCTTCACCTGAGTAAGGGAGGTAGAATCTGGACTTTCATATATAATAGATCATTAAAACATCTACAGCAAAGGTTGGATGCTGGCAATAATACTTAGCATTAAGGTAGCATTTTATATACTGTATTCGAAGCACATAAGAATGGCCACACTCAGTCAGACCAATGGTCCCTCTAGCTCAGTATCCTGTCAGTGGTCGGTGCCAGATGCTTCAGAGGGAATGAACAGAAGAGGGCAATTTATGGAGTGATCCATCTCCTGTCATCTAATTCAAGCTTCTGGCAGTCAGAAGTTTACGGACACCCAGAGCATGGTGTGGTATCCCAGACCATTTTGGCTAATAGCCACTGATGGACCTATCCTCCGTGAATTCATCTAATTCTTTTTTTGAACACAGTTATACTTTTGGCCTTCACAACATCCCCTGCCAACAAGCTCCACAGGTTGACTGTGTGAAGAAGTACGTCCTTGTATTTGTTTTAAACCTGCTGCCTAATCATTTCATTGAGTGATTACTGGTTCTTCTACTATGTGAAGGGGTAAATAACACTTCCCTTTTCACTTTAACCAGACTATTCATGAATTTGTAAACATCTCTCATACTACCCCTCAGTCATCTGTTTTCTAAGCTGACCAGTCAAAGCCTTTTTAATCTTTCCTCATATGGAAGCTGTTCTATATCCCTAATAATTTCTGTTGCCCTTCTCTGTAGCTTTTCTAATCTAATCTATTTTTTTTAAGATGGGGCTTCCAGAACTGCACACAATATTCAAGGTGTGGGCTTACCATGAATTTAGATAGTGGCGTTATAATATTTTCTGTCTTACTATCTATCTCCTTTCTAATGGTTCCTAACATTCGGTTAACTCTCTGAACTGCTGCTGTACATTGAGCAGATGTTTTCAGAGAACTATCCAGGGTGACTCTAAGCACAGTACAGACATTAACAAATGTCATTAGGGATTCTGAAAGTGAAAGACAATTTGGGTGAAAGTGATCATGAAATGATGGATTTCATGATTCTAAGGAAAGGAAGGAGTAAGAGCAGCGGACTAAGGACAACAGATTTTAAAAAAAGCAGACTTTAACAAACTCAGAGAACTGGTAGATAAGGTCCCATTGGAAGAAAACATAGTACCTATCTTTAAAAAGGGGAACAAAGAGGACCCAGGAAAATATAGACCAGTAAGCCTAACTGTGATACCTGGAAAGATATCTGAACAAACTGTTAAACAATCAATTTGTAAGTACCTGGAGGATAATAGGATAATGAGCAATAGTCAGGTTGGTTTGGCTTGATTTGTTCTTGAGAAATCAATGCTATTTTCCATCTTTGACAGGGTTACTGGCTGAGTAGATGGGGGGAAGCAGTAGTTGTGATATGTCTTGATTATAGTTAGGTTATAACTTGATATACACAATGCACATTGCATTCTCATAAGCAAACTAGGATGCATACACAACTGGTTGAAAGACCATACTCTAAGAGTCATTATCAATGGTTCACTGTGAAACTGGGAGGGCATATTTACTGGGGCCCCACAGGAGTCAGTCCTGGGTTCAGTACTTTTCAAGATTTTCATAAATGACTTGGATAATGGAGTGAAGAGTATGCTTATAAAAATTGCAGATGACACCAAACTGGCCAACTGGGAGGGTTTGTAATAACTTTGGAGGACAGAATTAGAATTCAAACTTGCTTAATAAATTGGAGAACTGGTCTAATTCAACAAGTTGAAATTCAATAAAGACAAATGAAAAGTAGTTCATTTAGGAAGGAAAACTCAAATTCACAACTACAAAATGGGGAATAACTGGCTCAGTAGTAGCATTGCTGAAAAGGATCTGGAGGTTATGGTGGATCACAAAGTGAATATGAGTCAATAATTAGATGCAGTTGCAAAAAAGGCTAACAAAAGAATATAAGAACGGCCATATTGGATCAGAGCAAAGGTCCATCTAGTCTAGTATCCTGTCTTCCAACAGTGGCCAATGCCAGGTACCCCAGAAGGAATGAACAGAACAGGTAATCATCAAGCAATCCATCCCCTGTCACCTATTCCCAACTTCTGGCAAACAGAGGTTAGGGACACCATTTCTGCCCATCCTGGCTAATAGCCATTGATGGACCTATCCTCCATGAACTTATCTAGTTCTTTTTTGAACCCTGTTATAGTCTTGGCCTTCACAAAATCCTCTGGCAAAGACTGATTGTGAGTTGTGTGAAAAAATACTTCCTTTTGTTTGTTTTAAACCTGCTGCCTATTAATTTCATTTGGTGACCTCTAGTTCTTGTGTTATGAGGAGTAAATAACACTCCCTTATTTATTTTCTCCACACCTGTCATGATTTTATAGACCTCAATCATATCCCCCCTTAGTCATCTCTTTTCCAAGCTGAAAAGTCCCAGTCTTATTAATTGCTCCTCATACAGAAGCTGTTCCATGCCCCTAATAATTTTTGTTGCCCTTTTATGAACCTTCTTCAATTCCAATAGATCTTTTTTGAGATGGGGAGACCACATCTGCATACAGTATTCAGGATGTGGGCATATCATGGATTTATATAGAGGCGATATGATTTTTCTGTCTTATTATCTATCCCTTTCTTAATGATTCACAACATTCTGTTCGCTTTTTTGACTGCCATTGCACATGGAGTTAATGTTTTCAGAGAATTATCCACAATGATTCCAAGATCTCTTTCTTGAGTGGTAACAGCTAATTTAGACTCCATCATTTTATATGTATAGTTGGGATTATGCTTTCCAATGTGCATTACTTTGCATTTATCAACATTGAATTTCATCTGCCATTTTGTTGCCCCGTCACCCAATTTTGAGAGATCTTTTTGTAGTTCTTCGCAGTTTGCCTGGGACTTAACTATCTTGAGTCATTTTGTATCACCTGCAAACTTTGCCACCTCACTGTTTACCCCCTTTTCCAGATGATTTATGAATATGTTGAATAGGAGGTTCCAAAACCTCCTCTAATGACACCTCAATCTGGGACAGTTCCTCAGATTTGTCACCTAAAAAGAATGGCTCAGGTTTGGGAATCTCCCTCGCATCCTCAGATGCGAAGAATTCATTTAGTTTCTCCGCAATGGCCTTATCGTCCTTGAGTGCTCCTTTAGCACCTCGATGGTCCAGTGGCCCCACTGGTTGCTTAGCAGGCTTCCTGCTTCTGATGTACTTAATTTTTTTTTGCTATTACTTTTTGAGTCTTTGACTAGCTGTTCTTCAAATTCTTTTTTGGTCTTCCTAATTATATTTTTACACTTCATTTGCCAGAGTTTATGTTCCTTTATATTTTCCTCACTAGGATTTAACTTCCACTTTTTAAAGGATGCCTTTTTGCCTCTCACTGCTTCTTTTACTTTGTGCCTCTCACTGCTTATCATTCTGGGACGTATTAACAGGAATGGTGCATGTAAGACATGGGAGCTAATTGTCCTTCTCTACTCAGCACTGGTGAGGCCTCACATGGAGTATTATGTCTAGTTCTAGGTGCCACACTTTGGGACATATGTGGACAAATTGGAGAGAGTCCAGAGGAAAGCAACAAAAATGAGAAAAGGTTTAGAAATCCTGACCTATGAGGAAAGGTTAAAAAAACTGGGCATGTTTAGTCTTGAGAAAAGAAGACTGAGGGGGGAACCTCATAAGTCTTTAAAGATGTTAAGGGCTGTTATAACAAGGATGGTGATCAATTGTTCTCTATGTCCACTCAAGGTAGGACAAGAAGCAATGGGCTTAATCTGCAGCAAGGGAGATTTAGATTAGATATTAGGAAAAACTTTCTAACTATGATGACAGTTAAGCTGTGGAACAGGCTTCCAAAGGAGGTCATGGATTCCCCATAATTGGAGGTTTTTAAAAACAGGTTGGACAAACACCTGTCGGTGATGGTCTAGGTTGACTTGGTCCTGCCACCTGATCAAGGTCCCTTCAAGACCTACATTTCTGTGATTCTATGAAATCACTCCTCACAACATCCCTGTAAGACTGGTGGATAGGTGTTGTTATTCCCATTTTACTGAAGTTTAAGAAACTTGCCTTGGATCATAGAGAGACTAAGTGACAGAGCCAGGATTAGAATTCAAGCCCTCCTGACTCCCTGTCCTGTGTTCATTTCTCCAGCCCTCACAGAGGTCCAGGGCTGTCCCCACCAGAAAGTTCTAATAGCAATCCCAGCAATTATGTTCCAGTGAGCTTTACTTTAGTACTAGGGAAATACTAGAGAAAATTGATACTAATAGAATTACCTTCTGTGTGAAGGTAGCCTAACTGTATGATAGAAACATTATCCACTATTTTGTTAAAGAAGAGTAGAAAGATATTATTTAGTTAACTTTTTTTAAAAAGTTCTCTTATAAGGTGCTTTTAAGAAAATTTGGTAACTGGGTTAGAGATGAATCTTGTTGTGATACTACACGCCATATTCTTCATAGAAATATTGTTATATGAATATGGCATAACTAAGATGTTTTATGCAAGATCGGTCATGTAAGGTATCATTGGAAAGGTTATGTTTTACTGAATATGATTATCATATTCATATACATGTATCACATCTATATCTGAAGTTAGGAATATTGACTATGTAACAATTACAACTGTGGTTACACCTGGGAAACGCCCACCAGACAGTATGCAATCGGCCTGGATGAGCCATTAGGAAAGACGCTGGATCTTTGAAGATGTTGATCTCTCATTTTCCTGGAGTTCCTTCCTGTGGACATTATAAATAAACCTTGTCTGATAGTGGCTTTAACACTGCAAGGCCATGTGATAATGTGTATGGAGTACCACCTTGGATACTGCTGGTATTTTTCCACTGGAAACAAAGGATTCCCGCCTTATGTAAATCCTATTTAAGGCTGGGTAGTGAGTCAATCAGGGCTCTTCTCCAATGCTTCCCTGCCTAAGAAGGAAGACTGCTGAAAGCAACTGAAGAGACAAAAGGAACTAAGCTGGGGAAAGGCAAGGGCTGAGATGGGGTATAGCCTGTGAAGAGAAATAACTGGACCTCTGAGCTGCAGAAACTCTGCAACTTGCCTAAAACAACATTTAAGGTGAGAAATTACTATTTGTAGCCTGTTTCTTTAGTGTATTAAGCTTCGTTTGTGTGTTTTGTTTTATTTGCTCTGTAATCTGCTTTGTTCTGTTTGCTATGCCTTATAATCACTTAAAATTTACCTTTTGTAGTTAAAAAAACTTATTTCTTGTTTATATCAAAACCCAGTTTGTGCAATTCATAACTGGGGGGCAAAGAGCTGTGCATATCTCACTCCACATTGAGGGAGGGGACGATTTTTATGAGCTAACACTATGTAGATCTCTATACAGCACAAAACAATATAATTTTGGGTCTACACTCCAGAGGGTGTGTGCACAGGAAAGCTGGGCATTCCCCTAGCTGAGCCCTCCCACAGAGAGCTAATCGCAGACTCTATGTGAGTCTACAGCTGGGTGTGTCCCTGTCTGTGTGTGTGCTGGAAAGGGACTTTAGAGTCTATCACAGCAGCACAGAGTAACGGAAACCCAGGCTGGTAGGACAGGTGAGCTCAGTGGGACCCCAGCACATCCGTTGGCATCCCGAAAAGGGGGTCCAACCCATCACACTTGTCATGGGTTAAAACTGATTAAGACAAAGAAAGCAAAGAATAGGAGTAAATGACGTGGAAAAATGTTAATAGTGGGGTGGTGCACCTCTGTGCAGGACTACAATAGCACTTCTAAAATACCTGTTGATATCCACTCAGTGCATGCAGCTAAATGGAGCAGGAGTATGGGTATAGAAAATGCAATGTATTCCGTAGGAGAGAGGAACCAGGGGCTGTTGTGGGTAGCTGCTGCTAGGGAATGGAGGGTAGCAGAGTTTCTCTCTCTCTCTCTCTCCACTCCAGGACCTCGTAGAGGAACTTGCCCCTCTGTGTCCAGCTCCTCCCATGCTTACATTTAAACATGAAGGGCTGTTACTGAAAACTCAGAGCAGAGAGAACATTGAACAGCTGCCAGAGACAGCTGACCCACCCTCAACCCTTCGGTAACTGGAGTATAGGTGAGGGGATAGTGGGGCAGAGGGAAAGGAAGCCCCTCAGGAGAGAAAGAGATAGGGAGAAAAGGAGGAGACAGAAGTGGAAGAGTAATGAGGAGGTACATTCAAGGACAGAGTGAAAGAGAAAGGGGAACTTCAGGGGTGAGTGGAGAAAAGGCTGTTAGCCCTTATGAAGGTAGATTACGTGGTATGTATGTTATTTAGGCAACAATGTTCAGGGTGATTGCTCATCTTTTGTGACAGGTACTTCAAGAACACAAGCTTGCCAGGAGAGAGCAATACTAGAACGAGGGCCAGCCGGAGGATATTGCCAATAGAAAGAACATTTTCTAGTGAAGTCAGATAAAATGTTTCTTTTACTTGCCTAAGCCCGCCAACATGAAAGGAAAGTTGTTGTGCAGAAGTTTCCAGGAATGTTTCCCCAGCTTTACATAGATCTGTCTGAGGTAGAAATGCTGAGGCACAGTACTCCAGTCAGTATACACCTGTACATTTTGGGCAAGGTTAAAGTGGAGTGAGAAATCTGTTCTATTTGGGGTCTTGTACTGCACCTATCACAGCAGTGTCTAAGCACTGTGGTGTGTGATAGACCCAGACCAGTTGGGAACAGCAGAGTAGCAGAAGGGAGATATAGTGGCCACTGGATAAGTAGTTTTCTGTTCTCAGGGGCTGCTCCAGGCTAATAGATCACCTGACTCCAATTAACCTGCTAAGAGTCAGGTGAGGCAGTTAAGCACCTGACTCTAATTAAGGCCCCTCTGATGCTATAAAAGGGCTCACTCCAGTCAAGCCAGGGAGAGCCAGAGGAGAGGAAGTGCGTGTGAGGAACTGGGAGCAAGAGGTGTGCAAGAAGCTGAGAGAGAGTAGGTGTACTGCTGGAGGACTTAGAAGTAGAAGCGTTATCAGACATCAGGAGGAAGATCCAGTGGTGAGGACAAAGAATGTGTTGAGAGGAGGCCATGCGGAAGTAGCTCAGGTAGGTGTCATGCAACTGTACCAGGAGACACTCTAAACAGCTGCAGTCCACAGGGCCCTGGGCTGGAACCCGGAGTAGAGGGCAGGCCCGGGTTCCCCCCATACCTCCCAACTCCTGATCAAACACAGGAGGACTTGACCTGGACTATAGCTTCTACCAGAGGGGAAGGTTTCTGGATGGTTTCCTGACTCACAGGGTGAATCTGTGAAGCGAGCAAATCCGCCAATAAGCGCAGGACGCACCAAGGTAGAGGAGGAACTTTGTCACAGGTGTCATTAGCCAGCAATCTTTCAGCAAGTGGGAAATGTGTATGTTCTGAGAGGTAAGGAGCAGGGGAGTAGAGGTACCACCCTCGCTTTTCTATCAGGAAGTCTCCCCTCAAGGGAGTCTATCAGCAGACACTGGTCATATACATTATTTCTGTGGTCTTGTATCTAACAGTTATTTCCTAAAAGGCACCAGCGAGAGCATCTTCCCTTCACGTGCCACCTTGTCACCCTACATCTTAGGGTGCCCGACTTTAGCACATTTCTTCAGATATTGCCAGTGCTGCCGTTTGATTTTTCTCTCTCCCACAATCATGCCACTAACTGGTGCCTTGTTTTATTGATGTGAGGTTGCCTTCAACTGTTACCCCTTTTCTACCCCTACAGGAGACATGCTATGGAATAATGATACCAGATAAACACCACAAATGATAACCAAGCATGCAAGCCAATATTTTTACAGTTGATACATGTTGTACCTGGATAGTTCTGCTATCTCACAGATACCATATGGGATGAAGATTGCAAGAGGTGATGAGAGTAAATCTGTATTAGTTTGAGGAGGCGGCACAATAGTGAATAGAAAGATCACACCTTGTTGACCATCCTGTTTTCCACTTTTAGTTATGATTCACTTGAAAGCCCAAAGTCATTTTAGCTTGGTCCATCATTTATCTAAAAGATAAGTCTGTTAATGATTAGACTAACCATTTAGTTTCATAGGCATTTTTGTTGTGAGCAATCACAGTTGCTATGATTTATAGTAAGACTGCTGGCTAAAAAAGGTCCAAAACAAAGTACCAAGAACTGTATATTTCATGGTGTCTAAAGTATTCTTATTATCCATTGAGTCCCCCAAAGTATTCAAAATAATTCACATTCTTCTTAGTGTGAAGACATGGGCTAAGCACCTTTACCAAATATTATTTTTTTTGCCAAAATATATTTTGCAAAGTACAAAAGTTAGAAGCAGCAGAACAATAGGGATTAGAGAAAGGTGTACAATATTTCAGATCAGGTACCTACAAAGAAGGGAAAGAAGCATGAACATTTGTATGTATCTCTGTCTACTTTTAATTTTACTTTAGAAGCTCTGATTTGCTACTGAGTATTTGACTGAAGAGTACACAGCTGTATTGGATGAGAAAGATAGCGTGGTGTGAGATACTTTTACACTCAAGCTCTTTTAGGAAGTGGTGTTTTCAGAGTGCCTGCTCTGTAAGTGGTACACGTAAATGGAAATAGAACAGGAGTACTTGTGGCACCTTAGAGACTAACAAATTTATTAGAGCATAAGCTTTCGTGGACTACAGCCCACTTCTTCGGATGCATATAGAGTGAAACATATATTGAGGAGAGTCTCTAAGGTGCCACAAGTACTCCTGTTCTTTTTGCGGATAAAGACTAACACGGCTGCTACTCTGAAACCCGTAAATGGAAAGGATATTGGGGGAGGTAAATCTGTTGTCATTTAAACTGAAAGAAAATGTGTCTAACAAAAGCTTGCCCTTGCTCTACACCTTGTAGAGTGTGGATGTATGTTAAAGTCATAAGCGGGAACAGGAGATTAAAATTATGTTTAGTAACTTTGTTTAGTAACTTTGCTATATGCCTGCAGCTTCTACTGTGTTCAATAGGAGTTGTACATATGAAACCAAGGACAGGAATTGATCCTTTATGAAGTTCACTGGGGAAGAGAAGGAGATGGAATTGTTAGGCACATAGCAGTGTGCCTAAAATTCAGAAAGCACTATAGGTTTTACATAACAGCTCAGATGCTGTAAAATGTGAGGAATTATAATCAAGAGAGCAGTTACTTATTCTCCTGGTACTGCTTGGCATCTCGTTGGGGTCATACTGGGAGGTGGTTGCAGTCTGACCACTGCAGGAGAATACTGATCATGATAGAGAGCTTTGTGCTGGCAAGGAGTTTGGCTGCTTTTTTTCCACGTGTGAAAAAGATGTTCCAGAAATGTCCTGAAGAAAATGGAAGGTTAGTTAGTACTTGAATGCATGACTGTGAATGTTTGGTCTAGTATCCATACATGAGGCTCTCCTTTCTCACTAGTGAGAGTTGTTTAATTGGTGTTCTGTGACTGGAGCTTGTAATTTATATCATGTTTTTGAAACAATGACATTCCCATATTTGTGTAGTTAATGTGACCGATGGTACAGAAGCACAGGGGATTACCAGAGAAATTGGTAATACTGAAATAAGAGATTTGATTCTTAAATATTTATTCCATTACAAAATATGGTACTTAAAATGATTACAGTACAGAAAACTTATGCAGTGGGCCCAAATAAATGCAGTGCTTTCCCACCATCTGAAATGAAATTGTCAAGAATTTAAAGTATCGTTCTACTCTGAATATTAATATTTTCTGAACACTTTCTGCTCCAGAGAACAGCTCCCTTTATGTATTCACAATATCCGCTTAATTTACTGAGTAAAATAAATATTTCCTACCTCTTACACTTGATAGCTCTGAAGATCCCATACAGCACCAGGAGACTGAAATGGAATCGATTCTGTCTCATGCATTATCAGCAGAATTGTTAATTAAATTCAGATTAAGGAGACTCTAGTGGTGTTAATCCATGAGCCAGAAAAAAAAAATCCATTTGACTTTGAGATCCCTGGCTGAGTTTGGATGGCTGGTAGCCTTCAAAACTAGCTTTTAACTGAACAGATTTTATCTGGAAGTTATTGAGAGGCAATAAATATGTAACACCATGATGCCAATTTCAGTCAGTTCTCATAGTAGATCAGCACTTTAAAAGAATAGATTATCTAGCCCAAGAAGAGTTTCATACGTCAGTTACACTGTAGACTTCAAGGGGGGAAAAATCACCTTTATGTCTGCAAATACAGTACAATATTTCAATGGTGTAATTAAAGTGTAAATGGGACTCTACTTCCACAATCTGTCTCTCTGCGTCTTTCTTTTACACACTTACAATAGTGGCAAAAAGGAAGCTACCAGGCAGACATTATTAGTCCGCAGATAAAAATGTAGAAATTTAACTTTTTTGTCTTACATTGGGAGATTAATTAACAATATCTAGAGTGGTGATGTAACCTGACAAGACAGCATGCTCCTCCTTTCTGCAATGTTGTGGTACTATCACCTCTGCCTGTCATTATTGCCATAGAAACAGATAGCTTCCCATTACCATGGGTTGGTATGGCATGTGCAAATTGCAAAGCGCTGTTGCCAGGCTAGAAGATAGGACATGTCACCCCCCTCAGAACAACGGGCCCAATTCTCCTTTCCCCTTCTCTGATGTACATCAGGAATTAACTCAATTTCAGTCAACAAAATGCACAAGTGTAACTAAGAGAATTGTGCCCACCATTTTCAAATCTCAAGATGAACACTGTTCCCCCTACAACAAGCAGTAAAGGGGCAGATTAGCTTCCCTCTCTTAGCAATACTCTTAGCAAGTACATCAGGAAGTACTCAAGGGACGTATTCCTGACTTAACATTGCTGTGAGAATGTGGTTCAGGGTTTGTAGAGATGAAAAATACACAACAAATGCTCAGTTCCAGCTGGAGAATTATACCAGTAAAAGATTGTTTTAAAAGATTATGATGGCAGTAAAACAAAAAGGATCACCCTAATCAAGAGTGTGAAAGGTTTGTCTAATCATAAAACACTGCTGCCAGAGCACTTTAACATCACCACATTAATTACCTGCTTTAGGCCATATTCAGCCCTTTTTATTCAGGCAGATCCTATTGACTTTAATTCTAATCTACTGTAGTGTTCTTGTGTTCATTCAGCTATGCTAAAGGGAGTGGTGATTTCCCATCAAGAATATACAGAACGAAACCTCTCCAAATTCAGTACTTCCAGCAATTACAAGTGACAGGTTCACCGAGTTTATTTACTGAACTTTCCCATGTTATGGCAGTTCGTTATTAAAATACAATATTGTTACACTCCACTACCTGTGGAAATTCAAAATGAATTGCAAACTGTTTGGAATGAATGGCAGGATTCAAACCACATTAATTCTCTATTAATTTCAGAAGAGTTGCACAGGTGTAACAAAGAGCATAATTTGACTCTGCAAGTTGATTACTTGTAAATACTGTGAACCAATTGGTGATTTATCCAGTTGCTTTGCTGGCACCAATGGGTTTGCTCAGATCTTGAGATATTCCAGGATGCATGTCTCTGTAACTAACATATCATAGATTTTTACAAGCATTATACCTCATACATTTAAGGTCTGCAGTCACTTAAATATTAAATGTTAAAATATGGAACCTCCTGTTGCTGTATTTTTCTTCACATGTTCAGAAAAAATGGAATGAAATTTGGTTATGCACGGAGAAAGTTACAGACTCTAGACCAAACCAATATCTGATATTAGATAGCGAAAGCTGCATTTCCAACCCTTTAGAATGTTCACTCTGGATTTGTAATAAAAGTAAATAGAAGAGATTGCACCATTGTCATCTCTGGTGCCTTTAATGGAGTTACACCAGGACTCCATATGGTCTGTTATGAATAGCCTGAATAATCTCCCGAGTCAGAGGGGTCACTGCTCTAAGTTCCATCACTTTTGTTAAGTGGCATCTTTACTCTGTCTTGGAAGTGTTGACAAGACATTAGAGAGCATCCGTATGACACGGCTGTGAGTTTGCAAGCTGGACCTATCTAGCTATCTGCAAAATAAAGATAAGTATGTAGCATGGTTTCAGTAAATTGGCCTTAATGCAACTGTACTATCTTCATGCTAGGGTCTGCTTGTAGATGATTGCATTTTGGCAAGGGAAAAGGGATTCCACTTCCAGCTTTATATAAACAAAGTATAAATTTATCATAAAACTATGTAACAGATCGGAAACCATGGATACATTTTTTCATTAGGCACCTGGACATTTTATTTTTTCAATGAAAATAAGAGTAAATTAAAATTATCTGAACCAATACTCCCCTGATGAAAATGAAACAAAAACACCTTCCAAGGGAAAATGCAATGCCCAACAAATACGAATTAACTCCCTCAGATATGCTGTAAACTTTTCCCTGCCATTCTGACCTATCAATTAACTTTAAAAGCAACTGAACCAAGACACAATGTAGAATAGTTTAGTGCTCTCATAAAGCAAATGCAAAAAGCCTGAAACCTTTCACTGATGTCCATAAAGCAACCCCCGCAGTGCTTGAGTGGCAGATGAGCACAAAACCAACTTACCTGGCCCTGGTGTGGGGAGACGAAGGAAAACCACAAGGGCTGTTACTACCTGAAGTACTGGCAGACTTAGACTTACTGTGCCCTCCTCGGTGCTGCTAAAGTACACGCGCCCCACGCGCCCTCCTGCCGCCCTCAGTACAGTCTATGCATGAAGCCCCTGCTGAAAAAACTTACAAGGCAGCAGGAACTTGCAGGCTGGTGCGCGCCCCGCGTGGTGAGCTGGCGGTGCAATGGCAAAGTCGGGAGGTCCCGCCCGGGCTCTCTGCGCGCTGCCTGGGGCGAGCAGCTCAGCCCTGGGCGAGCCAGGCTCCTCCGGATCTCCCCCCACCCCCGCCAGGAGCAGCCCGTCGCCGCCACCGCCGCCCGTCTGTCCCCTGGCTAGCTGGCCGCGGCTGTCACGCGCTTGTATCCCTTTGCGGCTCGGACCCCCAAGATTTATAGCAAGAGGCGTTGCTGCACAGCCGGGTCCCTCTCGTCTCTCACTCCCCCGGTTCCTCTCCCTCCTGGGAGACCCCCTGTGACCTCTGTCCCTCCCACTTCCCCCCACGCATGAGTGGAGCCTAGAGACTCTCCCTAATTCATCACCCCCCTTCCTCTCCTCCGGTTGCTGCCGCTTGACCCCCCTCCCCTGCCGGGGTCAGTTTGCATCCAGAGTCGGGCACAGCTGCGTTGTCTGCCTCTTCAGACGGTGCTTGTCTTTCTACCTTTTAATTACACGCCTGGAGCAGGGAACTTTTCTTTCCTCCTCCAGAACTTGGCCCATTGGGAGGGGAATCCAGGGGACTGAACGAGCTGAAACTTTGCTCTGCAGCGTCTGGGCTGCTCTGTTTCCGAGATTCCCCTTTCGGTTGTTCAGCTGTTTGATCGCAACTTGCGTGCTTTGGAAGGGGAAGGCACACATGTAGTTGTGGTGAGCACTGAATAAAATAAAGGCGACCCTGTACAGAGGTTTCCTGCTCCCGAGCCATTAGTACAGAAGAGCTTAGTGGCGTATATTTCACACCCTACAACAGCGTCCAATAGACATGCTGCTCCGCAGCCCCAGGGAAAAAAGTTATTTTAAGGGGAGGAGGGGGGACAACTCCACCATAAATGCAGATCGGGCAGTTTGTGTGGGGCTAATACATGCATGATGAGTGGGGGGGGGGGGGGGTTCATTCTCTACGTGCATGCTGCAAGATGAGGCATATACATTTCCAGTTTGCATAGAGCTTCAAAAGCCCAGTTGTAGGTATCTCCAGAGCCATGTGGCAAAACATTAACAGTGATCTGAAAATTAATAATATACAATAAATCAGCCAAACTTTACTACTTGCAGCTGAATACCCAAACAAAGGTGAAAGAAGGGGACAGGGAAGCAGTCACTTTACATCAGGTAGGAAAATATGCCCTCTAAATGGGCACACACTGAAGGTCAGTGCCAGACAAGGAATTTTTATTTATCTTAAGTCTGATCTCAGTTAGCTTGAAATAGAGAAAGTTCACAAGCAGGCTTTCTAAGACCCTTATGATGTTGCTGGATCAGCACAGGATTTTTTAGATATGCTATTAGGAATGTGTTTAAGTGCCATCATCCACCGTTAAAAATATAGATCCTTCTGTGAAGGGTCATAGGTGCTGGTATGATGCCATACTGCAAAAAAGGCTGATCTCTAAATGTCTGATGCCCAGGGTAAATTGTGAAAGCCCCCTGAAGAGGATGACCTTGCTACACAGGATAGTAAAACTCACTGAGTGTTGGTGTATTTTCATGGTGTCCAGAAGTGGTTGGAACCATGGAAATACATTACTATGCCATACCACAAAAGAAAAAAAAGCAAATCAGGAGGAAAAATTCCAATTCTATACTAATTCTGACATTAGCTGGAATAACATATGTTCTCCAGCATCTGCATATGTATATTTGATAGGGATTTGTCTGGCTACAGGTTTTTTTAAACATCTGTTAGCTAAACCAGAGATTCAAATGAGAAATATAGAATTCAGAAGCATGACATGGACTTAAATTCTTTTAAGGAGTGTCTTATTGCTCTTAGCAATGAATGAAATACCTGGAGACACAAATATATCTGTGGACACAACGTTGTCCTAATATTGGTCGAGTTATGTAAAGAAAAGGTATCTTTCCACCAGAATAATACTGTGAAATTTCTAAAGGAGAGAAGCATCTCTGTGCATGAATAAAATGACTAATATCACACCACATTTAAAAGCTCCTTAGTTCTGTGATTAGCAATTTAGGCACAATTTTCCTTTATTTTAAAATCCCATGTGTTCAGTAACACACTAGAGTGCTTATCCAAAGTGCATTCTGAGGTTGCAATAATTGTGGAAGGTGTTATATGTCAGCAAAATGGGAGGCATGTCACACAAGCTTTTTTTTTTTGACAATGATAGAGTAATTTGACTTTGCCATGTTTTAAACTAGCAGTGTTGTAGCAAGCCCACATGACTTTGCACAGTCCAAAAGCCACGTGTCCCAGACAGTGCAAATCTGGCTGAGATTGCCTGCCCCTCAAAGAAACGTAGGGCTGGAAGGGCCCATGAGAAGTCATCAAGTCCAGCCCTGTACTGAGGGAGGAACAAGTAAACCTAGATTGTTACCAACAGGCAGGGCTGCCCAGAGGATTCAGGGGGCCTGGGGCAAAGCAATTTCAGGGGCCCCATCCATAAAAAAAAGTTGCAATACTATAGAACAGGGGTCGGCAACATCTGGCACATGGCTCGCCAGGGTAAGCACCCTGGTGGGCCGGGCCAGTTTATTTACCTGCTGATGCGGCAGGTTCGGCCGATCGCGGCCCCGACTCACCGCGGTTCACTGTCCCTGGCCAATGGGGGCAGTGAGAAGCGGCACGGGCGAGGGATGTGCTGGCCGCGCTTCCTGCCGCCCCCATTGGCCTGGGACGGCGAACCGCGGCCAGTGGGGGCCGCGATTGGCCAAACCTGCTGCGTCAACAGGTAAATAAACTGGCCCGGCCTGCGAGGGTGCTTACCCTGGCGAGCTGCGTGCCAAATGTTGCTGACCCCTGCTATAGAATACTATATTCTCAGCCTGGGGCAAATTGCCCCACTTGCCCCCTCCTCTGGGCAGCCCTGCCAACAGGTGTTTGTCCAACTTGTTCTCAAAAACTCCAATGATGGGAATTCAACAAACTCCTTTGGAAGTCTGTTCCAGAGCTTAACTATCCTTATAGATAGAAAGTTATTTCTAATATCTAATCTAAATCTCCCTTGTTGCAGGTTAGGCCCATTACTTCTTGTACTACCTTCAGTGGACTTGGAGAACAATTGATCAGCCCATAACATATTTGAAGACTGTTGTCAGGTCCCACCTTAGCCATCTTTTCTCAAGACTAAACATGGCAATTTTTCCTCAGAGGTCAGGCTTTCTAAACCTTTATCATTTTTGTTGCTCTCCTCTGGATTTTCTCCAGTTGTCCACATTTTTCCTAACGTCTGGCACCTAGACACAGTACTCCAGTTGAGGCCTCACTAGTGCCGAGTAGAGTGACAATTAGCTCCTGTGTCTTACGTAAGCCACTCCTTTTAACACACCCTAGAATGATATTAGTCTATTTTGCATCACATTGTTGACTCATATTCAGTTTGTTATCCACCATAACTCGCAGATCCTTTTCAGCAGAACTACTACCTAGCCAGTTATTCCCCACTTTGTAGTTGTGAATTTGAGTTTTCCTTCCTAAATGAATTACTTTGCAATTGTCTTTATTGAATTTCATCTCGTGGAATTAGTCCAGTTCTTCAATTTGTCAAGGTCATTTCAATTCTAATCCTATAGTCCAAAGTGCTTGCCAGACACCAGCTTGGTGTCATCTGCAGTTTTTATAAGCATACTCTCCACTCCATTATCCGAGTCATTTATGAAAATATTGAATAGTACTCAAGGGCCGGTTCCAGGCACCAGCTTAACAAGCAGGTGCTTGGGGCGGCCAAGGGAGAGGGGTGGCACCTGCGACAATTCGGGGGCGGCAGGTCCCTCACTCCTTCAAGGAGTGAGGGACCTGCTGCTGAACTGCCACCGCCGAGCGCGGTTTTTTTTTTTTGCTTGGGGCGGCAGAAATGCTGGAGCGGGCCCTGATAGTACTGGACTAAATATGCCCTCCCAGTTTCACAGTGAACCATTGGGAACTACTCTTTGAGTTTTCTTTCAACCAGCTGTGCACTCACCTAAACGTAATTTCACCTAAACCACATTTCCCTAGTTTTGTTTATGAGAATGTCATGTAGAACTGTATCAAAAACTTTACTAAAATCAAGATATATCATAACTAGTGCTTCCTCCCTATCCACTAGGTCTGTAACCCTGTCAAAGAATAGGTTGGTTTGGCAGGCAGGGCCGGCTTTAGGTCCTGCGGGGCCCGATTCCGTGGTCTGGGTCTTCGGTGGCACTTCGGCATTGGGGGGGTCTGCTCCACGTCTTCCACGGCACTGAAGGACCCCCCCGCCACCGAAATGCTGCCGAAGACCCTGGAGCGGCCCCCCAAACTCCCCTCCGCCGCCGCCGAAATGCCACTGGAGTGGACCGCTACCAGGTGAGCCTAAAGCGCGGGGCCCTCTTAGGCGCGGGCGCGGGGCCCTCTTACCCGCAGGGAATTGGGGGAATCGGCCTAAAGCCGGCCCTGTTGGCAGGATTAGTTCTTGACAAATCTATGCTGGCTATTGATTGTATCCTATTATCCTCAAGGTGTTTATACATGGTTTAATAATTTGAATCACAGTTAGGCTGATTAGTCTATAATTCCCCAAGTCCTCTTTGTTCCCCCTTTTAAATATAAGTACTATGATTGCCCTCTTCCAGTCCTCTGGGATCTCACTCATCCTCCTGTGTTCTGTGACTGACTGATATTTCCTGCTGGACAAAGCTAATCAAAACAACTTTGAATTATCTCATTGCCTTCATGATCCAGTTGTGTTGAGTGGGCCCGAATGAAGGGAATCCATTTCCATTGCATTTTAGACAAATTCTTGTCACTATATAAAACAACATTCCTTAGGCAATCAAAAGACCCCTAACCCCCCTTCACAGAATGGAAAAGTGAACAATTCTATATTCTGAGCATAGAAAAGATCCTTCCCTGCCACATAGGCTACCTGGAAATCTTTTACAAATCATTGGGGCTTCAAGATACAATCTTTTCTTAACTACTCACTCACATAAGGCTACAAGATATGCACCTACACAGGGGGTCTAAATATAGGCTCCTGTGATGGGGTAGATCAGGCATTCAGTGCCCCCTGCTGGACGCCTCAGTGCCTTGATATACCCGCCCTAAAAAGGTGCCCAGCTGGAAGGGAAGAGCAGTGAGTTCAGACCTCTAGAGGTTGTCTAGAGAGGCCTCCCACAATCAGTCACTAGCAGTACGAGCGAGAGTTGATCCTCCAGCACCTAGAAGGGCTAGAGGCAAATTAGAGCTGAGCAGAGATGAGATCTGGCTGCTTCTTCTAGGGGACAGTTCTGGGTGAAGCCAGGATGGGCAAGGAAGGCGCTCCCTGCCCTAACCCAAGTAACCTGGCCCAGTCGGGGCTGAGCCTTGACAACATTGTCTGTGGGTCTCTATGAAGGACTAGCATTTATATTATGGACTTTAATGCTCCGATGGCTATTTTGAGTGAAGATTTAATTTGTTTTTGGTTAACACTGGAAGGAAACTGGACTGAGACCTGATCTGGCCAGAGGACTAGGCCATCAAGGTGACAGACCATTGCAGAACCAGGACACAAGGGGATGCTAGAGACAAAGATGCAATGCCATGTCCTGACATTATGGCAAAAACATCTGTAAGAAGTTCCTGCTAAGCTCAAAGCATCTCCCAATAGATCATTATCAATCACAGAAAACAGCTTCCCCTCATCAGTCACATGTAGGCCCTTTCTGACCATGTGGGCACACTTCTTAAGGATCAGAAAGATGACATCCAGTGTATCACTGATAACAAGTTAAGGTTCAGTTTATTGATAAACACTAGGTTCAGCTAAGGTTCAGTTTAAATTAGGGCTGTCGATTAATTGCAGTTAACTCACGCGATAAACTCAAAAAAATTAATCGCGATTAATCACAGTTTTAATCACACTGTTAAACAATAGAATACCAATTGAAATTTATTAAATATTTTTGGATATTTTCTACCTTTTCAAATATATTGATTTCAGTTACAACACAGAATACAAAGTGTACAGTGCTCACTTTATATTATTATTTTTATTACAAATATTTGCACTGTAAAAATTATAAAAGAAAGGGTGTTATTCAGTTCACCTCATATGAGTACTGTAGTGCAATCTCTTTATTGTGAAAGTGCAAATTACAAATGTAGATTTTTTTTTTGAGCCAACAAGTCCACTCAGTCCTACTTCTTGTTTAGCCAATTGCGAAGAAAAACAAGTTTGTTTACATTTATGGGAGATATGCTGCCCAGTTCTTATTTACAATGCCACCTGAAAGTGAGAACATGAACATGAACAGGCATTCACATGGCACTTTTGTAGCCAGCATTGCAAGGTATTTACATGCCAGAATGCTAAATCTTCGTATGCCCTTTCATGCTTCGGCCACCATTCCAGAGGACATGCTTCCATTCTGATGACACTTGTTAAAAAATAATGCGTTAAATAATTTGTGACTGAACTCCTCAGGAGAGAATTGTATGTGCCCTTCTGTTTTACCTGCATTCTGCCATATATTTAATGTTATAGCAATCTCGGATGATGACCCAGCACATGTTGTTCATTTTAAGAACACTTTTACTGCAGATTTGACAAAATGCAAAGAAGATACCAATGTGAGATTGCTAAAGATAGTTACAGTACTCGACCCAAGGTTTAAGAATCTGAAGTGCCTTCCAAAATTTGAGAGGGACGAGGTGTGGAACATGCTTTCAGAAGTTTTAAAAGAGCAACTACAGAACTCAGACCACCAAAAAAGAAAATCAACCTTCTGGTGGGTGCATCTGACTGACATGATGATCCAAAGCAGTCGGTCTGCACTGCTTTGGATTGTTATTGAGCAGAACTTGTCATCAGCATGGACGCGTGTCCTCTGGAATGGTGGTTAAAGCATGAAGGGACATACGAATCTTTAGTTCATCTGACACATAAATATCTTGCGATACTGTGCCATGGGAATGCCTGTTCTCACTTTCAGGTGACATTGTAAACAAGAAGTGGGCAGCATTATCTCCTGCAAATGTAAACAACCTTGTTTGTCTTAGCGATTGACTGAACAAGAAGTACGACTGAGTGGACTTGTAGGCTCTAAAGTTTTACATTGTTTTGTTTTTGAATGCATTTATTTTTTGTACATAATTCTACATTTGTAAGTTCAACTTTCAGGTTAAAGAGATTGCACTACAGTACTTGTATTAGGTACATTGAAAAATACTATTTTTTAAATGTTTTTACAGCGTAAATATTTGTAATAAAATGAATATAAAGTGAGCACGGTACACTTTGTATTCTGTGTTGTAATTGAAATCAATATATCTGAAAATATAGAAAAAAATCCAAAAATATTTAAATAAATGGTATTCTATTATTATTTAACAGTGTGATTAATTGTGATTAATTTTTTTAATCGCTTGACAGCCCTAGTTTAAATACGAAGAATTATAGACATAAGCCATGTGAGACTTTGGCTCACCTCCAAAGAATCAATCAAGTCTGGATCACATACTAACATTTAATGTAAGCAATACACCTCTACCGCGATATAACACGACCCGATATAACACGAATTCGGATATAACGCGATAAAAACAGTGCTCTGGGGGGACGGGGCTGTGCATTCCAGCGGATCAAAGCAAGTTCGATATATTGCGGTTTCACCTATAACGCAGTAAGATTTTTTGGCTCCCAAGGACAGCGTTATATTGGGGTAGAGATGTATTATAAAAGTCTGATGGGACACATTTATTGCTATTCACACGTCACTCTATCTTTTGTACAACTGACTGTATCAAACTTTACTAAAATGTAAATGTGCTAAAGGGACATTGCCAGTATAAAAGCATGGTCCTGATCATTCTTTCCTATGGTAAAACTCATAGGATGGGGCTAAAAGGGAGGAAATCTTCACAAGATTATGCTTGCAGAGATTTGTCCCCTATTGTTCCCTTGGCTTCAGTGGAGCTGTGCTGAGAGACTCCTGCAGCCAACCCTAGCCCTAGGGAACCCTCTTTAAGGAAGATCCTCATCACAGAGGACTATTATCTTTCTACTCTGAGTTCCACTGTTTGCGCAGGAGGGAGGTGGAAGAGACTGATGTGCCTAAGGGAAGGGACAGGTGCAGTCCATAAGCAGACAGTTTCCACCACGTATGGATTGGGCTAGGGAATACGAGGGGGCTCTGAAGCACAAAACACATGGTATTTTAGAGCTTGAATGTGAGAGTCACTATTTGTGCTGTTGGTTCCCTTATTGCTCTCAGCTGGAAGACTGACACTAGACTAGTCGGCTTTAGTTCTGCTTCTAGTCAGTTTTAATTTTCTGTCCTCATGCACAAGCACCGTGCTGCAATGTTTGGATTGCAAATACTGCCACGTAGGGTGACCAGATGTACCGATTTTATAGAGACAGTCCCTATATTTGGGGCTTTGTCTTAGATAAGTGCCTATTACCCCTCACTCCCTGTCCTGATTTTTCACCATTGCTGTCTGGCCAACCTACTGCCGGGGGTATTTATTTGGAGACGGGAGGTGGCTAGTGGAATGATGATGACTTTCTGCTGGTATAACGTGACAACTCTGAAACATTTTTTATTGATACTGGGATTAAGTTTTGTAAAAGTTTATTTTTACACAATGTAGATTTTGGAACAAATTTGATATAACACTCTTCTTTTAGTCAGTTCATTGTATGTGTATAGTAGGGGTCTGATTGTGCAGTCCTTGCTCAGGCAAAACTCCCATGTAACTCCAGGATCAGGCTCTATACCAGTCCTTGTACTTTTATCAAATAAGGCATTAAGTTTGTGTGGCATGATCTCTGCTAAAGAAGCCACGGTGTTTATGACTCATTAGGCTTTTCTAAGTGCATCCAAATCAATTATTATTTATTAGAGTATTTTTCCCAGTATTGATATTAAACTAACTTGTTGATAATTTCCTCAATCTCTGTTTTGGCACATCTTGAAGAACAGAATGATTATCATAATTACTTCTTCATAACTCGCTGTAGTCAGTCTGTTTCACTCTGCTTTTTCCTGTACTGTTTCTGAATTAAATCAGATCTCCATGGTTTGTAAACATTGTCGCCTAAATTCATCTTAGATGTAACTCAATAGAAGTCCATGGAGATACATCCAGGATGAATTTGGCCAGTTTGTCATTACCAATCAAGCAGCATGTTGAAATGACACTAATCATAAAAACGGAGTGCTCACCGCACCCTTTCACTTATTTTAAAATGACCCTAAATAGTCTATAATAAAAGTAGAAACTAGCATTGCATAAAATTAGAATATATTTCTTCCCAAAGGAGGAAATTGATACGACATGAAGGCTATGCTTCTCAGGCAACTTTGTGGCAAATCTCCTCTTTTCCCTCAACCAGGCCAGGGAAAGGTTTGTAAACTATAGTCAAATTTGCCTGATCAGCTGGACTTGTAACTTAGGTAAGAGGCAGCTTCTATGTCTGAACATCCTGTGGACTGGAACCCTGGTCAGAGAATCACTACTACAGTAGACTGAGGATTTCTATGCCAAATGTTAGCAGGTTCATCGGAGGATTTGCAGCGTTACCAACTCTTGTGGCTTTTATTGTGAGCCTCCTGATATTTAGTGATGTTCTTAAAGCCTGAGTTCCCGGAGTCATATTATTATGTGAGAAACTCAGCTTTCATTTAAAAAAAAAGTTACCTCTCATGACTGTGAAGAAAAGCTTGAAACATGAACCCCAGAATGCCAATGAAATGAACTCCAGTCTAAAAAACCCTCATAATTTTAAATCCAATTTCTTGATTTTTTTGAGTGGGTTGCAGCTCATGATTTTAGAGGCACGGGAATGGCATTATTGTTCTGGAGAGGCATGGGAGAGAGAACAGGCCTGACTGAATTGCAATTTTACAGCGATTGAGACAGAAAGAACAGGGGAACTACAGACCATAAAGGCTAGGTGTTCAGGGGCCAGTGTGTCAGGCTGGAGATCATGGCTATGCAACTGTGCTCTTGCCTGACTCCCTGGCCCCTACTGTCCATCACTCTCCAGTCTGTCTGCCTAACCCAGTTCTCCTAGCCTAACCTCCAGACTGGCTATCTTGTTCCTGGCTCCTCTCCGTCCTCCATTATCCCCATTACATGTAATGGTTAAAGGAGTTTTAGAGATGGGAGTTGCTCTTCACTTCTCCCCAGTTTAAAAAAAGTTTACTTGTATTAACTTGAACTATTTTTTATCAATAAATATTAATTGCGGGAAAAATCTATCTGTAGAATGCGGTGGGTACTGCAAAGGATAGAATGAGGGCCATGGAAGAGCTAGGAGGGTATAAAGAGCCACAGCTCCACTACTTTTTCTGTGTCAGGTGTAGTCTGGCAACCGCCTTTGGTAATTAACAGTGATGTATTGTGCAGGAAGGTAGTATAATGAATACACACACACTTTTTGCTTCAGTGAACACCACTAATTATTTGGTGTAACTTTAAGATTACACTGAATTTACCTTATTGTGATCTTTTTAAAATAGTTTCCGATTATCTTTTATTTCCATTTTTGTTGCATCAGCAAAAGGCTTTCTGCCAGAATCGAGCATCACTAAAGAGTGCCATCTACTGCTAATAACAGGAGGCCAAATGCTGGACCCTGCAAGGTGCTTTGCTGGATTGGGGTCATAGTGCTCAGCAGTTTGCAGGACTGAGCTCTAAATTATCTCTCTAAGAAGAAATGCATGTGAGATCATTTAGGTTTCATTCCTACCCTACTCTTGTCAAGGGTGATGGGGGAGGAAAGAATGTAGGTTGCATCTGCTTCCAGGGTAGACAGCAGGGCTAGATTCAGGGGCACTGGAACAATTTGGAGAGAGGGGTACTGAGAGCCATTGAACCGTAATGTAAACCCGGTATATAATGGAAACAACTTCAAGCCAGGGGAGTGGCAGCACCCCCAGCACCTCTAGTTCCAGTGCCTATGGCTGGATCCTGGACAATGTACTAGGACGTGAGCCAGGTTAATAAGTCAACCTATGCACCACAACCCTAAGTGGGGGTATGCTCTTTAGGCTGGGTTTTCAGCTCCTCAAATCCCATAGCACAGATGCTGCAATCAGCAGCAAGCTTTATCTGGCAGATGGTGGAAATGCATATCACTCAGAGAAACAGCAAAATGCATCCTACAGTGCCCTATCCCTTTCCATGGAACCTTGTCTTAGCTGGCAGGCTCTTTATGGCAGAGCATGCACCAGGCAATATTTTTTGTACCCCAACAGTGCTGGCTAGAGCCAGGTTTCAGTCTTAATGGGAAGATAATCTGGTGCAGAGAAGTGCAGTAAAATGTGGTATGTACAATATTTCCTTTTGTGCGTTTCCCCTTTTTGAGATGAGCATATCCTCTGTCACTCTAACAGAGAGGATTCCTCCAGGAACTGTGTTTCCTGGACTCAAATATTGAATCATTTCTAAAATGACATGGGCAAAATTTTGTGGTCTGTAATAAATCAAGCAGATTTGCATCCATGTGATTGAGAGGAATTTGGCCTAATGTTTATTATAAATTGCTTTATAAAAGTATTTTATGTATTACAATTACATCACCATCTGTGCAATATTACATTGGGGCTGAGGCTTTGTGTGGACCGCTGGAGCGGTGCGGTGAGTGTGTGAAATCATAAAAAATAAAACAAAACAAAAACAAAACTAAGGGCTTGTTTTACTGTTTTTTTTGTTTGTTTTCCTCTTAGTAATGCCAAACTTTCACTAGTTTAATTCCAGGGGAGTTACTCCTGATTAAAGCCCTGATTCTGGAAAACGCTTAAGCATGTGCTTAACTTTAGAGCTCTTTCAGGATAGAGATGCTTTCCTGTGTTGGGTCTTAAGAGTATGATACTGTAAGCATGTCTACAGGTAAGTGGTTTACTCACATAAGTAGTTATTTGAAACCAATGGAATTACTCACAAGAGTGAAGTTATTTATCGGTCTATGAGATTGCAGGATCAGATCCTTAAACTTGTGTGTGTTAGAACAGATTTTGGCCCTAAATTACTTTTTAACACTTCACTGAGGGAAACTCTAAGATGTCCAAATAGGAGGCCCCAAATATTTTTGCCGCAAATATGACATCATTGAGGCCAAATAAATGAGATGGAACGGAGAGTATATTAGTGGTTCCAAATATAACTAAAATCAGTTAAATAATTTTACTCTAAAAAGTCCTCTCAGTCACCATTAACACAGACCACTGGTACTGAAAACTAAAAAGTTTGGTGAAAAACCAAATCATTTTTATCTTGAAAAATATTTTTTAATTATATTTATAAATTAGTTAAAGGGATACTAACAATTTAAGTTACTCTTCTGCCTCAAAGTTTTCTAATCTATTATTGTTACAAGTAAAATGATTATCACTGATAGACACTAGAAAAATATTTGCTCTGTCCCCCACCCCAAGTTTATTTGCTTTGTGTGTTCGATAGCACTTGATATATAGTCCATTTCATGTTTTTCCTGGCCCTGGGTAGTAATTGTTTTTCTAAGTGTGGATCTCATCTTGCACTTACACATGTACACACAGGTAGTTAACTTGATACATATGAGTAGGGATTGCTCACATGTGCAAAGTTAAACACATGAGTAAATGTTCTGTGTGTGTGGGGGGGATGTTTCAAGCAGTGACATGGAAGAGAGACTTTAAAAAAAAAGGAAAAATGTGATTGTAAAACCACAAATTGGCAAAGGAACAATAGTAACATCTGAAACTACTTTTAGCTCATATTGCAGAATTAAACCGTGTCCCTTAATTGGAATATTAAACTAGGAAAAAACTGGGGATGGCTTGTCTATTCTTTTTTACAGGGGATCTTATACCATGCTCATCACCATAGTATCCGAGGGCCTTCCAGTAGTGAATTGAACAAACTAAAAGGCTTCTGACTGGATGTCAGAAAATTAGAGAGTTTTGTAGAGGCATGTACAATATATCCAGGCCAACAGACCTGGGTTACTAAAGGTAGGGACCTAAATCTATATTTAGGCACTTTAATCTTCAGAGGGTGCTGAGCACTTAGAACTCCTGTTGGCTTTCATAAAGGTTGTTGGTTCTCAGCACCTCTGTAAATAAAGTGTCTAAATATGGAGTTAGATGCAAACTTTATTTTGGGCCAAATCCCTATTATTATGATGCATGATCACAATTTGCACACGGAGGGTTCTTCATTGTGTCCTCTCCCCTCCTCTGTGCAGAACCGGCAGTCAGGTGACTTCTCAACAATGTCCACCCTGCCCCTGGATCTTAAGACAGTGAGTCAGGGCAGGCCAGGCCAGGAAGGGAGGCAGGTTAGGGGTCAAGAAGTACATTGATCTCCTTTCCATGTCCTGAGGAAAGCAGCTAAGCTCTGCCCCCCTGCCCCTCTGAGGGCAGCTGTGGCCATAAAGTGTTCCTGAAAGTACACCACCATTAGAGCCATGCTGCAAAGGGGTTGCTGCTAAAGACCAGAGCTGCTGAAGGGTGCAGGGCTGCCCCCCTACCCCCGCACTCTGGAGATCTGCCAGTTTGTGGAGAGGGTTTTTTGCATAAAGGGATGAACAAACTCCATCCCCAATGGGAAATTGGTGGGAACATGGTTAGAAAATTCTCACAGGGATTTTTTTCCCTAAAAAGTTCTCTCTGGTGGCAGTTCACGTGGGAGACGATGATGTATCGTGTAATTTTGGGGAAATATCTTCATTGACTGAAGTGAAACAAAGAATCTTTATGACTGCTTTCAGTAAATGTATTTTAATACTATGTCTGTGCAAACAAGTACCCCATATAGAAACGTGGTTTATTAAAAAAAATCCAGTAATAGAAAGATTTACTGGGTATGATTCTGCTCTCATTTTAACTGCCCTAAATCCAGAGTACTGCCACCAAAGTTAATGGAATTACAGTATCAAAGTGGTATAAGAGAGCAGAAGTGGTCTCAGTGCTTGTTAACTATGGAGCTATTTGAGGAAAGGAAAAATTATCTGGTGGGACGAACTTATAAAAAACAGTTAATATATATTAACTTTTCTATTCACATTATATTTACGGTCACCAATACCATATACAATATTACCAACTCCAAGCATTTAAAAATCCTTAGTCTGGCTTCAAAAGATCACGAGATTGTTTTAAAAATCTCAGAATTTTAAAGAAATAATACATTTTAGGTTCTAATTTGTCTTCTGGTTTCTGAGCCTTTAGGTTACTCTTGTTTCACATTTTTAGGATTTTCATGAGATTAGAAACTTTTTTGTATGTAAATGAAAGCTGAGCTCACAGAATCATGTGACTTCAAGATCTGGGCTTAAGTAACATCAAATATTGGTGAGACTTCTGAGGAAATCACAAATGTTGGCAACACGATGTGTAAGAACTCAACTCTGCTGTATTCTCTTACATTGTATTTCTGATGTCTTATTTTACAGTTGCTTATTTCAGAAAATTGCTAGTACTGGCAATAATTCTTTTTTTCCTTTAATACAAGATTAGTAACTCAGAGCCAGGTCTCCCCCAGTTGCAGGAAAACCCATGGTATGGAGTAATGGGACAGATCCTAGAGCTATACGGATTTATATTAGCTGAAAATCTGGCTCAGGGGGAGGAAAACTCCATAAGGCTCCAGCATCCTTTGAATTCTTCCACACTAGTGAACATTAGTCATGTAGAACCCTGCTCATAAATTGTTCACCTGTTCTGAGAAGAAGGGCAAGGAGTCAGCGTTGCATCATTGCAGTTACGAAGAGCCAGTCAGGGTATTTGTTTGTAGATTTCTGTTGACTGTTTACAACAAATGTATGTTTTCCTTCAAGTCTAAATGTCTACCACAATTAAAGGTGACTGGAAAACTTAAATGAAAACAAAAGTTTAGATGAGAGAGAAAATTTTGTGCTTTCTTTCTCCCCCTTCATTCCCCCCGCCCCCTTTCTTACCAGCTGTAGCCACAATGCAGACAGCCTATCCTGTATTTAGGAATGGATATCACTGTTATAATCCACCATTGGTGCCAATCATGTTTTGTTATGTACAGAAGGTACAGCCAATAGCACAGGTATATGCATGTGTGTGAACTTTGTAAACAACTAAAGGAGGTAATGGAGGTTCTTGAATTAGAATGAGCCTCTCAAGTAGCAAAGTTGCTGATATCCACAAAGCCCACTTGGCCAGAGCCATGGAAATTTATTTTTATTTGCTGAAGAGGTCCTTGAATAATTAAAATAGTTAATCTCTTTCCAGGACACTATATAGTTTAACATAAAGTCTTCCTCAGCTTGTGTGCTTTAATTATGCCATTTATAATCATGTGGCATAGTGCAAGCAAAATAACGGGGCATGATGAAAAATCTAATGCATGTAGGTCTTTAAAAAGCTGATATTTCAAAAAAAATTCAGAACTGCCTTTCAAAATCGTAGGGTTTAAGCAGCATTATTAGATTCTGATTATAAAAAGTTAGAAGCTGTAATGGACTGAACCAGAAGTATTTGACACTTCCTTGCATGTTTGTCCAAGTTAACTGGGTGTGGATGGTCTGTATTAATTTCTACATATTCCCTGGATGTTTCTCATTTAGATTCTAATTACCTCAGTACTGATGGTAAATATTTTGCTGGTTTTGACTGTAGAGTTATAAAACTACCAGCTCCTGAAGTTAACAGTAATAACTAAGGGCTTGATTGTGTCCCCCCTGATTTCCATGCTCCACATAGAAGAAGCAGCCACCTGTGTGGGAACAACTTACTTTCCTCTCCACTCTTTGGTGGCCTCTGTGTTGAGTCACTGGATCTGTGTGGGAGGGATCTGGGGAATGGATGGCTGACGGGAAACCTGTCATCCTTTCACCAGCCCTGTGGAGCTCAGGTTAGGGTGCTAGAACAATGCCAGGCTATGCTGTCTTGCTGGCAGGCGGGGTGGGGGAATGTCCCTTTTAAGAGGAGCCTTGGGGCAATCGTGGCCATTGGAGCAGCACCACCAAGTAACAAGACCTGGGCTGTATGGGCCAGTGCTGCTATAGAGGCAGTGTCCCCAGGGAGCAATGCCAGATCTCCTAAAATCATTAATATTCTGGAGAGTCTATGGGATATGGGTTCTTCAGCTGTAGTCTGTTCCAAACCCTGTTCTCCTGATTGGGAAGAAATCTGCAAGGAGAATGTTGGAGAGATTTCCTCCCCTTTCAGCTGCTCTGCAGGTCTTCTGCAAAAGGGGCTGACTGCATCTGGCTCCACACAGCTCCTGGAAGCAGCCAGCATGTCCCTTTGGCCTCTAGGTGCAGGGGCAATCAGGGAAGCGCCAAGTGCTGCCCGTGTCCACAGTGCGGCTCTGCAGCTCCCATTGGCTGTGAACCATGGCCAATGGGAGCTGTGCGGGTGGTGCCTGTGTGCGCGGACAGTGCACACTACGCAGAGCCTCCTGGCCATGCCTTCACCTAGGGGCAGGACATGCCGGCTGCTTCTGGGAGCAGCGCAGAGCCAGGGCAGGCAGGGAGCTTGCCTTAGCCCCGCTGCTCACCACTGACTGGGAGCCACCTGAGGTAAACACCACCCAGCTGGAGCCCGTGCCCCGACCCACCTCCCATACCCAACCCCCCTGCCCCAGGTCAGAACCTGCTCCCGCACCCTAACTTCCTCCCAGAGCCCGCACCCCAACCCCCTGTCCCAGCTCAGAGTCCCCCTCCTGCACCCTGAACCCCTCATTTCTGGCCCCACCATGGAGCCTGCACTGCCAGCCGGAGCCCTCACCCCTTCCACACCCCAACCCCCTACCCCAGCCCAGTGAAAGTGAGTGAGGTGGGAGAGAGCGAGTGATGGGGTGGGGGATGGAGTGAGCAGGGGGCAGGGCCTCTGAGAAGGGGCAGGGGGCAGGGGAAGGGCATTCCGTTTTGTGTGATTAGAAAGTTGGCAACCCTACAGTGTTTCAAACTATTCACTAAATCAAAGGCCTCTGTTGTAGACTATTTAGTTACATAGTGGTTTGTTGTACTTAATACCACTATACAGAAAATTTGTGTGTTTGAGGAACAGTGGGGTAGGGGGAAAGATGCTGAAGTGGGCTGTGATGCTATAAAACAGTATTCAAAGATAATATCATGTTAAGGAAATATAATAAAATGCAACATTTCTACATCTATTGGGGAGTGTGTTGCTGAACAATTCCTAATCTTGTAACAGATGCAAATATGATATTGTAACATGTTAATTCATATTTATGATGAATAATGAACTCAGAAAAGGGGCATTGTCATTATTACTAAGAACATGATTTTAGTTGTAAGTCCAGTGTAGTGTTCAGGTTATAAACCACTGTTACAGTAGGTTTATATATATTAAATGAATGTTGCACATTGCTTAGACTCATCATTTCAAATCATGGTGTTTTTCATAATGAGGGGTGACAAAGAAATTTAAAAAAACACATGCAATATTTATTGTAGACAAATTACTATTTACAGATCTTCTCTTCCAAGTCATTCTCTCTCTTAAAATATATTAGCCACTGACAAAACTAAACAAAATCCAGGGACTGAATTGCTAGAAAACGATCTTATCCTGACCTGACTCTTCTAATACAAGCATCAGTATTTAGAGATTTTAAAGAACACTTCAGCCCAAAATGACGTGTTTGACCTTCTTTTATTTTTTGTGATTACTCTCTATTATATTCTAAACTAGACACCAGTGTCTCATAACTACTGAGGAGAAATTGACAAGTCTGGACTGAATCCATGGTTTGGAGAAAGCAACTGTGCACACTGGGATTGTGAGACTTTGGTTTGTACTTTGGAACATAATGAAAGGGAATAAAGTAGAACCATGAGATCAATTGATGCTCAGATTTCATGGTGATGAGTATAAATCCCTAGAAAGATAGATATGATTGGAATGTGCCTGTGATCAGATGAGAAATTCTGAACCATATGAAAAACAAATCAAATAAGACAAACTGCATTAGAATTAATAATGTATTTTGCTGAAGCCTTTCGTTCAAAAGCAAAATATTGCATTGAATCAAGAGAGAAGAGAAGCAAAAATGGTGTTTATTTTCTTTTATTTGTAAACAGTGGAATATAACAGCAAATAGAAAAATGGGAATAAAATTCTTCACTTGGACATAAATCCCCTGAGATTACACAGATCCTGTTAAGGCTTCCCAGTCGCTTGCAATGTAGAAGTCTTTCTTTTTATCCCAGTGGAAAGTAGTGAAATGGTTCAGAGTGGAACATGCTGTATTTTAACCATTTTTGGCCTCCATCTCGCACATACTTAACTTTATGCATTGCGAGTAGTCTCACTGGGGACTCAAGCTTACCTTCAGTTCAGTGACAGTGCATAAAAGGAAATACTTTATTTCTAGAAAACAATCTTCTCTTTCTGTCCCCTTTGTTAGACTGACAGTTTGACCATCTTGTTTTCAGGAAACATCTTAAAGACCCATCTTCTGGTCTTGGTCTCTGCCAGGATGTTGTTCTCCCTGACTTTCTCATCTTTGTTATCTCCTTATGTCATAACTATAAAGGGAAGGGTAACAGCCCTCCTGTGTACAGTACTATAAAATCCCTCCTGGCCAGAGACTCCAAAATCCTTTTACCTGTAAAGGGTTAAGAAGCTCAGGTAAC
This sequence comes from Trachemys scripta elegans, assembly GCF_013100865.1. NCBI lineage: Eukaryota > Metazoa > Chordata > Testudines > Emydidae > Trachemys > Trachemys scripta. The sequence goes on along the minus strand of NC_048306.1, from coordinate 75,866,645 downwards.
CTGGCTGACATCTGACCCAAAGGACCAATAAGGGGACAAGATACTTTCAAATCTTGGTGGGGGGAAGGCTTTTGTTTGTGGTCTTTGTTTTGGGGGTGGTTCACTCTTGGGACTGAGAGGGACCAGACATCAATCCAGGCTTTCCAAAATCTTTCTGAACAAGTCTCTCATATTGTAAGTAAACAGCCAGGCAAGGCGTGTTAGTTTTTATCTTTGTTTTCTCAACTTGTAAATGTACCTTTTTGTTAGAGTGTTTATCTCTGTTTGCTGTAACTTTGAACCTAAGGCTAGAGGGGATTCCTCTTGGCTCTTTAAGTTTGATTACCCTGTAAAGTTAGATTCCATCCTGATTTTACAGAGATGATTTTTACCTTTTTCTTTAATTAAAAGCATTCTTTTTATGAACCTGATTGATTTTTCCTTGTTTTTAGATCCAAGGGGGTTGGATCTTGATCCACCAGGAGTTGGTGGGAGGTAGGAGGGGGGATGGTTAATTTCTCCTTGTTTTAAGATCCAAGGGGTTTGGATCTGTATTCACCAGGGAATTGGTGAAGAGTCTCTCAAGGCTACCCAGGGAAGGGAATTAGCACATTTGGGAGTGGTGGCAGCGGACCAGATCTAAGCTGGTAGTTAAGCTTAGAAGTTTTCATGCAGACCCCCACATTTGTACCCTAAAGTTCAGGGTGGGGAAGCAGCCTTGACACCTTATCTTTAGGTTCCTTTGATGTCAGAGGGCCATTATCATAGCAACCATTTCTCAAAATTTTTCACATAGATGCTCTGGCTTGTTTTCACAGGAGATAACTTCTTATCCAGTTAAGATTTCCATTCTGTATGAATGGTATGCAATATATTGGCAAGCCATTTCTCTGGCTTTTCTAAGGTTGATTCCCTGTCCCGTACTATACAAAACCAGACATGGTTTTGTCTGGTATTGGATAGGGGATTCTATTTTGAAGAGCGTGACACACTGCCCCCACCAGTGTGAGGTCACACCAGTGGGGCGGGGTCATGCAGATGTGTGTGTGTGGGAGCTATGCCATTCTCAGAAGTACCAAAATGTTCATTATTCTGGGGATGCATGAGGGCCACCTAACAATACTATTTCTGTTGTTCCTTTTCACTCCCAATTTTTTTGAAGATCGACCCTCATAGCTGGGAACTTGTAGCTTCTTGTGGTTCTTCTCTGAAACCTCTCCAGTTTATCAACATCTTGCTTGAATTGTGGGCACCAGGACTGGACACAGTATTCCAGCAGCAGTCATACAAGTGCCAAATACAGAGATAAAATAATCTCTCTATTCCTACTTGAGATTCCCTTGTTTATGCATCCAAGGATCACATTAGCCCTTTGACCACAGTGTCGCACTGGGAGCTCCTGTTCAGCTGATATCCACCATGACCCCCAAATCTTCTTCAGTCACTGCTTCCCAAGATAGAGTCCCCCATTTTGTATGTCCTACATTCTATGTTCCTAGATATATACATTTACATTTAGCAATATTAAAACATACATTGCTTGCACCCAGTTTACCAAGCGATCCAGATATCTCTGTATCTGTGATCTGTCCTCTTCATAATTTACCATTTCCCCAATCTCTGTGTGAGCTGAAAACTTTGAGTTTTATATTCTCTTCCAGGTCATTGATATAAATGTTAAATAGCATAAGACCCAGGACTGTTTCCTGTGGGACCCAACTAGAAATGTATCCCCTTGATGATGATTCCCTGCTTACAATAACATTTTGAAACATAGCAGTTAGCCAGTTTTTAATCCACATTCTGTGCCATGTTAATTTTATCGTTCTAGTTTTTTAATCAAAATGTTGTGAGTACAAAGTCAAATGCCTTATAGAAGTTTAAGGTTATTACATCAGCACAGTTACCTTTTATCAACCAAACTTGTACTCTCATTGAAAAAAATATCAAGTTAGTTTGACAGCATCTGTTTTCCATAAACTCATGTTGATTGGCTTTAATTACATTATCCTCCTTTAATTCTTTATTAATGGAGTCCTGTATCAGCTGTTCCATTATTTTGACCAGGATCGATGTCAGGACTGACAGGTCTGTAATTATCAAAGTCATCCTATTTATCCTTTTAAAATATTGGAACAACTTTAGCTTTCTTTCAGTCTTCTGGCGCTTCCCTTGTATTCCATGACTTAACCTTGAAACCAACTTTTGTCTCTTAAAAGAGATAGGATAGGTTTCCAATATAATTCCCTTTTCCTAATATTTGTACTTTATATTGACAGATTAATGTCCACCTGCCACACCAGTATACTTTGCCAACAGTTCCCCAAAGTGGAAACAGGGAGTCTATGTCATCGGGCTGTAACAACAAACGTGTAACAAGTGAAAGAGGCTTGTGGTGCACCACAAAGTCTTTGCTCTGTTTGTCAGACTTGGAGCATGCATATTATTTCAGTGCTGGCCCACGTATTAAGGATAAGATTCTCTGAGACATATTTTTGTGACTACATAGAATAAGGGTCAGTTATGCTACAAATATCTAAAACTTGGAGTCCTGTTATTTGTGCTAAATTACAAGGCAGTGCTTCAGCATACTTATTCTCTTGATCAAGAACCTTAAGGCTCGCCTCTTCATTCTAGCCACTAGACCTTCTTTAACAGGTTACAAGAGTTTTAGATTAACCATAATTAGTAAACTGTTTGAGACAATACAGTCTCAGGCTTACATGCAACCTGGAGAGACCTGGCCAGTGCTGTAGTACATGTTTTGGAGTTTGTATTGCCCTTTATTTCCTGGTGGAGGATTTCTGCTGAACTGCAAATTACCTGTGGGTTTTTCTTGGGAAAGAAAGGAGATGGACTCTCCTTTCCAACTTAGTTGGGGGAAGAGTCAGAGGCCTATTTCCATCTGCTCAGCTAGAATTATGGGTGTAAGATTGTCTTTATGATATTGTATAGGCATTAGCTGGTGGACGTTCTTGACTGATTATTGGGGAGACTGGCTGGAGGAAACCTCAGACCGTATTTCAATGAGTGCCAAGGATGCCTGCTGTCTCCTTGAGGAAATGTAACCAAAAGAAGAGTTAAATGAGACACTACCTTCTAATGGATGGTTATGAAGCTCCAGCTTTCACTTCCATAAAGTCAAATGTCCCTTTTCTCTTGAGAGTACCTGACAGTAGTGATGATGATGATGATGAATCACAGTAATACCTAGAAGTCCCAACTGAAGTTGAGGCCCCATTGTGCTAGGCACTGTAATGACAATAAGTAGTCCTTTCCCTGAGGAACTTACTATCTAAATAGAGAAGACAAAGGTTGGGAGAAAAGGAGTGTTATTGCCACTTTACAGATGGGGAACTGAGGCACAGAGGGGGTAAGTGGCCTGTCCAAGGTCAAGAAGTCTGTGACACAGCAGGAAATTGAACCCAGATCTTCTTAGTCCCAGGCCAGTGCCTCTATCACAAGATCATCCTTCCTCTATGGTTAACATGAGAATCACCACTTCCAAAACAGGTTGTTTTAAATATAAGCAAAATGTATTATATAAAGAAAGATATTACTAAAGCTATCACAAAGGCAATAGATTTAAGTTTCCAAATTTGTGATATGGCAAAAACCATTCCTTCTCTAATTCTCAAGGTGATCAGTTGAGTATATTACTGAAAGGCTGTGTATCACCTATAGAGCCAATAGGCCTGACTCTCCATTGGCTTACATTTTCTGTAATCACTTACCCCTGTCTAAAGTGGGTGTGTGAGAAACCCTGCCAGAACAGAATAGCATTTTATATCCACTGTGCCTAGACCTAAATGACTAGAAATGGTTGGAAACCAAAGTTTTCATTCTGCAGGAAGTTCCAGTATTTTGAAATTGTCTCTGTTTTGAACTGGAATGAAAAGGTGAAATTTCCCATGAAATGAACATTTTGAAAAATTGTCTGGAGCCATCAAATTATTGTAATGATGTTGAAACACTATAATATTATAATATAACATGTTGGTACATAAAAGATGAAATGATAGTCATATGAATCATTTCAAATTTCTCATTTTGGTAGGTAAAAAAATTCATTTTGACTTTTTCCCATCATTTTTTTTCTGTCAAAACCGACCTATTATAATTGTATAATTGTAATTACCATGAAGCACTTCAATTTTAATGGACTTGCATTTTCTGATTGAAAACTGTTTTTTGCCATCTCTATAAATGACTATACAGGAGGCAAGGCAGTGGAGAGTCAGGTCCAGTGTATCTTACGCATCCTTCTGCTGCCCTTAGCTTTATACTGCTTAATGGCTTTTTGAGTCCAGGGGTTAAAAATCCTCAGTAACATGTTGCATAATGCCTCCTCTGTTAGTTCAGACATAAATGTTAAATTAGTATTCTAAGATGCGTTCAATCTGATGAATTCATTTACACTTTTTCTTTGGTTACTTATACACACATGAACAATGTAAAAGGTTATCAGTTTATTTCAAATATCTTTTGCCCAGTTCAAAAGCAATCTAAGGGGTGAGTCCTGTAAGTTGGAAATATGAACATTGCACATCGTATGAACTAAGTAGTGCAGACCTTTAACATTTCGGTGCCTTTACAAGAGTCCTGTCACCTCCCTCCCTCCCTCGTGTGAATGACTAAGTATCCTCCTTGGAGCTGCTCCTTCTAATATGTTAAATGTTCACTTCTATGAGCAATAGGTAAAAAACACTGCAGAGCATGCTGAGTAGGTATCTAAGACTTTTTTTGGAGCTGGTCTTAAGCTGTAAATTGTGAGTCTGGATCATATTCCAGCTTTCAAACAGTCCATTTCAGTGTCTTTGTGTTGAATCCAGGGCTTGATTTGGATCCATCTTTAAACAGATAAAACCAACCAGAGACCAAGATTTCTAAAAATGGGTTCCTATACTTAGCCATGATTCTTGAAATCAGGCAACTCTTTTAGGGTACCTAATATGAATTTAGCAGCAAAGAGTCCTGTGGCACCTTATAGACTAACAGACGTATTGGAGCATGAGCTTTCGTGGGTGAATACCCACTTCATCGGAAAGCTCATGCTCCAATACGTCTGTTAGTCTATAAGGTGCCATAGGACTCTTTGCTGCTTTTACAGATCCAGACTAACATGGCTACCCCTCTGATACTTAATATGAATTTAGAAGCCTGAGGACCTAGGAGCTCCCACTGACTTTAGTAAGAGCCACTGGATACTCAACATTTTGATGATCAGGACACTTATGTGTTTAAATATGAACTTGGAAGCCTAACTTTAAATGCTCCTTTTAAAAAATCTTGGCTAGAATACATTATCTCCCCTATTTGAAAACCGCTATATCAGTCTTTGGCTACTGCTATACATAGGCTCTGAGTGTATCTTTGTCACTTTAGCTTCCTTGCTTTCAAATGCATTGGGTGGATTGTGGTGGTATATCAGGACATTTAGTTCCTGATAAACAATCAAATTAGTTACTAGGCAACCATAATGAATGGTAAGTGGTTCAATTTAGATCATCTTAGCTTGTTTACAGCATTGTTCAGTTTAGGCTAGCTTGTCCCATTAACTAGGTATATGTGGAGACAGGAATAACAAACTAACAACAAGCAAAGTATGAGAGTGTAGTTGGGCCTTTTATTATTATTGATTGTTTGTTTCCATAGGGTATGCAATATTCAGGCCTTATTTTGTTAACAAACATGGCTTTTATTGTCCTAAAAGCAGCAACATTTAGAACTATGACCTTAGAGAAAATAAATGTAAGGAAAGTGGTTTGTAGCTCACTGAAGTTTCTGCAGAGGGTACATACAAAGAAGCATTCTTTAGATGTAAAAGTTTATGCTATTGTGATGTGGTGTACAAACCTCACACTGGACAACAAGAGCTTATGGAGCTGCTGTGGGCTCAGCCAATCCACAGGCTGAAGGAGAGTTAAAAAGGGGGAGCAGAAACAGATCACTTGTGGGTAGGCCAGGGAAGAGAACAGACTTTCAACCCTCAGCTTCTGAGGAAAGACAGGATCTTTACTGATAACAACTGCCTGGATGTCCCACCCTGAGGGAAGGGAGGGCCTGATTCTGATACCTCATGAGAGGGAGGCATTTCCTTCTCACCTACTAACCCAGTTTGAGTTAATTCACCTTGCTTTTTGCTTATGGACTACCCTGAAAAGGGAGAGAGTTAGAAGTGACCTGACTAGAGTGCCAAGACACGCTACTGCAGAGATGGAGCAGACAGTGACTGCAGACCCTAGGGGGGAGAGAGAGAGCTGCCATGCCATGCCTGGCTCTGAGGAGATGCCAAGTGGTGAGTGTGACACTACATCCCATATTTGTCATAGTGATATTATTATGATGCGATTATGGCATAATTATGATGCATTTTGTAAAAGGTGGGTCATGTAAGGTGGCATTGGACAACTTATGATTTGCTGAATATTATTATCCTACTTGTGTGCATGTATCATTTTTGTATCTGAAGTTATTAATATTGACTAGGTATCTGTATTTCAAATGTGCTTACTCTGGAAAACTAGCCTTTTAGGTACAACAATGATGAAGCTAGACTGTGCTAATGGCTCATCAACAAGACAATGGGCTGTGGAAAAGCTTAACCTTCCTCTAAATGTTTCGGCCAGCTTGTAAGTAATGGCTGCTATGACTCAGCAAGGGCATGTGACCAGACCACATGACACTGAACTCTATTTTGGGTACCTGAATATTTGCACAAACTGAGCTGGGAACTGTTTTTGAAACAAAGAGTTCCCGCCATATGTTAAAGCTATATAAGGTGGTGTGTGACCTCATCTAGTGGCCTCACTCCCCACACAAGGACACTCCTGAAAACATCTGAGAAACAAAGATTGAGCTGTGGGGACGTGCTGGTCCCAGGCTAAAAGGATTCCTAGCTGACTGCTTCGATCATCAGCCAGGGTGAGAAATTTCTAATTCATATTCAGTCTTTCTAGTATTTTAGGCTTAGGTTGTGGTTTTGTTTATCTACTAGGTAATCTGCTTTGATCTGTTTGCTACCATTTATAATCACTTAAAATCTATCTTTCTGTAGTTAAAACAAAAAACAAGTTTATTATCTAAACCAATGTGCCTTTGAGTGAAGTGGCCAAGATTATTTCAGCAATTTAAATTTATATACAAGAAGTTTGAATGCAAATGTGAATAAAAATAGAATGTACTGATGACAATGAGGAAAAACTGGTTCCCAAAGTGAAAACTCGTCTTGTAACAGGTACAGGAAAATCACAATGATTGGGAGTTGGATTTTCAGAAGCTCCTAAACAAATTTCAATGGGACTTGTGCTCCTAAGTTCCTGAAATGCTTTTGAAAATTCCCATCCTACATCAACCTTTTATTTGAGGTATTGAGAGATCACTCAGGAGGATACAGAAATGTGCTTTCTTCAATCATTTGTCTTGTTTTTTAAAAAATCATTAGTTCCAAAAGCAATTGTAGAAAATATTTAAAATACATTACATTCCCTATATTTGATGGCTAAGATTGTCATTGTAGTATGCTATCAGGAAAAAAAACTTTTTTGGGGGCAAATTCTGCCTTCATAAAATAACCTTATTGGGGCAGTAAGGAAAATAATGTGTAGGCTGGGGGGGTGGGAGTATGAAGACAGATTTTTGCCAAAATGACTCTGATCATTTTCACTAATAGTAATTACTCTACAGTTGAACAGATTTTTCTATAGAATATTTTTAACAGAACTTTTATGCAGTTAAGTCCATACACACCATATATTGGGCCTGATTCTCCTCTCTTACCCTGGTATAAATCAGGAATAGCTTCATTAAAGTAAAGCTGTGCAGGTCCCAGGAGAACTGGGCCCATTGTTTTGTTATGGTTCTCTTTAAGCAAGTAAGGAAAGTTATTGCTTCAGTATAAGCTGTCAATACGTGTATTACAGCTTTCCAGATACTTCTCAGTCCTTGGTATGTGAGCTAATTTTGATCCCATGGAAATTTTCCTAGGCAGTTTATTTATAGCAGTGAGTCTCAAACATTTTTTTACTGGCGACCCCTTTCACATGGCAATCCTCTGAGTGCAACCCCCCTAATAAATTAAACATACTTTTTAAATATATTTAACACCATTATAAATGCTGGAGGCAAGAGGATTTGGGGTGGAGGTTGACAGCTCACGACCCCCATGTAATAACTTCGGAACCCCCTGGGGGTCCTGAACCCCAGTTTGAGAACCCCTGATTTATAGAGCTGCCTTCCACTTGTGTGGTGATTGTACCTCTATGACATTGTGGTGCTAGAATGCTTCCTGCTCCATTCAGGGGATATTAGCCATAATGGCAAGAGGAAAGCAGAGCGAACAAGGAGTACTGGTTTGCAGCAAGTCAGGCTCTGTCCAAAAAGTCTTGCAGTACTCAGAAATCTACATAACAAATGCCCCGTTCTGTCCAGTAGCTGTGCCATAGGTAGGGTTACCATATTTCCCAAAAGAAAATGGTTACCATATTTCCCAAGCCCTCCTCCCCCGCCGCTCAGTGCCATCCCTCCTCCTGTCCCCCCTCCCCTCCATGGGGCTGGCCTGAGCTGCTTGCTTGAGCCCTCCACCCCGCCCCCACAAGGCTGGGTTCATTGGTTGCTGGAACCCTGCCTGCCCCCATGTATGAGCTCTGCCTCCCCTCACCACAAGGGGCTGGCATTGATGCTCACCCCTCCCCCCACATTCCTCTGCACCGCATCCCACTCTTTTGACAAAAGTGGGCATTTGTCCCATTTGCGCAAGAGCAAACAGGACAAATGGTTACAGCGATAGGCCTAAATATAAGCCATTCATAGACTTTGAACCTAAGTGTTATTTCCTTGGAATATACTGCCTAAAAACAGGGTTATTTACCCAGTAAGGGGTGCACTCTGTAGTTTAGTGAGTACCCAGGACAGTTCCTAGCTTGGCAGAACCCCCTGTAGTGGGGCCGAGTGGCCCCACTCCGAGCAGAAGAGCAAGGGACCATTACACACCTCTTGGAGGGTGGAACCTAGATCACCCCATTCCCCTCGCCAGAAGTACCGGGGCGTGGCCAGAAGTAGAAAAGGCCGGTCCTGCAGCACAGTTGTGGGGGAGCCTGTGGAGGAGAAGGATGCTCTGCTGGTTTGGTCGGGTCCCCGAGAGGAACCCTTGCCGAGCGGTGCCCCATCTGCAGATGAGGACTGGCCCGGAGTGCCTGCTGCTGTCTACCCGGAAGAGGGCTAGAGGTACCGAACTCCGGGGTGGCAGTAAGTAGCCCAGGGGCAGCCACGGAGAAGCCGGATGCCGAACCTGGTGTGGCTCAGTTGCCGTCTTGCCGTTGGAACCCCGCCGACACAGGGGTGGCTAATCCTGCCCCTGTCATGGCCCTGGGCTGGGACACGGTGGAGTAGGGTGGGCCTGCGTCCCCCTGCCATCCCACCCTGAGGTGGCTGACTCCTTACACTGGGCAGGGAAGTTCTAGCTCTGAGGAAGGAGCCTCCCTTCCCAGCTCACCTGTAGACTGTTTGTTTGCTGGCTGCCTGAGCCCCGCCCAGGCTAAAGCCAGAATTAAGACTGTTGCTTACTGGCAACCTAAGCCTACTCAAGCTCAGGCCCAGCTCACTGAGAGACTGCTTGTTCGCTGTCTGCCTGAGCTCTGCCTAGGTCAAAGTCAGCCCTGATAGACTGGTTCGCTTGCTGGGATCCTGAGCCTACTCAAGCCCAGACCCAGCTCACCTGTAGACTGTTTCATTGACCTGCTGCCTGAGCTCCATCCAGGTGAAAGCCAGCCTTGAGAGCAGGGCCGGCTCCAGGCACCAGCCCAGCAAGCAGGTGCTTGGGTGGTCAAGGGGAAGGGGCGGCACATTGGGCTCTTCAGCGGCAATCCATGGCGGGTCCCCCGGTCTCCCTCGGAGGGAAGGACCTGCCGCCGAAGTGCCCCCGAAGAAGAAAGCGGCACGGTGGAGCTGCCGCCGATCGCAGCTTTTTTTTTTTTTTCCCCCGCCGCTTGGGGCGGCAAAAACCCTGGAGCCGGTTCTGCTTGAGAGGCTGGTTTGTTTGCTGGCTGCCTGAGCTCCACCCAGGTCAAAGCCAGTCCTGATAGGCTCTGTTTAAGGGTTGACTGCTTGAGTTACTCAAACCCAGGCTAAAGCCTGACAGGGACTATTATTCGCCCAGCCCTATTGTGGGCTCTTGGCTGTCTCGCAGACTCTAGTCCTGGCCCGACAGGACAAGCCTGAGTGGCCTCCCTCCGAGCGGGAGAGCGAGGGACCATTACACCCCCCCACATGACAGCAAGAATCTGATGTTTTAGTCCTCAGAGGAAAATCATTAAAAGTATAACACTTCCCTGTTGATCTGCATAGTGGTCAAAATGTCTATTGTATCTTTACTAGTCTCTGAAAAAAGAAAAATATAATTATGAAAACATGAATAACAGTATTACTATATCACAATTCGACACCTAGTGGATTGGGGATGTAATGAGTCAGATACAGAACAGCTGAACTGATGACTCTTTTTTTTTTTTTTTTTTGTCTCTGTGGTGGTGATGTTGAGTTCATGATTGGAAAACTTGTCTTTCACCTCTGAACAGAGCTGGGATGGACCCCTGTGGGAATGAATTATTTTGGACACACTCAGTCTTCTGATGAATGGCTCTTTATCTCATCCACCACTCCAGTATCAGGGCAAAACTGAAGATGAGGACAAAATAAAATTCCTGGCTCTGGACACAATGAACTTTGGAGAAGCTCGGGCCTGAGCTTTGCAGACTTTTGCTGTATAGCGTAGGCCCGCCTCTAATTAAAAGTAGCTCCTCCTGTATGATATCCTGCTGTAGGACTGCTGCCGGGTTCTCTTTTGAGGTGTATAGAAATCTGGCTTAACTGGCAAAGCTGCAGCAGCATATTAGCCTGGATTTGATACAGGATATTGGGGTGAAACGCCAAAACTGATTGTCCGGGGATAAGTGCAGAAATAAAATTGGACTGTGGATTGCAGTTCTCTCTGTTAAATGAAGTGATATGTATTGTAATCTATAGACACATCATCCTGAAGATAGCACTCAAAGGAGGGAAGCAGTGCTGTGCTTTTGCTTTTTGTATGTTAACAAATTGTTTCATAAATTGACTGAGATGTAATTATAAATATGGTTCTCTGGTGCCAGATACCTAATGCTGCCTTGGAGCACTTACTAAAGGAAACAGCCACTAAATTCAAAGACAGACAAGATGAAATTTCCCTATTACAAAGTCAGATGATTGTAAGTATTATTTCTGCATAAGGCAAAATCCTCCTCTTCCATCTCTGTGTCATGTTCTGGTCGAGAGCATGGGGGGAGCAGAATAGCAGCTAAGAAAAGTGTCCAGGGGGCATGCTACTGGGGCAGCATAGGAGATATTGATGAGGACCAGGTTGAAATGTGCTCCAAAAAAGAGCTTTTGATGTACCCAGTACTTCCACCTCAGCATCTGCTACCTAACTCAGTATTGGAGCTGGGAGGAGGGGTTGGTATCTCACCATGCCCATACACTCATGGAGCTGTAGTAACTGTATACCGCATGGTCCCCAATCTCACTTAGGGCCTAATCGCAACCCACTGAAGTCAGTGGAAAGATTCCTGATGTCTTCAGTGGGTTTTGGATTAGGTTGCTAGTGAACAAAAGGAGTGTTAGGCTGGAATCTTGCCCGGTGCCTATGCTGGTTGCTAGGTTCCCTATGTCCTCCTCATACCCTTCCATTCCTGTATGCCTCTCCTCAGTAGACCTGGACAGATTGGGCTCCTGCCACTTATTTTGTAATGCAATGTATATGTTAAGGGGGAAATCGTATTTTAATTTTGCTGATTAACTTTTGTTTCCAGAAGTCCCTAATCCATGTTAGAAGTGCTCCGGAGTAGCCCTGTAACAGTGTCAGATGAATATTTATTGTAACTTAAACACAATTAATATACTTAAAGATTTAGAACAGATGTTTTCCATTACGTTTGACATTGTGTGGGAGGATTACATATACTTTAACCAGTGTTTAATAGTGACATTTTAATAAGATAGAAATAAAAACAAAGTAGAAATATCAAAACAACAACATTATGTCCAAAAGGGATTTATAAATGTAAAAATCCCCAAAAATTCACAATGTGTATTAATATTTATTATCCTGATTACAGTAGTCCCTTCTGAGACATGCTCTGCCATGAACTAATTGATTTTGATGCATCTAGACCAAGATGCGTAACTCGCTCAAGTCAATTATCTTACCGTAGAGCCCACAAGGGTGAGAACTGGTGCTTAAATGTATTTTCATCTTGGCTTCTAATCAGTCTTTAAATATCCTAAGGGATCCTACTCAGGTGATTGAGACAAACCATATACTTCAAAGTTTATGTGGATGTTTTCCAAATCACATAAAAAAATTTAGGAGAGTTCCCTAATTCTAGAACAAATATAGCCATGACGCTAAGTTTGCCCTAGTAGCAAAAGTATATTTTGTATTATCTACCTTTTCCCCATTAGGGTTAAGTTGTTACATTTGGCTCATGTAGTTCATTTGCTCTGAAATATTTCTCTAAGCCATTCTTAGAAATGTGTTTTTGTTTGAAAAGGGCTTCAAGACATTCACAATAAATCTAGTTGAAAGGGATGGTATATGATTGATTGAAAGATTGTTCTGAAATAATAAAGGGGCCAGAAAGGAACGTTTTATGTACTGAAGTTACATTAACAAAATGTGGGCAAAATTAGTCATCCTATGTAACTGGAACATACTCATTTTTGTTAAAACTGATGTGCTGTGTTTGTTGCATCTCTGTATCTAACTTCTGACTGAAGGTTATTAATATTCAATATCTACATTGCCCAGAAACCCCAGTGTGGCTGGAGGCCTCCATTGCATTGGGCACTTTAGGAGCACCTACAAAGGCATCATCCCAGCTCCAAAGAGCTAAGAGTCTATAGGCTAGACTGTCCATTAGATTGTAAACTCTTTGAGACAGGGCTAGTTGTAAACAGGAGTAAGTTATGGGTGCATAATACTGGAAGGGGCGGAGAGAGAAGACAAGGGCAATGAAATGGAAAAGCAAGGCTGCAAGTCTTGAGAAGGGATTTGAAGGAGAAGAGGGTAGTGGTCCTAGCCCTGTCACTTGTATGCTGGGGGAAAGTACATCATTTGTATGCCACGCCACATAAGGAAACCTGTATCAAGATTTTAAAAAATCTAATTGATTTATCTGTAGAGATAACCAGCTCGTCTATACTAGCATATGACATGAGAGCGAAGGTAATAAACAGTTCTACGGAGTCGTATTTCCAAGCTTTTTTACTCGCCCTAATACTTCAGTCCCAATTTTATGGTGTATAAACATTCAGTATCAGGAATAAAATTCCCAATGAAATGGAGAGAAGGCATTGAAGTTACATTAGTGCATCTGTACTTAACTTATTTTTATTGATTTTCAGATATGAATCATACCCATAGTCAATTTTTATAAGACACCAAATACACAATTATTGAGGGACAGTGATATCAATAAGAAAATCAAGTGTCCATCTAAAATGGATTTGCTCCAGCCACACTACAGTAAAATACATGATATAGAAAAATCTAGATGTATTATTGAAAGTCTCCCTGGGATAAAACTACAAAAATAAACTTAGAGCAGGAATCTAAAAACAACACTATTTATTGTCATGTGAGGCCTAGGATCAGGTCAGTGTTGCACTGAGTGTTGTAGGTCCCCCTAGATATCTTCTGAGGAGTTGGCTTCTTAAGCTGAAAGGACCAGATTCTGTCACCCTTTACTAACTCACAAAGTGAGCTGCTATTTATCGAGAGTAAGAGGAACTGCATCTGGCTTAAAGTTAGTGGAAACGATTCTCCCCTGCTTTTCACCTTCAGTAGTTATTTACACCTGTGCAAAATGGATGTCAAGTGCTATCGTTGTGAACGTGTCTTTTTCTGAGTTGAATTTTGAGCTCTTCTGTCTGAATTTCAGTCCAAAAATAGCTTGTAGCAATTAGCCACACTAGAGAAAGGAAGCTGCACACCTTGAGGACCATCATGCTGTGGAGTCGGAGATAGAACCTGACAGTGTTGAGAAAATGTCACTTCTCTAACAGAGAAGTGTTATTAACATGTCATTGAAAGCTTATTTCCCATTGTTCCCAGTCTGAAGACGCTGGCTTTCGTTGTTCACTCTGAAACCATTGACAAAGACCTTGACTTGAGACAGAACAATGGGAAATAAGCTTTCAATGACATTTTAATAACACTTCTCTATTAGAACTGGTTGGGAAAATGTCATTTCTCTATCTCCAACTCCAGAGCATGATGGTCCTCCAAGTACGCAGCTTCCTCCCTCATGTTGCTAATCACCGTGGACTTAAGAAAACAAAACTCTGGATATCTCTGAAGTGACTCTCAAAAGGGTCATGAATACAGAACTAAAATACAAAATCAGGTTTTTCAAGGTCTTGTGTAACTCTTTGCTCTCTCTTTAGAATCAGGGAGTGGAGTGATCTGGGTAAAATAAAATGTGGGGCAGGAGGAGAACCAAACCTATTTCCCCACTGTTTGTATTGAATAGGCTGACAACAGCATAGGTCATAACAAGAAACAAACCCTCGGGTGAATTTTGTCCTTCTTGCTTGATTGCTAGTAAAACTTTTCAAGTCTTATATGTGAAAGGTTCAATGAAAATCCTACGCAACGAGGATCTCCTGAAGCAAACCCTTTCTAAAGCTTTTGGTATGATTAGTGATGTCTGTATATGGAAAGCCAATGTCTTTTTAGATGTAAATCTCAAAAATAGTTGCTTGACTGACTGCTTTACCTTTCGGATCACCTAATTTTCTGGTAGCTATATAGTTCCTGTGATTCATTAAAGCAGATGCCTAGAGAAATAATTCGTTGAGAAAGGTGCAGGAAGTGGTGCAAAATGGTCCTATGTCCCTGATTCAAAGAGTGCACTGGAGTGAGCTTTTTGTTTCTGCTTGTCTTATTTTGATGTGGGGACACGTTAGTAACAACAAAATCTAGGAAAACAGGTGTATGTGTTTAAAAATTGCTTTGTTTTTACAGTTGAAAAAATTAGAGATACAGGGAAATTCTATAGAAAATATCTATTCCATTGTAAATTTTCCTATCTTTATCCCAGATGCTAGAAAGAAAAAAAACAGCTCATTAATTTACTTCTAGATGCTCTTATTAGACTGTGATTTTTCTGATAGAGGTTCAAATTGAATTTGAGATAATAGAGTTAGAAAGGAAGGTAGAAATTAAAGATGGAGAAGACATGACAAGTGATTTATATCTCCCTCTATCATCTTATACTTGAATTAAGCCAAAAACATTAGAATTTTCTATGAATATTTTGGATTTTCTGAGAAATACATTTAGAGTAATCTCCGCAACGTAACTATTGGGAAATAGGAAACATAAGTTTAAATAAGCAGTATTACTGTGAGTTGTGGTTTTGTTTACAAGATGACTTGCAAACAGTTGTTGGTCTCAGTACATTACAGTTGTGAGGCACATCAAACCCTATTTCAATATTAATAAAGCAGATTATCTGTGTTTCTAAGTGCTTAGAAGAAGTGCACTTTATACCCAAGGAGAGCAGGTTGGAGGATAGAAACCATCTTTACAACACAAATCTGTCCTGTTTGAGAACTCTCAAACATGCCAGTGCAAATCTGTTTACTTAACAATAACTGATAACTGAGCTATTCCTCAGACTTTATTCACTATTGCATCTGACTGCATATATATTTCTCAAAGTTCAATGATGAAAGTGGGTAGATCTTAATTTTATTGGTATCCCACTAAATGCCAGGTTCCTCTGACTCCCAAATTGCTTCCCCAGGTGTGCAGCTGGAGATGCATTGTATTAAATGCATAGTAATATATTTGAGACATGTAATGATTGTAACCAGAATAAATTGCATTTGCCCAGGAGGACCCTGGTATTCCACAGAGGAGATTTGAGAGAGACTAACAAATCAGTAATTCAGTGGGACAGATTCCAGGGTGGAAGACACTAGCAAATGGTAAAATTAAACAGAGCAATCCTGAAAAATTAGAACTTGGCAAAGGTTGGAAATATGTAAACAAGAATATTTTTCTCTGCTGTGCTTTTCAACCTTGACATTAATACTTAAGTTCAGTGACTGAAAAATAAGTATGCTCCTTCGGGGTGAATGAGCCAAGCCCTGTGTTGCTGGTGGTGAACAGCTGCACTACTTCCAGGAAGGATTGTGCATAGCATAGATTGTGTCCAGAGCTCCCAAAGTCCTGATCCTACCCAGGTTCTGAGCACCTCCGGAGAGGTGATGAAATCAGTCGGGGTTCAGAATGCTCAACAGCTGGTAGGTTCAAGCTTGTGGAGCTGGATTTTCAATCAACATGCTGGGGACTTGTGAAAATCTGGCCCCTCTTGTGGGGATTGAGCTCCCTGTGAAAACTTGCTCATTATAGAAAGGCATTATCAGGCAGTCAGTAAAAGCTTCTTGGTTCCAAACCCCATCTCCCTCATGTATGGTCCCCTGTGGCTCTAAGAACCCCCCACAGTCCCACCTTCTCTTGTCATGGCCAATAATGTAGCAGGCCGTGGACAAAGCTCACATGTGCAGAGCTGCTGGGTGAAGGGAAGAGTCAGCAAAAAACGTAAAATAAGCAAAATAGGAAAGAAAAAGGAGAAAAATGCATAAAAAGTGAGTTTTTTGCAGGTCCCTTGGATGGTCACTTATGGAGGGTGTAACGCCAACCACCCCGGTCATTGTTATTGGGAATCAAACCTGGGACTTCTTGAACTAAACACAGGAGCCTCTACTGCCTGAGCTAAAAGACAGGTGTGTCGTAGGCAGGGCTGTATCAGACTCATCAATCTAGAGGGGATCAGAGCACCACACTTGAGCAGGCATGTGTTACACTGGTTTCTGTGCGTGTCTATATCACTCTCACATATAGACAACTGAATTCTGGCCATCCAATGTTTATTATATTGTAAAAAATAGGCTGAAGGGCCCAGTTCTGCTCCTGTTGAACTCAATGGCAAAACTCCCACAGGCCTAAGTGGGAGCGGGAGTGGGCCTTTAGTAACAGCATGCCATACAGGGTGAATGCAGCCATTCATCTTCCTGCACAGAGAGGTGGTGAATGTATTGATTACCTAATATCTAATATATTTTTCAAAATCATCAAAATATTTGATTATTTTGAATAAATACTCTGGAAGGCTCAATTCTCTGTAACGAGGAAGGTAACGGTGCTGGATGGAGACAAACATGAAAATATGCTGTACATGGTCCCATCTTATTAGGATGAGGCTGAAGATCGCACTTGTGCCCTCTGCTTCAACTCTGCTTTTGGGCTCTGGCAAGGGGAGCAAGCAGGCTTCTGGTCCCAGTTTCAGGTCCCCTCCTCTGCTTGCCCAAGGTAAATTCCTTCAGCTCTTCCCAGGGTACTCGCCTGAATTTCCATTCTTCACACCCTTGGCCCAGAGAGGCTTACATAATCTTTTCTCACGTCAGTGTTTGACTCTCCAGCCAAGCTAAATTGTCCCTCCTTGGGGCATTGTTCGACTGTAACCCTTATTTTTATTTTTGCTTCCTAATTTTTTCCATCTGTGTAGTTAAAATTTGATATGGTCACATCTTACATGTGTAGGCATGGGGTGATTGCCTTGACTGAGGTTTCATCTTTATAGAACTATTAACGCTATCTTATATGTTAAGGCATACTTAGCTGTTTTGGAAATGGTTTTCCAAGAGCCACAAAGTGAAATGTGTGGTGAAAATGAAACGCTCTTATGCAATAACCAAATCCCACCCAGGAGGTTGTGTGTTAAGTAGTATCTTGCGTGTTCTTTATTCAGCCCCCACACATCTTGCTGTGCAGAAGATATACAAGGATAGAGTTCAAAGTTTACTTTTTTAAACACTCCAGAATCTGACCCTTAATGCATGTGTAATAAGGAGTGTTTGTAAACATTAAATTGTAGTAGTGATAAGGTTTTGAAACTTAAATACGGCACTTGGTTTTTAAATGATTTAGGCTGTAATGTGGGTAGAATTGCTTTATTGCATTATGTTTCATTATAGAAAAAGCAAAAACAAAACAAACAAATCAGCCCCTGAGCATTCACTGTATCCACGTTTCCATCCATGTGAGCCCTCCAGGGTGAATATTTGAAGGAACTAATTTGTGCTATTACTGCTAATGTCTACAGCTTCCTTAAGAATCCATTTAGTCATCCTGAATTGTAATGACAGATGGTAGATCTTCCCTCACAGCATGAGAAATGAGTAATGTAGACTGAAGTAGAGGATTACCAGCTAAAATATCGGATGCCCTAATATTCAAAGCATGATCCTTATCAACTATTCTTGGAAGGTGGAAAAATAGAGCTGGTAAAACAAGGATTACTTTCAGCCTCAAGTTAGACATTCAGTTGCTGTCATGAGATTTATTTTTTTGAAGGATCTATTTGTATTTATTTACACAAATTAAAATTTTGATGAGTTTTTAATTAATTACTGATACCTGAATAAGATAGAGGACTGGTCTGTATGTAATTTAATACAGAGTCTGCTTGATTATTTACCCTTTTCAGAAATAAGAGTACTAATCTGAGGAGGCCTGTTCTGGCCAAAGAGAGGGCATAGCAGTGTTGTGTTAATTTAGATGAAATAAATGGTCCCAAAGAGTTAAAGATATTAACATGACTCTATCCAACTTTAAATGGTTTTGAGCAAGATTTTGGGGTTGGTATACAGAGACTGCAGACTGCTTAGTACCATGGCAAACACACCTTTAACTTTTTATTACAAATATAGAAAAAGAAGGAAAAAAGTTAGTGTGACATTGCACTCCATAGGCTTTATAAAAATATGCTTGGAATGTGAATATAATGTAACTGGAATATGCTTTATGCAAAAGGTCTCTTGTAAGGTATCATTACAAAGCTTATAATGTACTGAGTATGTTAATCCTATTTGTATGAATGTATCATTCTTGTATCTGAAGCTAGAAATATGAAGTATTACTCTGAAGTCCTATTGTAATTATACAAAGTGTGGGCCATTAATGGTGGTTTAGAATCTTGATGGCTCCCATTGACCAGGACAATTGGTTGTCTTGTGTCTTGTGCCAAAGCTATAAAAGGGGGTGGAACAGAACAAAGGGGGCTGCAGTCATGAGAAATTCCCTAGTTGCTACCTGAGCTGGAACTAACAAGAACTGTACCAGGGGAAAGGATTAGGCCCAGACTAGGAAGGAGTCTAGTCTGTGAAAGAAGCTTATTTGAACATCTCTGAGGGTGTCATTTACCTGTATTCAGTTTCTTAATGTATTAGGCCTAAACATGCGTGCTTTGTTTTATTTTGCCAGGTAACTTACTTTGTTCTGTCTGTTTATTACTTAAAACCACTTAAATCCTACTTTTGATACTTAATAAAATCACTTTTGTTTATTAATTAACCCAGAGTAAGTGATTAATACCTGGGGGAGCAAACAGCTGTGCATATCTCTCTATCAGTGTTATAGAGGGCTGACAATTTATGAGTTTACCCTGTATAAGCTTTATACAGAGTAAAATGGATTTATTTGGGGTTTGGATCCCATTGGGAGCTGGGTGTCTGGGTGCTGGAGATAGGTGACCTGCTGCTCAGTTTTTTGGTTAAAACCTGCAGCTTTGGGGGTGTGGTTTAGACCTGGGTCTGTGTTGCAGCAGACTAGCATGTCTGGCTCAACAAGGCAGGATTCTGGAGTCCCAAGCCATCAGGGAAAACGGGCTCAGAGGTAATTTCAGCACATCAGGTGACCGTCCCAAGGGGATCTCTGTGACCGAATCTGTCACAGTTAGACTTTGAAATGTAAAGTAATAAATAAGGCTTTTATTTTGACATTTGTTATTCCCTTTCCCTTCAGCTGTAGACATTTCTTAGAAGGAAAAAAAATACACCTTTGACCACCTCTTAGATGGTAATTGTTCTTTGGGGACCAAAGAGAATAAGAATGGTTGGAGCTGTTAAAGTCCAATCCTGTTTCTGAGAAGACAAAATGTGTCAGACACACACAAGGGGGGAGAGAAAAGAACACCAAAGTTAGAAAATGCAGCTTCTGCCTCTGGTGTTAACTCTCACTTGCAACCTCACTGCTGGAGAAACACAGACCAGCAAACAGTCTTATCAGCCACTCTGACAGCTGGCAAACTTTTATCAGCATCAGGCTGTTTCAGAGCATTGCTTTTAGTTGCATCTCTCATCATAGGCTTAGAGCAGTGTTGCAAAATATGCAGCCTTGGCTGGCTAAGCTAGACTTCTGTTGGACAGCAGGGGAAAGGAGAGAGATAGGAAGGAGAAATAAAGAAGGGAAGGAAAAGGATGCATTGGAGGAGTATAGAGGTTAGGGGAGACTAAGTCTCACATCCCTGGTGGGAGTTAGGATTAATCTGGAGGCAGTGGAAGTGGTGATGCCCCTCTCTCTGGCCTGATCTGGTCAGGACGTTCCTTGGGAGTAGGATGAAGAAGGCACAATGGTGTCATGGTGGGTCCCAAGAGACAGTGCAGGTGGCAGCCATGATCATGAAGCTTGATCCTCTTCTCTTGTCTTTCAGCTAGCCCGAATCACAGTAGCCTGCTTTTTCCCCTAGAGTCTCTTTGATAACTTCAGAAGGGGAGTAATGGGCAAAATAGCCCATCCTCTCATTATTTTGTCCATCAGTTAGGCCTAGTTTTCAACATATCAATTTTGGCTGTCACTGATTTCTGGTTCAACATTTCTCTTGTTCACCCATCATGACCGTAACACAGTCTTTGATTACATCTGGATGCCTTTCTGTTTGGACTAATTCAGTCTTTCGCACCTCTTCCCATCAACATTTGTTGTTACAGGTTATTGTGACATGTTATGAACTTACACTCACTTTTTGCAGATGAGCTCACAACTGGGTGAACCCGTAGGCTCGATTATCACACCACCAATATAGCATCCTCATAACATCACACACAGGTCACCTGTGTTCTTAGCAGGAATAATGCACATGAAGGACTAGTGATTGCCTAGTCAGAGAGATTCCATGCTGAAATATGTGGTGCGCTCCTCCTGACTTTGCCCTGGAAATATCCAGAGGGCCTTTTGGTAGACCTATGTCTGAGTTTTTTGGATAGCAAGGATTGGGACAGAGAACTTCAACCATCTGCCCTTTTTCTGTGTGGATTTTCTGGTGCAGATCTATATTCAACCCCTACAATAATTTGGCTCTCTCTGTGTGTGTAACATGTTAGTAAAAGATCACTTTCTCCTCCTCCTGCCCCTTCCATTGAGAGCATAACAGCCTTCTACAGCTTCCAGCTAAGGGGCAGTTAGCTCAAGTTAAAGTTCCCTGCTACTATTTTGGGGTGTGTGTGGTATGTTTAATTACACCCTCAATTTTTCTGTCTTTCAGTAATATGAATAATATTATGAGTAACCTTTCAAACACTGGAGAAAATATTTGAGATAAAGGGATGTTTATCCCCAAATCTCCAGTAGTCCCTCGTACTTCTCTGTGCTTACAATAGGAAATAGATGGTGTAACTTCAAATACACAGTTTTACAAGTACTGTCTCTGTACCACTTGCTGACATATATTGGCAATAAATATGGTATTTTAAACTATTGAAGAGAGAGAACCGACCATATTCTGCTTTTGCCTGGGTAGTTCCCATGTCTGAGGACACAAGTTTGAGTATTGGGAATAGTTATGTGGATTTGCCCAGTTGACTTCACTGGGAGCAGTATAGGACCTTAAATTAGCATTTTTATACTTAACAATATTGAGATTAAGTTAAATAAGTTTATGGAGGGAATGGTTTAATGGAAAAACATGATTTTAGCCAAAGGAATACCGTGCCATGGCAGGTAAATAGTATAATGGCTAACGAGGGTCAGGCTGGAGACTCTTGCTTACATGCTCGGGGTTTTACTGATCGCCATATTTGGGGTCGGGAAGGAATTTTCCTCCAGGGTAGATTGGCTGAGGCCCTGGAGGTTTTTCGCCTTCCTCCGCAGCATGGGGCAGGGATCACTAGCAGGAGGGTTCTCTGCCAATTGAAGTCACTAAGCCAGGATTTGGGGACTTCAACAGCAGAGTCAAGGGAAAGGGTAGGGACGGCTTTGTGGCCTGCAACATGCGGGGGGTCAGACCAGATGATCATAATGGTCCCTTCTGACCTTAAAGTCTATGAGTCTATGAGAGAGAATATATTCTCAAAACTGATTCAAATCATTCACTTTGGGGTCCACACCAATAGTGACAGAGCACACTCTGCCACCTGCCTAGGGAGGGCATTACTACTTGTAGTAAAGATTACTCCCTGGTGCCCTAGGGTACTGTATCTTGTTAATCAAGGCCTCTGTATTGGGGATTCTTGGCATTTTAATGCATCTTTTGTTTCTGTGTTGATATGAATCTCATTGCTGCCTCTGAGGATAATACAGTGTCATTATGGTTGCATATATTCAGCAACCATTAAGAATGTGAAGCCCAAGTTCTGCTATACCAGTGGTTCCCAAACTTTAACAGCCCGCGAACCCCTTTCACTAAATTGTGACATCTCGTGAACCCCCTCCTAAAAATGAATATTTCCAGGGATTTAAGTTTAAATTTCCTCAGTGTGATGGATTCGCTTGCTTTGCTCTGCATAGCTCTTGGAAGTCTGGAACCACTGGAGAAAGATAAAGTCTCAGGTCTGGTTCAGCATCAAGTCTGTTTCTGTATTTGGTTTTCAGATATGCATATGAGGAAAATGCTTTCTCGCATAAGTATGTTGTTGAAAATGGTAACAAAACTGCAGCAGCTTTTTCTGCCAGAAATGGATACTCGTTTCTTAAACTCAGCCAAAAGTTTATCAATGATAGATTTCTGAAACTCCTTTTCAGTTCGTAATCACAGGAGATCTCAATCAATTTCTCTTTTTCCTTGGTGTTTAATATCTGTGTTGAGAAAGTGGTATCATCAAAAGGGTTGCGAATTCAGTCATTATCGCCTGACATAGCTGGAAAGTATTCCCTGAAAGTTGTGCAAAGTCCTTTTAGGTGTGCAATTATATTGATTTTAGTGCACTGATCCAATTGAAGTTTATGTTCTGCCAGGAAGTCATGAAGATTACTGAAACACTCCATTTGATTGTTTTCCAAACAACTTTCCCAGAACTGCAACTTCTTTATCATGGATTCAACTCGCTCTTACACATTCAAAACTGTTATATTGAGGCCTTGAAGAGATAAATTTAGGTCATTAATTCTTGAGAAAATATCTGCTAAATAAGCTAGGCTCTGGAGCCAGACATTATTTTCCATACAGCTGGCAAGGTGGAAAGGATGGCTGTTGGAAAAAAAAAACTAGGATTTCCGTTCTAACCTCAAACAAGCGCACAAGGATTTTACCCCTTGAGAGACATCTAACTTCAGTATGGGTCAACACACAGACGTGTATACTACCCATTTCTTCACAAAGTATGTGAAATATTCTGGAATTTGTTGGCCATGATTTTATGAAATTCACCATTTTCACTGCATTGTCCAGCACTTCCTTCAGTCCCTCTGGCATGTGTTTTGTTGCAGGGCTTGTCTATGGATGCTGCAATGAGTCCAAGAGACTTTTGATGCAACCTTTTTTGTTCGAGCTACAAATCCAGTATACTTCCCCGTCATTGATGTGGCCCCATCAGTGCAAATGCCTAGGCAAGGAGACCAATCTATTTCCTTTTCTTGAAAATATGCATTAGTCAGATTGAAGATATCTTCTCCAGTTGTACGTTCTTCCAATGGTCGGCAAAACAACAAGTCTTCTTCAACCATACCTTCATTCACATAACGTACAAACAGTAGCAAAATAGCTAGATTAGCTACATCAGTTGATTCATCCAACTGTATAGCATAATATGGACTATTTTTCACTCTATGTACAATTGTGGTCTCTACATTATTTGACATGTCATTAATTCTTCGTGACAACGTATTATTGGACAAAGGTACCATGTCAATCCTTTTTGCAGCCTTTTCTCCGAGCATGCAATGAACTACGTCTTTTATACATGGACCAATCAAGCTCTCTGCTATGGTATGGGCTTCTGATGCTTTTGCTACTTGGTAGTTCACGCGGTATAACTCTTTAAGTGCATTTTCATTATCAGTATTTGCTTTGGATATAAAACTGGTAATGTCACTTTTCTTCTCAGCTAATTTTAGCTTGAAAAAATCAACAGGCTTGTCGAGTTGTGCAGGATGCCTAGTTTCTAAATGGCGCCAAAGTAGAGAAGGTTTGAGCCTGCTGTTTGCTAGAACATCACCACAAATCACACACAGTGGTTTTGGATGTTCTTGATCACCAATGCGTGTAAAGCCATATTTTATATAATCATCATCATATTTTCTTTTCTTTGTAAGTGACTTTCCAGGACCATCATGATCATTAGACTTAGATTTTCCACAGTGTGGACTTGAGGAAACACTAGCTGATTCCAGTGTCTTTACACTTTCCTTTTTCAGCCACTTATCCATTGAACTTGTGCACAAAAGTTCTAATAAAAATAACAGAGAGAGACTGCTAACAACCAACAAACTAGAAACTGAGAAGATTCACTCATTGAAGCAAATCAGCACTCCAGAGAGAAGGACAATTACTGAGACACCTTAACACTCCTTCACTGGCTACAACGTACTTCTGGCTGGTTTGGCTCGCAAACAGCTTTTCTTCCGCCGAGGAAGGTGCCCTAGGAGGGACAAATTAGCTTGGACCACCCCCCACGTTCAGCGTGGACCCCTGCTGACTGCCCTGGATGCAAACTTCCTTGGCTTGACAAGGACAGGGTTCCGAGCTGCCACCTGCACCCCGCATGGAGTGCTGGGGTTCGGGGCTGCTGGCTCCCCCGCTGACAGGGGAGGGCTGGGGCTGCCGGCTCAAACTGCCCAGCCCCGCTCTCCACGAGGTTCGGGCTGCTGGCTCCCTGGCTGACAGGAGGGCTCGGGCTGCTGGCTCAAACTGCCCGCTCTCCCCGAGGCTCAGGCTGCTGGCTCCATCACTGACGGGGAGGGCTCGGGCTCGGGCTGCTGGCTCAAACTGCCCACTCTCCACGAGGCTCGGGCTGCCGGTTCCCTGGCTGACAGGGGAGGGGCTCGGGCTGCCAGCTCAAACTGCCCGGCCCCGCTCTCCCTGGGGCTTGGGCTGCTGGCTCCCCCGCTGACAGGGGTGGGGCTCGGG
Source organism: Trachemys scripta elegans (assembly GCF_013100865.1). Lineage (NCBI taxonomy): Eukaryota > Metazoa > Chordata > Testudines > Emydidae > Trachemys > Trachemys scripta. The sequence continues at coordinate 75,841,443 of NC_048306.1, read as the reverse complement.
CTGCCGGCTCAAACTGCCCGCTCTCCACGAGGCTCGGGCTGCCGGCTCCCTGGCTGACAGGAGAGGGCTTGGGCTGCCTGCTCAAACTGCCCGGCCCTGCTCTCCCAGGGGCTCGGGCTGTCTGCCCTGCAACTGGGTCCCAGCAGAGTCCTGTGGCCGCCATTAATGAAATTTTTCTTGCGAGCCCCCTGAAACGTTCTGCGAACCCCCAGGGGTTCATGATCCCCACTTTGGGAACCACTGTGATATACTTATTTCACACTTCATGTATTTACTCTCACCTCCAAGGTACTGTATGGTGACTTTGTCTAATGACATTTCCATTTCCAAGGAAAGGAAGTAGGCAGTGCAACTGACAGGGTGAATGACTTGCATTAGGTATAAAATAAAATAACTCAATGTGTTAAATATTTGACAAGGTATTTACCGATAAACTCAGTCTATGCTATATTAACACAATGCACGTGTTAATAGGCCAAATCCTAAATGAAGATTTATGCCTGATTAAACCCAGTGTGAAAATTCTTCTGCCACATGAAAGCCATTACACTTTAGACAGGAGGCTGCCAAACTTGCATTATTTTAAAATATATACTATTGTATGTTTGTATATAAACACACAAATGACACGTTTTCTTAAAAAACAACATATGTAAATAATTCCAAATAAACATGGGATGTAATAGGACATAATTGCTTTAATCTGTAAATCTCCATAAACACCTATGACCAGGGCCCCTCCTACCATGTATCAAATTAGACTTAAATGACTGTAACCCAGGCAAACTGGGATTTATGCAACAACATTAATTTACTACTAAAGTATTCAGTTATTGAAATAATTCTAAAATATACAGTAGGTGCTATGGAAGGGAGAAATTATCAGTAAATTTCCAGAACGTGAAAGGCAATAAATATACTATAACAGATCTATGTAGGTGTTAAAATGGTTCACAAGTTTGAACTATTGAATAGAGGGGAATTTCTGGGTGTCAGGCTCACTTGGCCTACTTCTGCACCAAGAGCTCTATCTTGCAAGATATTGAACACTTTCAGATCCCATTGATTTCACAGGGAGCTACAGACTCTTGTTACCTTTCAAGAGATGAACAACAATATCTTGCAGAACTGGGCCCCAAGGGCAAAAAACACTTGTTAATTTGTCATCTGTGAGGTGTACAGCTTGTCATGCAGCTAACTGGCCCTTCTTGCATGAATAGTTCCCTAACATGGCAGGATTTGATTTATTTGTTTAACAGAACTAAAAAAATGTAGAAGCTAATTAAAGTGAATTAATTTCCAATACAGCAAATAAGTCCAGTTTTTATAATACAAAATCTGAGTCAATGAGCAACTTTCCATTAAGTCATTTTGGCCTGCATAGTTAAAGGGACGTGCTGCAAGGAAGACCAAGAGATCTCTGAATCTGATCAATTTACTTCTATTATAAAATTAGTGTGAAATAGCCCTACCCTGTTGTTGATATCCTTAATCTTATCCACTATAGCTGAGCATTGAGATCTTAAATACAATTAACAAAAAACTGGAAGACCCTTGCCTAGATGTACACAACAAATATTGAAAGGTATGGAGCTAAATTCTTGCCTGGTATGATTCCACTTGAAGTGATTGCATAAAAAGTTGTTACAAGGAGGAGAATGAAAAATTGTTCTTAACCTCGGGGGATAGGACAAGAAGTAATGGGCTTAAATTGTAGCAAAGGAGGTTTAGGTTGGACATTAGGAAAAATTTCCTGTCAGGGTAGTTAAGCACTGGAACAAATTGCCTCGGGAGGCTGCAGAATCTCCGTCATTGGATATTGGTTTTTAAGAGCAGGTTAGTCAAAGACCTGTGTGGAACATAGGGCTGTGACATAGCCCTGCCCTTGAGTGCAGGGAACTGGACTAGATGACCTGTTGAGGTCCCTTCCAGTCCTAAACTTCTATGATTAAGCCTGGAATTGCAGCAGCAATAAATTTGGTCTGTTGTGCCCAATTAAGCTCCCCCAGTTACATACATGCATGCAATCCTGGCCTGTGTTGGTCACACTTTATTGTGCAGGGAGTAGCATATTGCCTGCCCACTATATTGGATGCTGAAAATGGGAGGGATTGTGGGAGGCCCTATCCCCTGAACCACAGATTGAACAGGCTAGTAGGCAAGGGACCTCTTCTGTCCCTGACATGGCAGCATGACTCTTCAATCACATAAATACTATAGCAATGGAAGCTGTAAAATGCTTAAAAAATACATTGTCTTCATGCCTTACTAACTGCCTCTATTTTGGACCTGATAGACCTTTTTTGACAAACCTACTTTTTCTAAGGAAAAAAAACATTGTGGAAAAATTCTGGATTAGCTTTAGTCTGAACATCTAAACTCACAGCACAACACAAATTATTTGCAGCTGTATTTTCCTTCTGTTTCCTTATGCCATGCCAAAGTGGAATGTAGTGCATAGCTATCGTAGGGCCCAATCCAACACCCACTAAAGTCAATTGAAAGACTCCCATTCAAGACCTTAGATACTGGAGGTAATGGCAGTCTTTTAACAAAGCAAAGTATAGTGCTGTTGGACTTCACTAAAACCAACCACATCGCCTCTAATATGCAGATCATGGGCAGTTATTGGCCTCAAGTTGTCCATAATGCAAAATATAGCGCAACTGGAACTCTCTGAATTGAACAAAAATGCTTGTTTCAGCTTAACTCTGCTCTTTACTCAGCAGTATCACAGTTCTATACAGTACTTAGCTAGTGTGAGATGTGTTCTTTTGCTCCCAGTTAGTATTGAGGAGGTTTTTTATCATATGTTGAAGAGTTATACAAGTCTATTGTAGTCTGTTTAATCTAGGCCTTAATTATAGCTGTAAAAGCCTGAAGTATATTAGTGAATGTGAGGAGGAGGTGAACCACCCAAAACATATTTTTTGATTCTATTAGAGTGTAGTGTTTAAATTCCCTCTGAACCAGAGTTGGCAGGTCAAAATCAATATGTGGAACTGGGGTTATTCCAACGATTTAGACACATGTGACTGTGATGAAATACAAACCATGGAACAACTGTTGGCTTGCTGGCTCCTGGAGAAACTGTACACCATGGAAGGTGTTGTCAGGGCTACGGATTGAACATATCATGTTCACAACATTGGAAAATCTATGATTGATGGCAGGACATGAGGAGAAAAACCACCACCACCCAAGAATCAATGTGTACAGCAATTATGCCTGCGGAGGCCAGGAACAGGCATAATGCCTCCAGGGAATATTCAGTAGTAGCACTCTCTATCCATACAGAACAGTTGGATCATGGACTCCTCCCAGCGCAGTATTGCAACCTCTTGCCAGCATGACTCTATCCAGACATACCTCCTGGGCTGTTGAATGTTAATGGCAATGCTACTGGCGCCCTATTTGTGTCCAGTGAACCGCAAAGCAGCGATCACTGTTGCCTATCTGGGACCATTACATTGTGGGGTGGATGGGAAAGGAAGAAGGGTGTCTCCCCCTCACAACCTCCCAGCAGACCCAAATCAGGGCAGACAAAATTTGCTGTTAGTTGCTTTTTATATATATTACAGTGGTGGGAACATAAGAACAGTGTTATAAATGTACCATGGAGTCCAACACTACAAGATGAGTGCTTTCTGTGTGGGTCTGATCACATGCAAGTCTCATTAAAGTCAATAGAAACTGAAGTCAGAAGGAGCTGACTTCCCTCTGCCCCCTCCAATTTCATGCTCATACTTCATTACCAATCAGCAAAGTTTATAAAACACTTTGGATCCATTATCAGGTCATAATTTAGTTCATCCTCCTCATGTACTCTAATTGGCTATGCAGTAAACTTACCATTTGGACAGAATATTTTCAATAACACTTTTTTGTAGAGGCAGTGGCGGCTTCCTGTCAATCTGTGTATGTTAACTAGCCAGAGCAATAATGGCGAGGTTTTTTTTTTTTCCCTAGTACTTTGCTAATTATCACAACTCAGCTTGTCATTAGGAAGCTGCAAGGATCTATCTTGTCACATAAGAGCCGGATCCAACACCCACTGAAGTCAATAGGAGACTTTCCATTGTCTTCAGTGGGCATAGGATCAGGCCATAAGCTGTCAGGTAAGAAAAGTTTGAAGCATTTTGCTATATTTAAAGATAAGAGTAAATGCAAACAAACCTTCACCTACAACTATATTTCCCACAGTAATCAGGAAACATTTATAATGGGGGATGCTTTTTTAATTATGAAAAATAGTTGACTGCTTTCTGGTATCATCATTAAAGCAGCCACTGGATAACAAACAGTTGATGGACAACTTCCTGATGTAAAAGGCCATGGCTTTTCCATTTCCCGTGAGTATTAAAGGTCAGTGATATGTTGAGAGTGGTGGTGCAGATAGAGATCTTGAGCTCTGTGGCCAGTTGCAGTAAAAATGAAGTAAGCAATCCTCCAAGACTGTCTTTGAAAGCAGTACAAAGCATATGTACTGTAAATAGTAGGGACAACATAAAAGACTCATGGAATTTGGATAAAGAATATCAACAGTTCTTTAAAAGCTAACTGCAACTTCTATTTAGTGGCATAATACAGGGGAGCCAGTTTTGGGAGTTCTCCGTACTCTCCTGCTGAATGGCGGGGAATTGATGCATATGAAACCTAACACTTGGGGGAAAGGTTTCTGAGTGGAAAGCTACTAAACAAATCTTTCTTTTGATTTAAGTGAGCTTTGGCTCAGACCACAGCTCACCATACAGCCCGGTCAGTGCGCAGAAATAGTGACTATAGGCCACTATAACTTCAATCATTTCCAGCTAACTACTAGATGAATTCCACACTGTATGCTATGCAATTAGTGTTGATTAATAGTTATTTTGGATTTGATCCTGTTCCCACTGGAGTTTTGCCAGTGGGAGCATGGTGAGGGCCTGTGAGTAATTCACACAAGAGGTCAATTACTTGAAGTTTTCTATGTAATTGCTTTAAAGTGTTCTAATTTTTTTTCTTAAAAAAATTATATTCTCCATTCAGTGTACTTGTATAACTTCTGTTGCCTCTAGTGGAAATTACTTGTGTGAAGTGAGGAGGGAATACACCCCCATTAGCAGGGGTGGCTCCAGGAGCCAGCGCAGGAAGCGCGTGCCTGGGGCGGCAAGCTGTGGGGGGCGGCGTGCCGGTTGCTGTGGGGGCGGCAGTCAGGGAGCCTTCGGCAGCATGCCTGTGGGAGGTCCGCCAGTGCCGTGGCTTCGGTGGCAGGTACACCGAAGCTGCGGGACCAGCGGACCTCCCACAGGCATGCCACCGAATCTGCGTTACCAGTGGACCTCCCGCAGGAGCGCTGCCGAAAGCCGCCTCACTGCTGTGGTTGGGGCGGCAAAATACATAGAGCTGCCCCTGCCCATTAGGAGAGTGCCTGAATAGAGCATATAAATACTTCTCATGAAAATTTCTAAAATCCTATCTTCTCAGCCTCTTTGTAAGACACAAAAATGAGAAGAAAAGAGAAGTTAATAACAAAATCAATTTTGAAACTGAATAATATTTTTGAGTGTTTTTTACAAAGCTTGGTTAGCTTTGGGAGCCCTGTGCAAGAAAATGTATTTAGTTCTAATATGTTCCAGGTCTAGAAAAGTGATATCAGGACTAACAGAAGAAATGGGTGTTACTCTTTTATTCTCTTTAAAGTACTCGGTATTCAGATACTCATATAGAAATGGTTGATTATAAATGCTATTTTATTGTCATACATGCATACACAGCATCACAAACGGTTGATCCTGACAAAAATCTGGAGTGAGGGTTTATAACAATATTATTTATTCTGCAGTGTTGTTCAGAAGCCCCAGTCAGAATTGGAAGCTTATTCTTCTAGGTACTGAACAAGCATAAAAGAAGACAATCCTTGCCCCCCAAGAATTTGTTCTCCAGTCTCTTATTTTAAATGCTGTTCATGTCCTCAAATATTAATAACTTTTCCTAATCTGTATCTAAAAAGATGTTAATTCATATAATGAAAGCTGGAAGGATGTAATTCAGGATTAAATTATGTCACAGTGAACCACTATGAACTATAAGAAATGATTTGACATCTTGATAGGGGCCCTATTTATATTGTCCAATAAATTACCATCTCAAGTTTAAAATATCTCATCAGAATTCCCTTTCTGGTGCTAAATAAATCCTCAAAATGAATCTGTATAGCTCCTGAGATCTTTAAGTAGAGGAGGCCCAGCTCTTAGAAAAACCTGAAAGTCTAGATTACTGTTTTTCTTTTCTCAAATCAATCAAGCTAGCATAGTCATTTCCCCATGGTCAGAGCCAAACTGCTATACAACCTGAGTTTAACAGTTTGATGAATGAAGATTTCAATAAGTGGATGACTCAACAGTCATATGTTCTTTCCTTCTGGGACAATAAAAAAAAAAAAAGCTAACTATATGGGGAAAAAAAATCCTGATTGATTTACTTAATTTTCAGTAAGCAAGAGAAGATCTCTCCTAAAAAGCAACTAAATTCAATAAAAACATCAGCACTTTAAGATTGTATTATTCTGCCCACCTCTGTGTAAGAACAAGGTAGCTATTTCTAATACAAATCTTTCTGTTTCTGGCTAGGTGTACTGGACACATTACATTTCTGACCTTTTTGAAGTTTTGGAATTACAGTTGTGAATCCTTATATAGGGGAAACTTACTGTGGCTATGTCTACACTACTGCGGTAAGTCGACCTATGTTATGCAACTCCAGCTACGTGAATAATATAGCTGGAGTTGACGTACCTTAGGTCAAGTTACCATGGAATCTACACTGCGGGGGGGGGTCGATGGAAGAAACTCTCCCATCAACTTACCTTACCCTTCTTTTCAGGGGTAGAATACAGGGGTCGACTGGAGAGCAATCTGCTGTTGATTTGGTGGGTCTTCAGTACACCCGCTAAATTGACTGCTGGTGGATCGATCTCAGAGCGTCAATCCCGGCTATAGTGTAGACATAGCCTGTGTCATTCATACCCTTGTGATCAACAGCTATAGTAACTCTGAAACACTCAAGTATCAGAGGGGTAGCCGTGTTAGTCTGAATCTGTAAAAAGCAACAGAGGGTCCTGTGGCACCTTTAAGACTAACAGAAGTATTGGGAGCATAAGCTTTCATGGGTAAGAACCTCACTTTTTCAGATGCAAGTCTTGCATCTGAAGAAGTGAAGTTCTTACCCACGAAAGCTTATGCTCCCAATACTTCTGTTAGTCTTAAAGGTGCCACAGCACCCTCTGTTGCTTTCTGAAACACTCATTCACTTTACTTACACAACCTTTAGCTAAACACCAGGGTGAAATTCTGGCCCTATCATACTCAGTGGCAGACTTGTGTGTTCCTCATTTTCTGAGCCTGATTTGGAGAAGTGCTGAGCACTTGTGTTGGCAACTGAATTCAGTGGTAGCTGTGATGGGAAAATATAATACTCTGAAATTAGATCCTAGGTGTCTTAAACTGGTCACTCAAAATTGATGCACGCTTCTTAGCCTTAATCGCTCTGTGCATCAGTCCCCATCTGTAAAATGGCAATAATACCACTCCTAACCTCACAAGGTTGTTTTAAAGATCAATTGTTTGTGAAGCACTCAGATGCTATGGTGATGAGGGACATAGAAAAGCCCATGAGGAAATGAATAATTCTGTTATCACAGCAAGGTTTGAATAGTGTGCAGTAAATAAGGCCTATGGCCACACATTAGATAAAGCAAAATATTGAATAGCTGCTTATTAATTGAGCACTATGCTGTGAACTGAGTGAGATTGGGTCCTTTGGAAAAAATAGTATGTGAAACTTAATTAAAGACTGCATCATAATGTGTTTCTACAAGGGGTCTGAACTAAGGTGGAACAGGCAACATAATGCCTAACTTGAGTGAGGGACCTTGTAATCTTCATGCTCTTTTAATGTATCTGTTGTAAGTAATATGGAATCAAGGATTATGAGGGCTCAGCACCATGCAGGATTGGGGTCTCTCTTAAAACAACTAGAAAAAGTAGAATCACTTGAGTCTTGAAACTTCTTCTCTATAAGTAACCTGGCTTCTCATCTCTAGGTCATTTATTTAAGTTCAATGCAAGTTTCTAGTAAATGAAAAATGCTACCATCTGATGGGTGCCAGGTATGAATTAATGGCTTTAGCACAGTTCCTAGACTATTTTATAAAAACCACCATCCTCACTGCCAGCGAATAAAAATTTATATATATGGGAGAGACTTGCAATCTTGACAGTTGGAGACAATTTCTGAACTGTTTGTGCTGTAAATCCATGGTTGGTTTGACTGTTCTCCCTCCTGTGGTGATAAAGGCAATTTGTTTGGATTAAATGTTTAAAAGGCAACCTAAAATTGTTTTGGGATGGGTTACAACATTTTACTTTGGGGTCCAGACTATTATTTTTCCATTTAGCACAATGTTCATATTCAAAGAACTATTTCCAAAGCACTAGAGGAGTTTGTTGCAATGGTGCACCAAGATCTCCACTGCTGTTTCAATCTGAGTGCAGCTCAAGATGTTGGTTATGACTAGGCCTCAAACCCTGCTGTAATGGATTGGATCACAGAAACCCCCTTGGGAGCTGCCACCCGATGTGCCAAGACTACTTCCACCCCTGCCTTCTCTGCCAGCTCAGGACTCCAGCACCCTGTCTTGCTGAGCCAGACACTCCCGTCTACTCCAACACAGACCCAGGGTCTGAATTACTTGCCCCAAAGCTGCAGGTTTACCTGAAAGCAGCTCATAGAAGTGTTCTTGTCTTTAGCACTCAGGTGCCCAACTCCCAATGGGGTCTAAACCCAAATAAATCCGTTTTACCCTGTATAAAGCTTATGAGTTTACCCTTCATAAATTGTTCACCCTCTATAACATTGATAGAGAGATATGCACAGTTGTTTGCTCCCCCAAGTATTAATACATACTCTGAAATAATAAGTAAAAAGTGATTTTATTAAATACAGAAAGTAGGATTTAAGTGGTTCTAAGTAGTAACAGACAGAACAAAGTAAGTCACCAAGCAAAATAAAATAAAATGTGCAAATCTATGTCTAATCAAACTGAATACAGATAATCTCACCCTTAGAGATACTTTAGTATGTTTTTTTTTTTTTTAACTCAGACTGGAGATCTTCCAGGCCTGGGCACAATTCTTTCCCCTGGTACAGCTCTTGTTCCAGCTCAGGTGGTAGCTAGGGGATTTTTCATGATGGCTCTCTCTCCCTTTGTTCTGTTCCACCCCTTCCTTTATATATCTTTTGCATAAGGCGGGAACCCTTTGTTCCTCTGGGTTTCCACACCCCCTCACTGGAAAAGCACCAGGTTAAAGATGGATTCCAGTTCAGGTGACATGATCACATGTCACTGCAAGACTTCATTACCCACTTGCCAGCACACACATATAGAGGAAGACTCACAGGTAAAACACAGCCAACTGGAGACAATGGTCCTGGTTAATGAAAGTCATCAAGATTCCAAACCACCATTAATGGTCCACACTTTGCATAATTACAATAGGCCCTCAGAGTTATATTTTATATTTCTAGTTTTATATACAAGAGTGGTGCATTTATACAAATAGGATGATCACACTCAGTAGATTATAACCTTTGTAATGATACCTTACAAGATAGCTTTTGCATGAAGCATATCCCAGTTACATTATATTAACTTATTATCATATTTTTATAAAACCATATAGACTGCACAACGTCACACCTGCAAACATGCAGGACATTATCTTTATTGATGAGTAGTCTTGCTGAAGTCAATGGGGCCACTTATATGCTTAAAGTTAAGCGTGTAAGTCTTTGCAGGACAGGCCCTAAAACTGTATATTTATCATGAACATGATTTCTGTGACAAAAAATAAGGATTTTTAGAGTTTTCACAAGTTTTGCCATTAATTTCACTGGACCCAGAATTTCAGCCATGGTTTGCACTCTGACTATTCAGCTGCACAATTTGAGTAAGGGTTGCAAAACTTCTAAGAGATGAGCATTAGTTCACAGTGACTTGATCAAAGTGACTTTTGGTGATCAGTCCCTGCTAGTGCCCCATGAGCATGGTCTCAAAGGGCTTGGGCTAGATGTCCGCAAGTAATTTGTACAAATACTGTACATTCAGTGTAGTGCAGTATGGTCTTGGGAATAGTTTCAAGCAATTAGTTGAAATATTAAATGTGTTAAATTATGTTTACTGTAGAGTACAGGAAATTTATTTTGACTCTTCTCATGAATTCCTGTGACAAACAATGCATGCGTGTGCTATAACTTTTCCTTCTGTTTAAAACTTTGATTTCCCATGTTTTGCCTTGCAAACAATTAGGTTTATCCATTGTTTGAGATCTGTGAATTGTCTTCCTTCCAGTTGTGTTTAATTTCAGAAAAAGGCTCATTAATTGTGAATCATGTTTCAAAAACTGACATGAAAAATAGCCACTAACACTTTTTAGGAAGAATGTCCCCCAGTCCACTTATGATTTCTGATCTTTGACTCTGTCCTGTAAAGCTGATCTTGAGAACTCTACAAAATAGATCTTAAGTCATGTGTTTTTTTTTTTTAATGCCTTGATTTAAACTCTGTTGTAGAGAATGATTTAAAGTCCCCACTCTCGTTGGGAATGCAATCAGTAACAGTTTTCCCATGTAAGACTCTCTAGGGCCTGACTTTTGCAACCCTTATTCACATGGGGCTAAATCTGTCCCCCGGACAAAAGGCCTCAATATTAGGGTTCTGTTTGGAGTGTGGGGTTGGTTTGGGAAGGTGAAATCCATGCACAAGGGCTAGAGAGTGCAGGGGTTGCTCTGTGGAATACATCAGTGTGTATCCGTAGTACCTTTCCTAGGCCACCTTTCTCTCCACTCAGTGTTATGTAACCATCCGACCTGTGTAGGCCTGGCATGGAGATCTCTTCTGTCCCATGGGGGAAATGGACACACCACAGTACAGCTGCTCACCCAGCAGAACCTCCATGATGCCTCTATGCAGAGCTTAAGAAGTGTGGAGGGCTTTCACACAGGTGAATTTCACCCACTGAGTATTGCTTGAATCAATGGAATTATTCATCAGGAGTAGAGGCTGCAGAATTGATCCCTATATTGCATTGTAGAGGTCTCGGCCGAGGTTCGGCCCTCAGCGGGGCTGTGGGGTATCCCACCGCCTTGCTCTGGTCCGCCGTCTGTCCTGGTCCGGCGGTAGTGTGGGACAGCAAACACACGGTTAGGGGCTCAGGTCCTTAAGCAGGGGCTGAGCCAATAGGTCAGGAAAAGCCCCGGGCCCTCAATCAGGGCAGGGCAGCAATCACGCAGTCTAGGGCTCAGGCCCTTAAGCAGGGGCTGAGTCAATGAGTTTGTAGCAGCCCAGGCCCTAGGCCAGGGCAGGGCAGCAATCAAATAGTCAGGAACCCAGGCCCTTAAATAGGGGCTGAGTTAATGAGCAAGATATCCCAGCCTCTCTAGGCCAGGAGAAAGGGGGAGTCTGCCACCCAAGGAGTGGGCAGCAGGGGGGACGCAGGCCCTCCCACTCCACTGCGTCCCAGCCCGGGGCCCTAGCAGCAGCGGAAACTCGCTGCTGTCAGTGGGGATCCTGGCCGCAACACACTGACATAGGCTCTGGCAGTGCTGCAGCCAGACTGCGGTCGGCTGCCCCCGGGCTACTTCCACACTCCCCCTCGTAGGGTACCTGGGTCGGACTAGTGTCCTCGGTGGTCTCCACCAGCATTGGTTCCTCCTGGTAGGTAATGAAGGGCAGGCTTGGCTCCTCCTCGGGGTAGCTGGAAGGGGGCAGGCTCGGCCAGTCCTCCTCAGGGTAACGGGCGAGCGGTAGGCTTGGCTGGCCTGGTGAGTCCTCAGGCCGGTCACGGCCTGCTGCTGTCTCCCTAGAGGGAGCTCGGCCACAGACGTCAGTTCTGTCTGGTGGCTTGTTGTCCAGTGAGCTCTGCAGGTGGGCTTTTATACTTCCGGGTCGGCGCCGTGACCTCTGAGGGGCGGGCGCCGAACCCAGTGGCTCCACCCACATTGGTGTTAGGGGAGGTTTGGCCCTCAGCGGGGCTGTGGGGTATCCCACTGCCTCGCTACATGCATGAACTGCTCTTTATCTCTTTTAGATGTAAAACAAAATGGAAATGATACTGAAACATGCTCATCTTCCTGTGAAGGGATTTGTGCTATAATATATTTTGTATCCTGCTGCCTGTTGTACAATAAAATAAAGTTAATAAAACTCCAAAACCCATAAAGTCAACAGCAGTGATTAAAAGCTAGATAATTATTATCTAGTACTGCTGTCTTGAAACACCTGGCATCTATTGGTAACTATTCTGCTCCTAGCCATAGGGTCTAAAGAACACTCCATGAGGTATCCATGGAGAATCTTAGGCTAGAAAAGGTCACCAGCTGGCAGAGGAAATTACTCAACATCAGGTAATTATGATTTTATAGAGTGTCTTCCATTCAGAAAGATCCCAAAGCATTTTATAAACATTCTAAAATGCAGAACAAACTGTGGGTGCAGTGCTGCTCTGCATGCTTCAAACACGCAAAACTGTGCATGCAGAGGGGCTGTTGTGTGCCTGAAGCCCCCCCATGAAGATTCTGGCTGAGTCAGCTAGAATTCTTTTTGGAGGCTCCTAGGATGTTCAGATTGAAGTGCAAGTCCAGAGGTGTTGTATAGCCAGTGTGTATGTAGAGTATGGCTATGACTCTACAGCTAGCCCAAGCCCTTTGAGACCACACTCATGGGGCACTAGCAGGGACTGATCACCAAAAGTCACTTTGATCAAGTCACTGTGAACTAATGCTCATCTCTTTGAGGGAATTGGCATGATGGAGAAAATAGCCATAAGATGACTCTTAAAAGGCAGCCAGCACATGCACCTTCAAAAGGTTAAATCTATCACCAGTTTTTGACTATGTATACAGTACATTTAATTCAAGTATGTAATATTGATTGTTATAGGAACAGGATTTTGATATTGGATTTTTTTGTTATAGGATTTTTTCAGGTAAAAATTTCAGTCCCCCCACTTGCATGACATTTTAAAAGGGTTAAATATGAATGAGTCAACTCAACATCCTCCTCAGCAGTGGATAATCCTGAAAATATTTTGTCTCTCCTTTTGGACCAGAGGGCTCTGTACTTTGCCATTCTGACCTGCATGGAATGCTGCTGCTTCCATTCTTGTCATCTTCAGACCCTCTGAACAAGGCAGGAAGACACAGATATCTTTACAATTTATGATGCGCACACACATTCCAGTAATAATCTAAATAATGGCACAAATCTTTTTCACTTGGTTTCTGATTCTCTAGTTTTCATCCTTATCATTCCTTCTGCCTAGCTTTCAGTTTCTCATTATTAATTTCATAATCTATAATGAATATAAGGGGGAGAGGCTTTTTTACCTGCCCCTAATCTTTTCTTTCCACAGCTAAGCATTATGTTATGTTGCAGTATCTCTTTTATATGTTTCTTGCCCTTCATCATCTAAGCAGAAGTATCTTTAAATATTTGTTTAATTTTGTGAGTCTTAACTATGACAAGAAAGGAATTTATTCTCTCACCCAACCCTTCTGGTCTGAGCTATTGCTTGACTGGAGACCATTTCACTTTGGATTACTATACAACCTGGGGCATATGACAGTTTATAATGATTGTTGTCTTGGCCATCACCAGAGATTGAACACAGGACCTTCAGAGCTCAATCATGAGCCTCTACTGCATTGTTCTGCAAAGCACTTAAAGGAATTAAGCATGTGCTAAGAGCTTTAGTAATCAGGGATGAACTTGCTGAAAGAGGGCTCAAGTCCTGTAGTTGGCAGCTGTAGGGGTACCGTGCCTGGATCAGCCTCAGAGGTGGAATATGCAACACATTCAACATGGGGTTGCAGTTGCATGACTGTGGTTTCAATCTGTCAATATTTAATGGTGGCTGTGTGGGTATGTACTTATGAAGTCTATATGTACCAAATACTTGCTGGGAATCATGTGAAAATGCTTGGCATATTACTATAAATTTCCTAGAAAAATATTCTGTGTTCCCACAGAATGTGGGCCAGAAATTGACTGACAGATACTTAAGTGTTGGTGTGGCATTCTACAGTTTTATAAGTTCAGTTGGCATGAATTTGGGATAGCCATATTATTCATGAGTCAGTTATTCAAGTTCTCTACCTCTTGCATTGACCCCTGTATGTTAGTAAGTGAAAAGTCAATGATATCTTTGCATACTGAGTAGTGTAGTTTCAGAAAATCTCATGTGTCCTCATGGCCTGTATTTTTTAAACTCCCTTTTTCATATAATGCATAGCTTACAGTGGTTTCTGCAAAACATGCTGAGATGTATCATTGTGCTGATGTAAAATTCTGGTACTGTACTTAGGCACTAAGGATCCAGTCCAACTCCTGTTGAACTCAGTATAAAGACTTACATTGGCTATATTTGAGAACTGGAATAGGCTAAAGAGTTCATCACTTACTAGTCCAGGAGTTTCTCCTCCCTTGGTGTTCGCACCTCACCCTCCCTGATTGAACTAACCTCGTTATCTCCATACTGATTTATACCTGCCTCTGGAAACTTCCATTACTTGCATCTGAAGAAGTGAGGTTCTTACCCACGAAAGCTTATGCTCCCAATGCTTCTGTTAGTCTTAAAGGCGCCACAGGACCCTCTGTTGCTTTTTACAGATTCAGACTAACATGGCTACCCCTCTGATACTAGTCCAGAATGAGTGCAATCAGAAGGCATTAGTGTTTAAAAGCTGCACTTCATAGAAACAAGGTTTAAGGAAACTCTGATAATGATGTGATTGTTTTCATGTCAGAGTTGGTTAGGGTAAGGTCATCCTGGTGACTTGTTGGTTATTTTAGGAGTAAAAATTTACTGTATAATATGTGTGTAGTTTTTTAAATTGTGCTGTCTGGCAAATAGAAAAATACACTTTAAGCCGATCCTCTGTGATCATTCTGCCGGTCTTTATTTTGCCTCTTCCTTTCAAAGACATGCTTCCTTCTTATAGTTATACTTCCCAGAGTTTGCTTGTTTTACCATGTTTTTAGCTTGTCACTCAACCAGCATAAATCAGGATTTACTCCATCAAAGTCAATGGGATATACTAGTCCAAAGAAAAGGAGGATGTGAGATCCTTTTTTATGTACATAATTCCCCTCCCCCCCAAGCTCACATGATGCCTACAACTCACATAAGTCATAGGAGGTACCCAGTCATCACTTATCTGCCATACACATGGGAGGAGATTAGAAGACTTACTCTTGCTAACTGAGCACTTACGTTGGCAAAGATATTTTCATATGGATGCCCAGAGAAGGATGGGTAGTTATAGAATAGTTTATTTCCAGAAGGTAAAAGTAAATGTTTTTAGTTTGAGTGGGAAGTACGTTATTACATTGTTAGTATATACATTGTTTCATGGTAACCTGGAGCTTTGGTTGACAAGTTAGGAAAAGTGGGCTAGAGCCAAGTGACAAACATCAATTCACAAATGAAATATGAAAACAAAACCGGGTCTGCCCACAGCCTAGAATGTTGGCTCTTGGTAATATAGATATATGGATGGTGGAAAGTGTGTATGGGCATGGAGGTATTGAGATCTATATGCAAAACTGAGCTCCTACTCTGTAGACTTACTGAGACGGCAATGTCTATTTAATGTTCTGTATTTGAAAACAGAAACTAAAAAAAATCTCTTCACCAAAATGTTCTGTAAAAAAAAAAATTGCATTTTAATGTTAATGTTTCATATTAGCAGCACCTTACTAGAACTTTTTTACAAAAGCCCCACATTCACTTTTCAGTAAATAGCCTTCATACCCAGAAGGTTTTGGATTTTATTTTTTGCCTAACCTATTTTACAAGAAGCAAAACTTTACGAAGTGTCACCTGACTGGAATTGAAATTCAGAGGTCCTAGATGCTTCACCTTCTGTGTGGCACTATATGTGCCCTTTCATTGTGTTAGTTGCCAACTGAAGTTGGCTATAATTTGTCAGTAATCCAATCAGCAGCTTTTATTATTTGGAAATGTAGAAATGGTTACAGCAACTTAAGCCTACATTAATTATAAAAGCTAAAATGGCATACTACCAAAAACAAATGTATAGTAGGGTGCTGCTTTTACCTTCATCAAACGTACCAAATAAATTAATCAGGGACTGAAATAGCTTTCTTCCAATATGCACATTGGATTTAAATAATTAGATCCTGACTAATTAGATCTCCATACTGGAATATTAGGGCATTTTATATGGTAAAGCAAATATTTTAAGGATGAGTGTAGCAGTAGGTGTGGATGAAGTAAGTATTTCAGAGGAAAATCAACTTCTATTTCGGGTGCTGGTCATACCCATTATCAAATGTCATTGTTTATTTCGCTCATTTTTCTTTCTTTCTTTGAAAGCATCTTTTCCACCCATATCTTTGCTCCCCTCCCCCTAAGCTCCTCCATGTAACAACCATTCAGTCCTTTCTGCCCTTTCTTGTTCTCACTTGTGCTGATACCAACCACACTATTGTTGTGGGTGTGGAGTGAGGAGAGTTAGGTCTCCCGTTCTATGACTACACTGCTATAAAGCTCTCACTTCGTGAATATGTTTAATTTTTGAGAACCAGCTGGTCCAGTGGTTAGAGCACAGGATTTCTGTCTGGAAACATAGCCCATATTCTCAGCTCTGTCACTGACTTGCTCTGTGAGGTTGACAAGTCACTTCACCTCTTTGTGTCTTCGTTTCCACATCTGTAAAATGATACTTACCCTCCTTTTGTAAAATCTTTGAAAATCTGCAAGTGAAGAGCTATGTAAGTGCTAACTATTAAGATCATGCTGGCCCACAGATAAGAGCCCTGTCACTAGTGACAGCTAATAGGTGCATTGTGGTAGATGTAAATGTTCAGATTGAAAAAAACTGTTCCATTTCTTGAGTTGTGCAATTTTTACATTGCATTAGCAGTTTCATTTTTGCATCTGATATATCAAATGATGGAGTATTTAAATAGAGCACTCTTGGGTACTTCTAATTTTATATCTTTTGTAGCATTGCAATCCCTGGTGAATACCAATGTAGCTCAAAATATATATACACACCTCTACCCCGATATAACGTGACCCGATATAACACCAATTCGAATATAACGCGGTAAAGCAGTGCTTCAGGGGGGCGGGGCTGCGCACTCCAGCGGATCACAGCAAGTTCGATATAACACAGTTATATCAGGGTAGAGGTGTACTTGACTGTCTGCTACAGTGTACTGAATGCTGTGCTTTGTCATAATCATTTGATTTACCGTTTTGAATAATTCATTCCCTTTTGTACATTCCTATAGATATGTTATAGTACTTAATTGTCAGACTGCAGTAGACAATACGTAGAATTTCTTCCTTTCTTATATATGTCTTTAAATTGAACTTTAGTGCTTGTGAATAGTGTGACATTGACAGAATCAGTGTTGCACAACAAGAACATCCTGGGCAATGTCAATGGGAAACGTCAGTGTTCAAACCCTGTCTTTTTGAAGGACCATTTGGCTCAGGGATATATCAGATGCCCCTAACACTGTGATTATGGCTGGCAATTCCTCCCCTGGGGAGGACAATCTAGTTATTCATCACTTCCTTCTGCTGAGGGAGAGCAGCTTTCAATTGAAGTCAGAGCCCCACTATCAGAGGCTGCACAAGTCTAAATCAGTGCATCCTCACCCTCCTCTTTCTATTCAATGCCACCATTTTTGTGGTGCAGTTAATCAGTGCAGCATCTGGTGGAGCAGAGGTTGCAAGTGTCTTGCATCATTGGAATTCCATTCCAGGGACTTCCTTCTTTGGATTACACTAGCATAGAAGTTCTCCAACTGTGGTTTGGGACCCCAAAGTGGTCATAACCCTGTTTCAATGAGGTTGCCAGGGCTGGCATTAGACTTGCTGGGGGCCCGGGGCCCAAGCCTGAGCCTGAAGCCTGAGTCCGACTGCTTCAGCCCTGTGTGGTAGGGCTCAGGTTACAGGTCCCCCACCTGGAGCTGAAACCCTTGGGCTTTGGCTTTGGCCTCCCTGCCCAGGGTGTTGGGGCTCAGGCAGGCTCAGGCTTCAGTCCCCCCTCCTGGGGCTTTTGTTGTCAGAAGGGGGTCACGGTGTTATGACGTTTGAGAACCGCTGCACGCAGAAAATGGCCTGCCACCCTCATTTAATCCATTGACTTTGCTAATTGAAATAGTATGGCTTGTGATGTTTGGACACCTCTCCTCTGTGACCAGTTCATTTTACATACATGCTCATACTCACATACTGAATAAACTTTAACTAAATAACCCTCATCACACCCCTTCAATATTATCTCCTTTGTACAGAGAGGGAAACTGAGGCACATAAGTGAAGCAGCTTGCAGAAGGCAACAGATAATCTGGGCAAAATGAAGATTAGAACATTGGGGATATGTGAATTCCCTCTCTCATGCACTGTCCACTAGACCAGACTGACTCATAACCTGCCGAACTATTGTACACATCTGCAATAGGAAGAGCCCATAATATTCTGTGGCACTCCATTTTGTAACTGTAACGTAGTTTATAAAATCGAAGAACAAGCTCTCTCCTACTAGGCCAAATTCTGTTCTCAGTTGCACTAGTATAAATCCAGGGAAATGTCTTGAAATGTTAAGGATTAGCTCAGATTTACATTAATCCAACTGAGATCAGAATCTGGCTCTGCTTTACTAGGGTTTTTTTATGAATGGAATTTCTTGTACTGAGTATCACTGCTATTTTTCTCCGTGGCAGTTGCTCTGACATGGGAACATTGAAAAAAAATGCGTTGATTGAAAAACATGTTGACCATTTCAAGGGAACCCTGTCCAGAGAGCCAGAATGAGTAGAGATTTACTAAAAGCTGTTATAGATTTGTTATGTAGTTGTGTAGGGGGAAAAGCATCTGTCAATCTGGTTCAAAATACAAAATGCATCCAGTACCTTTATACAACACATGATACATAAAAAGTTCCAGGTGTAGTACACTTAGCAAAATTTAACTATTTAGTAACTAACTTACATGCTTCTAACCTTAATAAGGGAGTGCTCCAATACAAAGTTGAAAATACAAATGGGTCAAATTCATGCTGTATGAATTATGATAGACACAACTCTTATTGACTTCAGTGTAAATTGCAGACACATACTTCAGGGCTGAGTTTAGGCCAATATCTATTTTGGATAGCATAAGCTGCAGAGGAAGTCCGATAATTGTAAGCAGAAATATAAACAAAGCAACTATAAACAAAACAGTTATTGCCAAATGTTGCAATCACCAAGAACCAACTCCCATTGACTTCAATATGCTTTGGATCCAGCCCTAAATGCAGACCATGTCAAACTACAAATAGGGATGAATTCCACAAGCGAGGGCCTTCGTAAGGTGACCAGATGTCCTGATTTTATAGGGACAGTCCCAATTTTTGGGTCTTTTTCTTATATAGGCTCCTATTTTCCTCCCCCCCCCAACCCTAGTCCAGATTTTTCACATTTGCTGTCTGGTCACAGTAGGCCTTCAAATGAGAAAGTCTGTCCTATGGTCCTGTAGAGTATAATAGGAAATACGGTAAACCTGGCATTTAGATGGAACATAAAGGTTACCTATTTAAATTCTTCATCTGCCACAAAAATCATTTTGCTGCTAGATTCTTAATAGTATGTTAACTAACACTGTTCATTTATGTTGTGCTTCTTGGGGCTGACTGGAACACCATTCAGCTGAATATACTCAGGTAATATAATACACCAGACACCAATTAGACATTTAAACAGATAGCTGCCGATCCAATTTTGATAACAAATCTGTATAAAATTATAGTTTAAGATCAAAAATTGATTCAACATCAGAGTACCGACAACTAAGTACAGCAGACATTTGAGATTGTATTGATGTTTTACTTTTGTGTCCATGGTGACTACAGCAAATCTGACCATTTGTTTGCCAGTCACCCAAGTGTCTAATTTGCTGTGAGTTGTAAATTCCATAAATTAAATGCACATGTTAGATCAAACACTGATTAAACATCTTCACACGTGAAAGGTGAAGCAAAATATGTTTCTTGATCAATAACTTGTGAAAGAGTTGAAAGTGGTGGAGGAATTATCTGTAGATCATGTCTTTTATCCACTCCCCCACTTTTCTGGTTACTACTCTCTGAACTTCATGCAATTCACCAATACTTGCAGAAGCCTAAAGACAGTTGAGTAGCTCCCCAGGTATGCAAAGTGCTTGCCCTTTGTATTCATTTTTGCCTCTTTCTGGTATATACAAACAGTCTCAGTCTGTCAGTTGTGAAATTCATTCATATTCTGTTTGCCGCGTCTTTCAGACCACTAAAGAAGCTGCTAAAGACTATTACAGCTAATACTGATCTCTGTAAAAACTAACAAGAGACATTCCCCAAATTAAATTGATAGATTCATAGTTTCTAAAGCCAGAAGATACCACTGTGGTCATCTAGTCTGACCTCCTGTCAGGGCTGGCTCTGGCTTTTTTGCTGCCCCAGGCTAAAAAGCCCCCCGCCCCTCCCCGGAGTGCGGCAGGGGAGGGCGCCGAGCCCGCCGCGGTTCCGCTGGCGGCCAGAGCCCCGGGAGGAGGGCAGAGAGCCCAGCCGGGGCTCCGCTCTCCCCGGCGGCCAGAGCATCGGGGGGAGGGTGGAGTGCCCGCCGTGGCTCCGCTCTCCCTGGCGGCCAGAGCGTCAGGAGGAGAGCAGCGAGCCGAGTCGCGGCCCCGCTCTCCCCGGTGGCCAGAGCGCCGGGGGAGGGCGGCGAGCCCACTGCGGCTCCGCTCTCCCCGGCGGCCGGAGCCGGAGCACTGTGCCGTGCCGCCCCCGTCCAGGTGCCGCCCCAAGCACAAGCTTAGAGGGCTGGTGCCTGGAGCCGGCCTGCCTCCTGTATAGCACAAGCCATCGAACTTCCCCAAAGTAACCCCTAGAGCATATTGTTTAGAAAAACAGCCATTATTGACTTTTAAAATGGTCAGTGATGGAGAATTCACCACAACTATAAATTATTCTAATGGTTAGTTACTCTCATCTAAACTTATGTCTTGTTTCCAGTCTGAATTTGTCTAGCCATTGGATTGTGTTATACTTTTCTTTGCTAGATCGAAGAACACATTATTAAATATTTGTTCCAATGTAGGTACTTAAACTAATCAGATCCCTCCTTAACTTTGTTTGTTAAACTAAATAGATTGAGCACCTGGAGCCTATCACTGTAAGGCATGGTTTCTAATCTTTTAATCATTCTCATGGCTCTTCTCTGAACCTTCTCCAACCTTCATCCTTCTTGAATTGTGGACACCAGAACAGGACACAGTATTCCTGCAGGGGTTGCATCAGTGCCATATACAGACTTAAAATAACCTCTTTACTCTTCATGGACTTTAAAGCCAGAAGGGACGATTGTGATCGTCTAGTCTGACCTCTTGCACATTTACAGGCCACAAACTCGCACCCTTCCACTCCTGTAATAGACTCATAACCTCTGTCTGAGTCACTGAAGACTTCCAGTTACAGAGAATCTACAATTTATTAGTGCATATTGGCAAGTGACCCTTGCCCCATGTTCCTACTCCAGGTTCCTCTGTGGATCCCAGCATTGCATTAGCTTTTTGGCCACAGAATCACACTAGGAACTCATGTTCAGCTGATTATCCACATGACTTAGAGTTACTGCTTCCCAGGATAGTCCCCCATCCTGTCAGCATGGCCAACATTCTTTGTGCTCAGATGTATACATTTACATTTAGCTGTATTAAAACACCTATTGTTTGCATTCACCCAATTTACCAAGCAATCCAGATTGCTCTGTGTCAGTGACCTGTCCTCTTCATTATTTACCTCTCCCCCAACTTTTGTGTCATCTGCAAATGTTATCTATGATTTTGTTTTCTTCTAGATCATTGGTAATGGTTTTAAATCGCATAGGGCCAAGAACCCCTGTGGACCCTACTGGAAACAGACTTGCTTGAAGACAATACCCCATTTAAAGTTACTTTGAGACTTATCAGTCAGCCAGTTTTTAATCTGTTTAACGTTTGCTTTGTTAATTTTAGATCATTCTATTTTTTTAAACAAAATTTCGTTTGGCACCATGTCAAAGTATATGATATCAATGCTGTTACCTATATCAACCAAACTTGTAATCTCATAAAAAAAAATGGAGCTAGCTTGACAAGGTCTGTTTTCCATAAACCCATGTTTCTTTGCATTAATTACATTCTTCCCTTTATTTCCTTATTAGTTGAGTCCTATATCAGCTGCTCCACTACCTTGCCCGGGATCGATGTCAAGCTGACAGGCCCATAATTACCTGGGTCATCCTGTTTACACTTTTTAAAAACTGTCATTAGCTGTCTTCCAGACATCTGCACTTTTCCAAGACTTATTAAAAATCAGTATTAATGGTACAGTGAGCTCATCTGCCAGCTCTTTAAAAACTCTTTTATGCAAGTTATCTGGACCTGCTGATTTAAAAATGTCTAACTTCAGTAGCTTCCATTTAACATCCTCCAGAGATACAAGTGGACTAGAAAGTGTTATCACACATGATGAGACTACATCATCTAATCTTCCTGCCCCCAAAAATATTTTTGAATACCTCTGCCTTTTCTGCATTATTATTGATAATTTTGCCATATCCATCTAACAATAGAGCAATACTATTGTCAGGATTCTTTTTGTTCCTAGTAATTAAAAAAACCTGCCTCTTATTGTCCTTAACTCTGCTGGCTGTAGATGTCTCCTTGTGTCCCTTGGGCTTCCCTTATCAATTTTCTACAATTCCTAACTTCTGATTTATATTCCTTTCTATCAACTCCCCTTTTCTTCCATTAGTTATATATTATTTTTAGAGCTGCCTTCATTTCATATCTAAATGAGGCTAATTTTTTAACCAGCACAGCCTTCTTCCTTAGTGGTGGGATTGTGGCTTTTGAGGCATATAGTACGGTATTCTTAAATGATTCCCAATGATCATTTATACTTTTCTGATTAAATTCTTCCTCCCAACTAATTTGGTTCATAATTGTTTTCAGCTGTGTGAAATCGATGCTATTAAAGCATCATGTATATATTACTGGGCTGGACTTTATTCTACTTGCACATTATAAATGTGATCAAGTCATGATCACTTGTACCTAAGCTACCATTAATTTTTAATTCTGTGATCTTCATCTATTAGTACAAGGTCTCATGTAGAACTACCCCATGTTGTTTGCAACACTTTTGAGTAAGGAAATTGTCATCTATAATGTTTAGAAATTCCAAGGTTGTTTGTTTTAGTAATGACAGGTTTCAGAGTAGCAGCTGTATTAGTCTGTATCCGCAAAAAGAACAGGAGTACTTGTGGCACCTTAGAGACTAACAAATTTATTAGAGCATAAGCTTTTGTGGGCTGAAAGCTTATGCTCTAATAAATTTGTTAGTCTATAAGGTGCCACAAGTACTCCTGTTCTTTTTGTTTTAGTAATGGCAACATGAGATTCTAGCATATGTCACTCAAATTGAAGTCCCCCGTGATAAGTTTCCCCCCCTCCCTCCCAACACACACACACATTGGCAGTAGTGTGTAAGGAAGCAGTTATCCTGCTCCTCAGTGGGACCTGGTGGTCTGTAGCAGACAGCATCTAGTATGCCATCTTGGCTTTATCTGTTACAACACTAATCCATAAGTATTCAAGTTCATTTTCTTCTAAGTTATCTGTGACTCAGAAACAGGTAATGTTGTTTTTGACAGAGTGCTACTCCCTTCCCGTTTTGCACACTTGATCCTTCCTAAACAGGTTATAACCATTGCTTAAAAAAAATATCCAGTGGTGTGAATCATCCCAGCTAGATTGAACGTATACTTGTAAATGTGCAATTCCAATTTCTTTTGTTTGTTACCCAGGCACCTAGCATTGGTGTATAGGCAATTCAAGAATTTCTTGTCTTCATGTCCTTTGGTTCCATGAATAATTCTGTTCTCAACATCTCCATTTTTGTGCTGAGTGCTTATATTTTCCCGCTTTTTACCCTCCCCTTTTGCTATTAGTTTAACACCCTCCTGACTATTCTAGCCATCCTGTCACCAAGGAGACTGGTCTCCCTTCGCCTGAGGTGGAAGCCATCCAAACTATACAGCCCCCTTTCCCTATAGAAGGTGGACCAATGTTCCACAAAACCAAAGCCCTGCACCAGTTACCTAGCCAACAATTCACTTCTAGAATCTTCTGCCATGTGTCTCCCTTTGCTGTGGGAAAGCTGATACAATACTATTTGTCATTACTACTTGTTTATGGTCTTTCATCCACTTTTCAATCCACATGACTGTTTTATCCATCCCACTCTGATGGATAAATTTTCAGAAATGGGAGCATGTCTGTATTAGGGTTTTTGGCTCCAAAATTCCCACTATTTTTACAGTGGGAGCAAAGTTAAGGGCACTGGGTGGGGCACTGGGCTTTGAAACACTGTAATCTAATACTACAGAGTGCGTCTATGCAACTTGGCACTCAGAAAGATCTGTCTACACAACTGGCTGGCACCTTGTCTACAATTGCATTCCTTCCATTGCCGCCACTGATGGAGATGAAGTGGTAGCAGTGGTGGGAAACTTTTTAGTAAAATATTCCTAGTATACTTAAGGCCTAAGATATCATGAGACCATCAACTGCTTTAATAAAATCCAGATATATTACATCAACTGTTTTTCCTTTGTTCTACTAACTTTGTAACTTTCCTAAAGTCATCAAGCTTGTCTGACAGATTTGTTCTCTATAAATCCATGTGGCTCATTGCTCATGGGTATGTTATCTTCTAGATGTTTTATTTGTAACAGTTCTACTTAACATTTACATAGCACTTACCTTATCTCTAAAATTGCTGTGCAAACTAATTTGTAATGACTTGTTTTACTACTTGTTCACATTAGTTTTTCTAGGAATCAAATTTAGACTCACCATGCAGCAATTGCCAAGTTTGCTGCTTTTTTCTGAAGATTTTTACCACTCTTTTCTTGCCTTTTTCCAGTTCTCTGATTTTCAAAACTTGTTTACTAAAATGGAGAATTGATTGGCCAACTCAGGTAATATATATCCAAATGAGTTAAAGGAAGGAGTAGACTTGTATATATTTAAATGTGCCAAATATCTCCTTATTTGTTCTTTATCAATTACTTCTCTTGTAGTACCTTTCCTCCCCATCCCCGGAGTTCAGCATTTTCACCTTCAGAGGTAGGCATGCCCCTTATAAATAAGCACAAGAGTTAGAATTAAAAACACTTTCAACACAGTCAAACTGCTATCCCAGAATAGATGGGAAGCCTTTACAAAGGCTATATTTGGCCAAGCCATTGTCTGGATTAAAAGCACCATATAGCAAATTGATTCCATATGTTGAGGCAGAGTGTGAGAATGAGTCTGGAATCTTGAGTCTTGTTCTTGGTTCTGCGGTTGATCTGCTGTGTGACTCTGAGCAAGTCGCTTCACCTCCGTGCTTCAGTTTCTCCATCTGTAAAACGGGGATAATGATACTTGCCTTGCCTTTGAAAAGCACTCTGAGATGTACAGAAGAAACATTCTATATAAGAGATAAATATTATTACTGGTGGTAGAAGAGCATGACTTGGTCTCACATAGATCTTTGGATGATAAAGTAGTGAATGCCAGAGCTGAAACCATTTTATTAGCTACCACTCTTTAAGTATAAAGCAAAACATGATATGAATGGGGATACAAAACTGGCTGTGTCTTACGTTGGCTAATAAGTCAGAAAGAGGCTTCACACCTTATATCCCAAATTGAAGATAATTGGCAACAAACTTCAGAACCAAAGGTATAACTCAGGATTTCAAGTGTCCTGCCAAACTCATCTACATCTCGCCACAATATAGAGAATTCATTAAAGGTGTCTTGATTTTTTTTCTCTTGAATCTAGCACAGAACGTAGAGACCAAGCAGTAACATCTATATAAAGTCAGAAGTCATCAGGATCAGACAGCTTCCCAAATTTTCTTCTATTAAAAAAAAGTATTAATGATACACCTTTACCTCAATATAACGCTGTCCTCGGGAGCCAAAAAATCTTACTGCGTTATAGCTGAAACTGCGTTCTATCGAACTTGCTTTGATCTGCCCCTCCCCCTCCCCCCGGAGCACTGCTTTACCGCGTTCTATCAGAATTCGTGTTATATCGGGTTGCGTTATATCGGGATAGAGGTGTATATGGCAGCCTATAGATGAGATGTTGAACTATTTACTGCAGCAGACACTTTTGCTCAGACCCTGTAAATAGCAGATTCCTCATCTAATTAATCCCAGTACAGACAATTAAATTCTCTTTAAAGATACAGATCTAAAGATTGTGGTCAGAATGCTAATTTCCTGCTTGCTTAAGTCCTTTTGGAGAAGGGTGCTCTTGATCTGCATAAGGGAAAATATGAATGATATGAAATATTAGCTCAAAATTCCCCTGTATATAGAGTAAATGGAGTTCAGTGAAATGCATCAACACATTTCTTATGTGGAACAAAATATATTCCATATTTTTATGTCCAACATTCCTATGGATGTGGCCAGTACAGTTTCTTATGTGTACCTCCAGTCCTTAAAGTAATCAAAACAGTTTTGAAAAGAGATTTGTATTCATAGTACTGTTTGTGCTATTAGGTGATGCTTTCAAGCTTCAGTAGCAGTAAAAAGAAATGAAAAAGGACAGTTTTTAAGCTGTGTTAATATTGCTAAGGCCAGCTGCCTAAGTAACAAGCTATGACTGGAACAAGTATTTGGGAGCTGAAACTTTACTTATGAAAATTTCTGAGTGCCTAAGAGTCAAATGTCCTATGGAAGGAAAATGCATAAAAATTCTGGGCTTGACTGAAGTCAGTGAGTTATGTTGTCCTATGTCAGCTTATGATCTGGCCTCTGTGCTCTAAACTAATACCTCATGCTTTCTTTTTGGGTTGTTTTGTAGACTTAGAATAAATATTACACTTATATTTGTACACTACAAGTTTAAGTTATTTTCTGTGTTTACAACCATGCAAAATCATTCTTACATATCTGCATAGGGAAAACTTATTTAGATGCACATGCATGACTCTCAGTGAGTAGGAACCTGCCTGGGGTCCAATTTGTCCCCCATGTTTTTTTTTTTTTTTTTTTTCAGGAAAACCCTAGAGACAGTATATGTTGCATAGTGGTATCTCATCTAAAATTTCACTGCTGAACTGAAGTGAACGTAGCCTTTGACTGAGTGCATACTTTCTCTGGGTGCTACTTAATTTCTTAATGTGGTAGCCATTCTGCTTATAGACCTCTGCTGGAACAGCATCTGGTTCTGGTGCTTTTCCTTGTGACATTTACTTGATTGCTGTTATGGTCCTTATATGGTGTTCAAAGACTTAACTAAAACTTTTGACTCAGTAAATCATGAGGGACTCGGGAAGCTTTTGTTCATCTTTGGATGCCTTGTCATTTCTGTTATTTGGCCCTTCCATGATGGGATGATGGCCACAGTGGTGGAAAAAGGAGAGAGATCTGACCCCTTTCTGGTCACTCATGTGAACAAACAAGGTTGTGTGCTGGCTCTCACACACTTCTCTATCTTTGTTGTTGTTTTTACGTATGGATGCATATCATGACTTTAACAGAGAATATCCAGTTTCACATAGATGGGGAAGTTATTTAATCTGCAGTGCTTCCATGCTCACACAGAAGTGGCAGACTTACTGAGTCAGGAGCTTTCATTTGCTGATGACTGTGAACTGGTTGCTCACTTGATTGATATTCACTTTATAAATGATCACTTTGCTCATGCAGTTAAATCACAATCAGCCTAAAGAAAACCGAAGTATTGTACCAACCTGTGCTGGGGGATGCTAACGTCTATCCAATTAGCAAGATCAACAATGCTGCTCAAATCCTTGGAGAAGTTTTGCTCCTAGGGTGTATGCGGTCACAGAATGCCACTGTTGATTGAGATTACTCACCGCATAGCCAAGGCCAGCTCTGCATTTGGAATGTTGTCATGCTGCCTATGGAGCGATAGGGGAGTCAAAATAAGCACTTAGCTAAATGTCTATCAGGAAGTCCTACTTACAATGCTTCTATATGATTGTGAGATATGGAAACATACGGCCACCTTAGGAAACTTGATTAGTTCCATATGTGTTGTCCTCAGTTTGTTTGTGGGGTCAAAGGTGGTACAAGATTCCCAGTATCTAAGTTCTTCATTGCTGTTGGATGTGTGGCTTTCAAAGCATGCTCATAAAAGCTCACCTGTGTTGATCTGGGCATTTTATTAATATGGCTGACTCAAGAGTACCCAAGACCAGATTTTATGGTCAGCTAAGCAAGGCACCTGTTCTTATTGCCAGTCCAATGATATAAAGACACTGATGTCAGCCTGACATGTTTTCAAGTTTGACCCCAGCAACTGGGAAGCAACAGCCCATGACAGAGCAAGGTGGCAGCAGATTTGTCATGTCATCATTAATCACTTTGAAGCAAAGCACATTAACATCTCATGAAAAATATAAACAGCGCAAAGCCAGCAATGTTCATGGACAATCTTGTCTGCCTTGCATGTAACCATGTTTACAGTTCTATCATTAGTCTGGTCATGTGTATGTTGAAAACATCTCAGTGTGCTGTGATTGGGAAGAAAACAAAACTGAAAATAACAATTATATAAATCCACGATGTGCCCTGACTTCGAATAATGTGTTCCACACTGACCACAAATCTCAAATATTAGAACTAAAGGGGGTTTAGAGATTGAAAATATTAATACTGTTTAGTATAGAGCTGAATTAGTGGCTACATATGAGATATACAAAATAATGACTAACATAGGAAAGACCTTGGAGTCATTGTGGATAGTTCTCTGAAATCATCCACTCAATGTGCAGCGGCGGTCAAAAAAGTGAACAGAATGTTGGGAATAATCAAGAAAGGGATAGATAAGACAGAAAATATCATATTGCTTCTATATAAATCCATTGTACGCCCACACTTTGAATACTGCATGCAGATGTGGTCGCCCCATCTCAAAAAAGATATATTGGAATTGGAAAAGGTTCATAAAAGGGCAACAAAAATTATTAGGGGTATGGAACGGCTTCTGTATGAGGAGAGATTAATAAGACTGGGACTTTTCAGCTTGGAAAAGAGATGACAAAGGGGGGATATGATTGAGGTCTATAAAATCATGACAGGTGTGGAGAAAATAAATAAGGAAGTGTTATTTACTCCTTATAACACAAGAACTAGAGGTCACCAAATGAAATTAATAGGCAGCAGGTTTAAAACAAACACAAGAAAGTAGTTTTTCATGCAACACTGTCAACCTCTGGAACTCCTTGCCAGAGGGTGTTGTGAAGGCCAATACTATAATGGGGTTCAAAAGGGAGCTAGATAGATTCATGGAAATAGGTTAAACAATGGCTATTAGCCAGGATGGGCAGGAATGGTGTCCGTACCCTCTGTTTTCCAGAAGCTGGGATTGGGTGACAGGGGATGGATCACTTGATGATAACAGGTTTCAGAGTAGCAGCCATGTTAGTCTGTATCCGCAAAAAGAACAGGAGTACTTGTGGCACCTTAGAGACTAACAAATTTATTAGAGCATAAGCCCCTCTGCCATGTACATTGGCCAAACCGGACAGTCTCTACGCAAAAGAATTAATGGACACAAATCTGACATCAGGAATCATAATACTCAAAAACCAGTGGGAGAACACTTTAATCTGTCTGGTCATTCAATGACAGACCTGCGGGTGGCTATATTACAACAGAAAAAATTCAAAAACAGACTTCAACGAGAGACTGCTGAGCTGGAATTGATATGCAAACTAGACACAATCAACAAAGGATGGAATAAGGACTGGGAGTGGCTGAGCCATTACAAACATTGAATCTATCTCCCCTTGTAAGTATTCTCACACTTCTTATCAAACTGTCTGTACTGGGTTATCTTGATTATCGCTTCAAAAGTTTTTTTCCTCTTACTTAATTGGCCTCTCAGAGTTGGCAAGACAACTCCCACCTGTTTATACTCTCTGTATGTGTGTATATATATCTCCTCAATATATGTTCCATTCTATATGCATCCGAAGAAGTGGGCTGTAGTCCATGAAAGCTTATGCTCTAATAAATTTGTTAGTCTCTAAGGTGCCACAAGTACTCCTGTTCTTCTTGATGATAACCTGTCTGTTCATTCTTTTGTAGGGCATCTGCCATTGACCACTGTCAGAGGCGTTCTTATGTTCTAAAGATAAAGCAGGTGCTTCTATTTACCCTCTCTCAGTAGTACAGAGAGACCTATTTTAAACACAATACATAATTAACATGTTGATTAACTGCTACAAGATGTCAGAGTCCAAAAATTTAGCAAGTTTAAAAAAGATGACCCTGGCACTATATCTTACTGCACCCCTTTGTGGCCCTCAGTGGTGCAATGTAGCAATGGCTCTTTCCCTCTTAGTCCCCAAAACAGTCTTGTAACAGGCCTATGCTCCTCAAGGGAGGCTCTGTCAAGTAGCACTCTCTAGTCCAAAAGCCATTAAAACCCAAAGGTTTTCTGCCCCTCCTGGGTTACGCCTGCTACACCACTCACTGAAAGACTGCTGACTCTCCAGACCTTCTCCCTGGAGGATTGGATCCTCCTCAAGCTCCTGACTCTCTGGACTTCTTCCCTGGAGTCCTTCCCCCAGCCTCGTTCTCCCCAGGCTGAAGCCTTATTCTCTATTTGTCTCTAGGCGATCTGCCTCTGGGTTAGTCTTTTCCCAGGGCTGCCACAGGAGCTGCCTCCTCTCCTTATGCCTTTTCCCAACAGAAATTACCATCTTCCTCATGTAGCTCTCCTCCCCAACTGAGGTTTCCCAGCCCTTCATGGAAATCATCCAACTTTTCCCCTGATGGGTATGATAATTGAACTGGGTCACATGATCCCCAGTTGATCAGGGTCATTTGGAGATAGCTGATCTGTTATAGGTGAGACTGAGCCCAGTTCCTCTCAAAGAGCTAGCCTGTGTCAGACCCTTATGTAGATGATGTAATTTTAGATGGTTCTCATTAAGTAGAATAAAAAAATATGAGAAATGCAAATCTCATTGTCCAGGGCATAAGCCAACTAATTGTGATAAGGGCTTAGGAAGAACTTCCTCTATGGTGAAGGTGTTCTCCAATTTTCTGTGAGATTTCTGCACCCATCTGTGAAACATCTGAAGTCTCAGTCAGTGACAGGATACTGGTGTAGATGGACCACTGCTCTGATTCAATATGGCAGTCCCTACTCTGTGTTCCTGTATGCATTTCTTTTGTGACCATGATGTTTGGCGCTTGTCGGTGTGGTATTATAATAAGGCACTGTATGAAACTGCATGGCTCAAGGTCTTTTCCATTACTTGACTACTTGTCTTGCTGCTTATCTTTGATTTTAATTCTGTTTGATTTAAACTCCAGTTTTTGATAAAACTGACTAACATTCTGCTTAATCAGCTATCCTCTGCTTTGCAGAAAGCCATCAGTCACAGTAGTTTGTGTCATATCTTAACGGACATTTTTCCCATTCCTATGTCTTATCAGTCAGCATTCTTTTAGAGTTTCTGTTCTTGGAACATTGATATTTTATTTTTATTTATATGGAGAACTAATTCATTTGCATGGGTTTGTGTCATTTTAATTCTGATGATGCAAATTCATCATCTTCAGTTTTTATTGGTTAAGTCTCATATGTTTGTCTGATGCCATACTTAAATTTTAAAGCTAAGTTTGAATACGATTAAAATCAGTGTTTGGTTGGTTAGTTGGCCAGGTGGGTGACCTTGGATATTTGGAAGTGATTTCCCAGTTTTCTATTTTTGGAGACTGTATCTATGGCTAGGATTCTGGGAATAACTTCTGATCAGACATCTTTAATGTACAGAGCCTTCTCATTTGTTCAGCTTGTTGATCCTTTTTATTATTCTTATTTATATTCTTGTACCTGCATTTATATTGCAGTAGTGCTTAGGGACACTGATCAAAACTGGAGCCCCATTATGCAATATACGGTACAAATGCATAGTAGGAAACGCTTCCTGTCCTGAACAATTTCCAGTCTGAGGCCTCCACCCTGTGATGTGATACTGATGGGTGGACTTGCAGCTATACAGAACCCCACTCAAGTCAGTGGGGATCCTCAGTGACACGTGTATCACATTGCAGGATCTGAACCTTAATAGACAAGAAAGACACAGAACAGGAGAAAAAAATATTTCCCCTATTTTACAGTTGAACTGAAACATAGAAAGAAGAGTTGTGAGGGAAACCTCACAGGTATCAATCGCTATAGAGAATGTAGAAGAGGCACTGAATAAGATGAAGAATGGTAAAGCAGCTGGTAAAGATGAGAACTGTTGATATGATCAAGGCAGTTGGAGACAGTGAAGTGGCTTCATAGATTACTATGTGTTTGTTGGGATCAAGCTAGGCTACCAGATGATTGGAGAATGGGGTTGATTGTGCCTCTCTGGAATGGTAAGGGTGATTCAAATGATCCGTACACCTATTGGGCATCACTTTGTTAAATCTGAAAGACCTTTTATACTCACTATTGAATGTAGCCTCACAAAACCCCTGTGAGATAGCAATGTGTTATTCCCATTTCACAGATGGGGAAAACAGATGGACAGACAGGATAAATGATTGCCCAAGATCACATTGGATATCTGTGGCAGAGCTAGAAATGAAATCCAGATTTCCTGACTTCCAGTCATGTACTTTAACTAAATAAGCATCCTTCCTCATTATCCTAAATGTAAAATGAAACATTTTCTAATTTCAGCTATAATAATCAGTCATTTGAGCTACAGTAGATCACTAAATTTACTGTAAATATCAAACACTGTATAGGCAGAGGAGATTTACAGGTCTGATATTATGTACGTATATCAGCAATTTGAAGTGTACTCTGCTCAAATGAATTGGTGTAGATTTATTCTGTTAGGTAGTTATGAACTTATTTGTAAACAAGTACCTCTTGTTTCTCTCACATTACTGTGCACTTTTCTAACGTGAATTAATAAATATACTATACATTGTAAACTATGGAGTGGGTTACTACATTTATATGTCAAATATGATGGTATGTACCCAATATTCTCTCTTGAGTTTTTGTTACTTTTTTTCTATGGTTTGTGGATTCTCATAATACAATTCCCTATTGGGAATGTTTTTTTTGAATATAGACTTATTTTGGGTGACAGAATTCTTCGTGTCTTCAATGTTAATCAGTGATTACTGCTAATTTAGAAAGTACAGATCTTAGTCATAAAAGTCAATAAAGATGCTAAGTTGTTAACAGCTATTGCCAGTTGGATGATGGTCTTTCAAATATTTGCAACAACAAATGGGAGGGAAAGTAGCTCCTCAGGCAGATGTGATTCTCGCTATGGCAAAGTTTGGTCATAAAATTATTCCAAGATAGAGAGGCCAAGGGATACATTTTCAGCCCTCAGTCTTGACATGTGCAAATGCTAACATAAATACATTAGAAGTTCTAACCCTTGCCATGTCTGTTGGAATTTTGGAAGCACAGGCAGGTGTTTTCATATGCCAGATATGCTCACGTGTTTGCAGGCATACAAGGGAAGCTGGATATAAGTCTTGCTGAATATTTATCACTAATAGCTATAGGCAAGAGAGAAGGTAAAAAACAAGAGTAAACGATTAATGTAATTGTGGGCCACAGAATCAAATTTTTGAAAGAAAATGAATATATCTTAAATTTGCATTATGTTAATGGGAAATACAAAAGCTGATGCCAGACACTGTAACTATGATTAAATAATAGTGAAAAGTGTCTGCAAATGAAAGGCAGTGATTATACTATTTTGCTAATAACGTATCTGGAAAACATTTAAGGAAAGCATCTTTTATGGAGGGTAAATGTATAGAGTTGAGCTTAAGAAGTAGCATGTTTACCAAAAGGATAACCAAGGGTATGTCTGCATTACAGCGATAATACCAGCATAACTAAGCCAGCACAGCACCTTAATGTAGATGCAGCCTATATTGAAGAAAGGAGTTTTCCTGTTGGCATACGAACCTCCCCGAATGATGTTAGCTACATCGACGGAAGCACTCTTCTGTCGACGTACCTGCATCTACACTGAAGGTTTTTGTCCTCATTAACTGTGTTGGTGAGAGGTTTAGTATTTTTTACACCCCTAACTGATGTATCTATGCTGATATAACTTTTCGGTGCAAACCAGGCCTATGTGTGATGTTTTGGGGTTCACCCCGACCAGTAAGGGGTTTGGTCACTGTCCACCTTGTGATCCTGGGTATCTTGTGTCTGTGCAACTTTGGTCCAGAGCTCTGACCTCAACAGCCTGCCAGCAGCCCACAAGCCTCACTCTGGGTTAGCTCAGCCAGGTTACTCCTTGCAGGCTGATCTTAGTACCCTTCAACTCCTGAATTTGTCCCCAAATCATCCTACTGCAGGAACCAGTCCCCTTCACTTAAAGTGTTAGGTTAGCTGCTTTTACAAAGGCAGCAAAACACTCAACCTGTTAGCTTTCTAGAAGCATGCATGCACTTTATTGAACTAACACAGCACTGTCTTGTCTTAAACATGTTTTAGTAACATCATCCAGCAAGAATACGTAACTTTACATATAAGGCTAACACATGGATTTTACAACGATATTAATAACCAACATATTATTAGCCTTCATATGATACCTCACAAGACATATTTTGTACAAATATTATTCTACTTGTGTGTAGGGTGTGAATACAGGGGTGGCTAGGGTTTCACCAAGTCCCCTCAGAGAGTGGATTTAGGAAAGAAAAAAGGTTTGTTTTCAACTGGCGAAAGAAGTAGGTAGCAATGAGAGAATGTCACTTGAAAGAAGTTTGAGTTAAAGATGTGAAGGCTGTTGTGATTTTATAGGAACTAAAGACTCCTAGCAATAGTGTCATCAAGATAGTTCCTTTGTGAATCTGAAGTGTGAATCATATTGGGGTTAAAAATGCATCAATGAGATGGGGATCCATACAAAATTGTTTTGTAGATTTTATTCTGATGGATGTTTGAATAGAAGGTGAACTGGTAACCAAAAGACGTGAAACTAATGCTTGAGTATTATATGTGTAATTGAAAGGAGCAAGACAGAACTTTCTTCTTTGTAAAGAGAAGAGTGTATGCAAAAGTAAATAGGCTGAGTTCAAACAGAGGAAAATGATGTGGCTGTTCAGTCTATCTTTTATTTCAACCTGATCTGCCTCTAGTTATGCATTATTTAAGAGAAAAACCTGAGAATTATAAACAGAGGGACAAAAAAAGCTGATACCAGAGTTGTCCCAGGGTATATCTTCAATGCCCTCCCCACCCCCGCTAACCAGGAGTTAGCTAACAGGTTAAAATAGCAATGATGACATGACAACTTGGCTTTTAACTCGGGTTATCAGCTTAACTCCTAGGATCCCCTACAGGCTAAAGTGACTAAACCGAGTTAAAAGCCAAGTTGTCACGTAGTCACTGCTATTTTAACCCAAGTTAGCTAACAAGCTAGTTTCAGCTCTCTTTTAGCTGTGGTGCTAAGTTCCAGCCCTCTGTTGGCTCAGGCTAAGTGAGTTACGTGATCATTAGAGATGTGGAAAACAATAACTTACTCAAACCACAGTCCAAACAAACTTCATAAAGTATTTGGAGAAGCATTTCATCCTACTTGGCCAATTGTCTGACACCTGAAAAAGTCCTTCACCTTTGTTGCTTCACCTCTGCCAACACTCAGATCAATTTCATATTTTCAGCTCCTGCTGTCTTTGAAGAGCCAGCTGCTGTTTTGAAAACTTATATATTGTTGGACATAACACTTCTCAGTATCCACTGCCAGCCTCTTAAAAATAAGTGTTAACTATTATGTGCTGGCTAGCATATAAATATATATATAATATGTATTATCTGCACCATTCATATATATTAGTGTGCATTAAGCACCAGTAACATTAAGCACAAAAATTGTATTATAAAAACATAGCAAAATATCTAAAAATAACAGTATATATGTCTGATTCTGTTGCAAATTGTTAGCTAACCAAACAATTTCAACAAGCTTCTACCTTTGTCTACTGAGAACAACCTATTGTCATGAAAATTTAATACCCTCAAAGTATTTGCATAAACCTGATTTAAAATTCATTTTGGTTTAATTTTTCTTTGGTGTTATGTTAAAAAATTATTGGTTATTAAAGCTTGTCCTTTCAAATATTTAACAAAGGTTTAATTCCTATCACAAACAAATTAACTCTAAAAAGCTTGGGTAAAAATTCCATTGCTAACTCTTTTGCTAAAACAGAGTGCTCAGCAGTAAACAAGTAAAAATTAACAAACTAACTGGAACAACTAATATGAAGGTAAGGGAAAACCAGGTTGGTAGAGAATTATTTGAACTGCTTATGGGAATTATATAGTAACTACCATAACCAACTCATTAGGGCACATTAAAAAAGGAAAATTGCCGGAACTTATTAAAAGTGAACAGTTATACACTGAGGGCAATACCAGTTAGCTAACAAAAACTAAGGCTAACTGGTAGAGTATTAAAGCATGTAAACAAATTCCCTTTTAGTACCAGTTCTAATCTGGGGTCAGTGGCACCTCATCCTAATAGAGGCACATGTTATTCAAAACAATCTTGCTCAGTGTCTGGTTCCATATACATTTCTTTGATGGTATCACTATCAATATTGGATCCTGACATGCCGATATTTGATAAATTGGATAATAAATAGGTTATCTGGAAAGCTGCATCTACAAGGAACAATTGGATCTCCTGCAATTCCACATAGGAACACAAACCTGGAGGGAACCACACACAGCTTGTTCCATTAAGGGATATAAATGTGTGTGCTGAAGTGATATTTTTGACATTGCCACTCCAGTGTGTGGTCACAATGGCTCAGCTCAGAACAATAAGATAGAGAATCCAGCCGCTTCAGTCTCCTGCTTGTACAGCTTACCAAATGGCAACAAGCAGCAGTTAGGATAACCTACAATATAAATGGACAGCAGTATATGCAGTAACTAATTACAAAAAATGTATATATGGACGCCTCACTTGTAGTGTCACTACTACAAATTTCAGTTTTTCTCCTCATGTATGAAGCACTGGGGGCCACACTATAACGCTTATCCCAGTTTTTCAAAATGAATCTATTATCCAAAGTGAGCTCCAATACCAGAATGAAGCTAAAACTTACCTACCAGTTTTAACGTGCATATTAATCACTTGACATTTTAAAACCATTGCTAAACAAAAAACACACAGACACACTATTAGTATTCTGATTAGCAATGACATGCACAAGGTAAAACAAACCTTGAATGACTTTATCCATGGTGGGGATCGTAAAATACTGATTTCCCATACTTGGTAAAAGTTGCATCTAAGGCTTTTCTTGTGTTACAACGTGTATTAGTTTTAGTTGTGTTAATTTATGTATTGCTGTTTACGCAGTTTGTTAAAACACTATAAATCACATATAAAGGCCCTCACCACTAATTCATATGTTAATTTGGCCTTGACTATAGCAATCATCAAGGTGACAAGCGAGAGTCTGTTGAATAATATATGCTAGCCATCATATAAATATATATCATATTAATAATATGTATTACCTGCACCATTTATACAAACTAGTGTGCATTAAGCACCAATAACATTAAGCACAAATACTTATTCATTGGAGCAGAGACTTGAACCTGATAGTCCTGTAACCAGGGGAGTACCCTAACCATTGTGATGTACAGTCAATCTCTCTTTCTTTCTGGCCCAATGAATATTGAATTAAGAAACAGGGATCCCCCAGAATAACCAATAGCCTGGTGGTTAGAGCACTTTCATGGGAGACCTGGGTTCAAGTTCCTGCTCTAAATCAGGTAGAGTGGGGATTTGAACCTGTGTCTGTCTGTCTATCTATCAATATATATATATATTTTTTTTGAGAGAGAGAAAGAACTGACCTGGCATAGGCACCTAACTCCTGCAGAGGAGTCATAGCTCAGAATCCTGATTGAAGGAGGCAACTCCTGGTAGTTAGCGGTTGCTTAGGGCCCAAATCACAAAGATACTTACGCAGCTAAGTCCCTTTTGTGAACCTAGCCCCAAATACTCTGGCTTTTCCAAGGGATGTAAGTGGTGCATCAATCTTGTGCTGGCTCTCTGCACAGGTGTGAATTTCCCCTCAGTGAATTGTAGCATGAATACTTGAATAATAGCATGCTTACAGGTGCAGTGCTCTACTAATGTGTTCTCTTATTAGGTTAGCTCCCAGTGAAATGCTATTTTTCTTTTCACAGAAAGATGCCATCCAGAACTGCCTGTCTCTCTGCAGAACTCCATGTTCCCTACTATAATGATATATAAAAATAAGCTGTCATGCATGTACTCATCATAAAAATAAAGGACTTTCCCTCACCACATAACCTGATCATTTTGGAAAACGAAGTCTCATGAGATACCAGGGCACAAAAAAGATCATAAAACACAATTCTCACAAGATTTCTTTATTTTTAAAGGGAAGGTCAAACTGTGTATTAACTCGCAAAGCCAGGAATAGCATTCACATAAGATTAGTATTCTAAAACCTCATAAGATTAGTGTTCTAAAACCTGATGTTTTGCATTAAAGCGGGAGTGGTAAAAACAGTTATGGTTGCATTAGGTAGATGTTTTCATTCTAGGTCCTGTCTTGTTGCTTTTAACTTCCTTAAATCACCATTTGAGCTGATTCCCCTCCCCTCCCCCCCCCCCCCCCCCCCGAGGTGAGTTTATTTGAAAAGTCCTGAGCAAACCAGTTTCTCCATTTTAATAGGAAGGAAAGTGAAAAACATGCTTACCCATTGTTGGGGGAAATCAATCCATTTAATGGGGAAATAGACCCCTCTGAGTACTATTTACAAGAGAAATCACAACACTTTCTCAGTCAACTTCCTTGCAAAGAAAATTTTGCTCCCTCAAGGGTTAGTGAATACTACCAATTTAAATTTTTTTTTTTTTTTTGGAATTTGACTACTCCTGAATACTTTTTTGTTTTACTTGCCCAGCAAAGGAATCAATGATATACACCTCTACCCTGATATAACGTGACCCGATATAACACAAATTCGGATATAATGCAGGAAAGCAGTGCTCCGGGGGGGCGGGGCTGCCCACTCCGGTGGATCAAAGCAAATTCAATATAACACAATTTCACCTATAACGCGGTAAGATTTTTTGGCTCCCGAGGACAGCGTTATATCGAGGTAGAGGTGTACAATTAAAGAATGGTGGCAGAAATGACACTGCAGTAGCTTGAAAAGTGTATACA
The DNA here is from genome assembly GCF_013100865.1 of Trachemys scripta elegans. Lineage (NCBI taxonomy): Eukaryota > Metazoa > Chordata > Testudines > Emydidae > Trachemys > Trachemys scripta. The sequence continues at coordinate 75,802,049 of NC_048306.1, read as the reverse complement.
ATATTGCTCTAGTACATGTATGTAATTCTTGTGCAGTGGCATCTTTTAGGTCCATGTAGAGCAGATACAATATGTTCTCCATTATAAGGTGGTTTCTGGAAAACTCACAGAGGAAACAGCATCATATTCAATTTGTCTGCCTCTGAAGGATGGAAGTCAGAGTCGGCACCACATGGATTTATGGCTATGGTTATAGGGGATTCTGGGTATTACAAACATGATTCTTAGAATATGAAGCCATCCTTTTCAGCTTGATATAGAAAAATACTGGATAGGTATTACAATCAAATGCTGCATTTCACAATCAACCTTTCTGTAAGTTCTCTGAGATCCTTTTGATCCAAAGCCTAACGAAGCCAATGGGAGTCTTTCCATGGACTTCAATGCACTTTGACTGAGGCTCTAAATTTGCAGAGGCATGGACTTGTAGTCAGATTAATACTTTGTCAAGGAGATCTTTTATACATTTATGCATTATACTTTTCCTTGGGAACTTCTGACAGAATATATCCCTGTGTTCACACCCTACATACTGTTCTAACAATGTTTATACCAGGTATGCCTTGTGAGATATCATTTAAAAACTCATAATTAGCTGATCAGTAATACCATGGCAAAAAGCACATATAACTTATATGTGAAGTTATAAACATAAGATGAGCTCATGACTAAAAGTGTTTTTTAGATAAATCTGGAGAATGGCCAGACCATTTCCTCAGCGACAAAGGGCAAGCTGATGTCTCAGCCAGGTATTAACAAAGCTGATTGACTGTTACCTGCTAGATGGCCATTCTTTGTTTTGGCAGGAAAGAGAGCAGGGTCAAAAAATATTCTACATTTAGTAAAGAAACATCGAGTTTCCTTCCAGGCAGACTGCCTGTTGCCTTGGTCCCAGCTGGAAATGCTTCTCAAAAGCGAGCAGGCCTGTAAAAAGAAGGGGCAGACACTCCTCTCTCTGCCCACTGCATTCTCTGCACCTGAAAAGACAATGAAAGCAGCTGTTTGACTCTGGTGGAGGGGTCCTGACCAGGTGTGGTCACTAATTTGCTGGAGCATGTGGTGAGCAAGTTTGCTTTGCAACTAAGATTATTTCTTTCGTAGATACCAGTAAGTGTTTTATCTCTTATTTTTCTTGTAACCATTGCTGACTTTTATGCCTCTCTACATATACTCACTTAAAAGCTCTCTCTTTGTAGTTAATAAACGTGTTTTTATGCTTTTATCTAATCCAGTGTGTTCAAGTTGAAGCATCTTCGTAACTTGGGGGCAACAAGTTGTGTGCATATTATCCCCATAAAGGAATAACAGACAATGTATTTATACTGTCCAGGAGAGGGCAGGGCAGTACAGGACATATATTTCTGGGGGAAAATCTGGGTCTGGGAGTTTATTGGGGTCACCCTGTGGTAATCTTTAAGGATGGTAAGAGCCAAGGTGTGGCTGGCTGGCTGCAATACATGCGGACATAACTGGGAGTGACTTACATGCTGGAGGCTGTTTGTGAGCAGCCCAGGTAGGAGGCTACAGCAGCAAGGTTTTATAAAGGGCACCGCAGGTTACAGGGCAGAGGTGACACAGCTACTCATGGGTCTGGATTGTGTCTCTGGTATGTCACAGAAGTATATTCTTGCAACATATATATCCCTTGAATATACCTGCCAGCCAATGCCCACTTCTCTGCAGGCTGGGGAGAGGACAACAAAACTTTACCATTGCCAAGGTGGGATTCCTAGGTTTGGTGCAGGAGATAGAGTTGTACCCCTTTATAGCTAAATCTTATTAGACTGCTAGTGATGACATTAAGCTTATTGCAGAGATACACGGCCAGATTCAGATATCACTTTTCCTGGTGTAAGTCAGGAATAATCCTACTGACGTCAATGGAGTGGAGACTCAGATTGTGACAGTTCTCAGGATGCCCAGGACTCTGAGTCACTTTGTTATCCTTTGCTTCCTGCGAGAAGCAGACTTGCTTGTGCTTAACTGGTGTCAGCTTCTTGACACCACCAGCCTGTTAGCCACCCATGCACTCTCCCTTGGGCAATGCCAGCCCTTACTTTACCTTTCAGGCTAACAATAGACACACCCCAGGCTCTAAGCCCCTTTGAAACATTCCCCTGTAGTGTCTACACACTTATCCACTGCACACTCACAGAATTACCAGGTCAGCTGTCTCCACAAGAACAGTGTACACACCAGCTTGTCTGAACAATTTAGAATCAGCTCCAGAGAGGGAGTTATAGTGAAAACAGTCATAAGTGTATTAAAGATTTAGATTTGAGAGATAGTGAGTAAGGACAATGTGAATGGAAAGTTTACATATAAAGCAAACTCATAACACAATTCCTAGAGATTAAACTTTAACCAGCTGTCTATAGAAGCTTATTTCATACCAAATGTCTTTTGCAGCATTTCAAGCCTGGCTGAGATCTTGTTGTCATGAATGTAAATGCTCTGTCCATGTACTTCCTCAGGTGCAGGACAAAGGGGTGCCTCCTTGCCTTCCACTTACATCCCCAAAGTTCATTGTCTATCCTCAGAGATAGTACTACCACTGTCCCTTGTTTTTTCCTATGTGCTTCTTTCCAGTTGACTCCAAATGTAAACAGGGCTTCCATTGTGTTGGCTTTCAATGGTTAATTTGCATTTTCCAAGAGATACACATCTTACCTCCTATCTGGAAGAAACTTGTTTTTTTTTTCCTTTGGTTGGTGACAGACATTAAACATATTTTTAGTACATACATACACAACTCCTTAAACAAATCTGTATATAGATCTTGCCATGATATGAGGATCGTTATGACATTAGCTTTTATTAGAGACCTCCCATGATATCATTTATGGATAAATACCATGACAGTGGTATGTTAAGTGTAGCATGTGTGTCAGGTCTGTTAGTGGTAGCTGTTACACAACAGTGAACCCTTTGCCTGTGGGCATTGAGGGATTCTTAGGGCCACACATTCACAAAAGTAAAGCTCACTGTTGCAACAGATTGAAAATGTATTTCTTGTGTGACAGGCCTATTCCCATACTGGATTTTACAGTGAACTATTAGAGGCTAAATTGGAAAGATTATTTCTCAACTTTGTTACTAATTCTTGTAATCCAGATATGACCTTTGATACTTCCCTATTTCCTCATCTTTGGCATTACTGTGAGCTCATATTTCCTATGTACTGTCATCAGGATGAAGCTTTAATGCATGCCATTTTTCTTTTCTCATAGTTACAGAAACAGAGGTATGTGCTGATCCTTTTTATGTACCTCTGTGTCATCTGTGACTTGGAAACTGAATATCTTCTAATGTTTTGGTTTTAAATTTAAGGGCAGGAAAACTAAGATATTTCCTTATAATCTAGAACACTTTTGCTTTTTGATATTTGATTGTGACATAATTCTTAAACATACAGAATGGCTACAGTGCATCCCCACATATGGTAAGATAGTGCTTTTAGACACAGCCCTATGTAACAGATGACTTGTAGCTGCACTCTCCTAGGAAGATCCCATGGAAGGGACGTGGCTCAGTAAGGCACAATTACATCCCTGCTCCTGCCTCATCCCAAGGATAAGGAATGAACTAATGCTCCTTACCAGATGCAGATTACTCCTCTCATCTGTGCTGACTGATTCATTATGCGGCAACAGAGCCAAGACTCCATCCATTCCACATCCATTTTCACTCACTCCTGCCCACTTTTGTGGGGCAAGGAAGGAGGTAAATTATTGAGCATACAGACTCTGCTCTCACCTGCTGCACCTGTAGTAGAGATGCGGGGAAGATGCCCAGGGAAGTGGGAGGATATAATACCACCCTTTAACCACTGTGTGGGTGCATAAGGCAGACTCACAATCTGGACCACAGAGTACAAATTTAATATGATAATAAAGAGTGTGTAGAGGCCCCTCCATTGGGTAACAAAGAGAAGCAGTCTATAGCAGTTGCTCACTAATGGAATTACTCCTTTTGCTCACGTGGTGGTTGTCATCGGTGCTGAGCTCAAACCTTGCCAATGACTGGTAGCAGGGCAATACACAAATGTGTCACAGGCAGTAGGTGTAAAGTAATAACAAAAAAAAGTTGTTCAAACTTCTGTTTTACCTATATTTCTGGATTAGTTTGGGTCAGGTTACAGTGATACTACAAAGCATGTTTCATTATCATTAATGCCATGTCAGAAACTCATAATTTTAGACCGTGCAGACCATGTTGTTAATGCACCCCCCCAACATTACAGTACATGTGCTACTTTATATAATATAGCTTCCAGTGTCACCTGCAATATCAATGCTCCAAATTTTGGTCTTAACCCATTTCCTCCCCCTTTTTAATAGGCTTAATTCTATGATAAAATCTATCTAAGTATTTTTATACTGAAACTTCTTGGTTTTAGTTTCTGTTTTAGAAAATATTGGTGATGCTTCTATATCAGCTCCAACAAGATAAGGGTCTGACAAATTAACATGTACCACTATGATTGCAATGTAAGTGTAGAGTGAACCTTTTCGTATATTATTGTGTGAAGACAAAAATAGAATTGTAAGAAAAGCTTGTGTCTCCATATGGGTAATGTTTCATAGGGATCTGTTCTTGTCTAATGTACTACAGGTCTAAAGAGATGAGATTTCTGATGACTAGGTTAACCTTTTTATTGCTAATTGTAAGCATGCGGACTCACCCCTGCAGCACCTAGTGCTGGTCTCTCAGGGAATTAGCTTGTCCAGCTTCCAGAGCGCCCTTTGCAGGCCAGTGATCCACCTTATCACTGGCCCCCCATGTCCCTCCCAGGACCCCAGTGCCCCTTTCTCTGGGGTGCTGCCTAGGGTTACCATACTTAACAAATAAAAAAAGAGGACCCTCCACGGGGTCCTGGCCCCGCCCATTTCCCACCCCAGCCCCACCCAACTCCGCTCCTTCCCCGCCCTAACTCCGCCCCCTCCTCCCTCCCACTCCCAGCCACACGGAAAGGGCTGCCCGAGCGCTACCGGCTTCACGGTTTGCCGGGCAGCCCCCAGACCCTGCGCCCCCGGCCGGCGCTTCCCCAGCGCAGCTGGAGCCTGGGAGGGGAAGCGCCCAGCCGGGGGCGCAGGGTCTGGAGGGTGCCCGGCAAACCGTGAAGCCGGTAGTGCTCGGGCTTCGGGCAGCCCCCTTGCCTCCGGACCCTGTGCCCCCAGCAGGGCACTTCCCCTCCCGGGCTCCGGCGGCGCAGGGTCTGGAGGCATGGGGGCTGCCCGAAGCCGGTAGCGCTCGGGCAGCCCGGCTCTTAAACAGAGCCGAAGAGTCAGGGGAGGAGCAGAGCCGCCGCGGGAGGGGAAGTGCCTGGCTGGCATTTTCCCGGACATGTTCAGCTTTTTGGCAATTCCCCCCGGACGGGGGTTTGAGTGCCGAAAAGCCGGACATGTCCAGGAAAAAACGGACGTATGGTAACCGTAATGCTGCCCCCAGCAGTATCTCCACGTTGCCTCAGTGTAAGGCTACTGCCAGTCACCAACTAGCCCCCATTCCCTGGGGCAGACTGCAGTGTATGCCACTCATCACTGGCAAGGGGGGGGTTGGACCTGCTGCCCTCTGCAACCCCCAATACCTATTAGCCTTATGATAGGTCACAGCCTGGGGCTTTCCAGGCTGGAACTCCCCAGCTCCTCTGCCTTTCCCCAGCCCTGCTCCACTCAGGTAACCTGCCTCTAGCTCCCTGCAGCTAGGCCCATCTCCCTCTACAGCTAGAGAGAGACTGCCAAGTTCCTGGCTCCCACCCTCTTATATAGGGGCCAGCTGGGCTCTGTTTGGGGAGTGGCTGCAGCTCTGCCTGCTTCTCCCAATAAGCCCAGTGGCTGTTTTCTCCTGCCAGAGCCCTTTCCTAAGGCTGTTTTAAGCCCCTCCGGGCAGGAGCGGGTGTCCACCCCGCTACACTAATATGAACCATCCAGGGGGTAAAACTGGTGTCTGAAAAGCCTGAAAATATTTCAAACAAAGGTGGGCATTGGAGTAAGAATGTTATCCTTCTTATTTTTAAATACAAGTTTAGACATATTTGTCTCACTATTTGTGTGTGTGTGTGTGTATGTATGTATATATATATATATATATAACATTATTGACAACCACAGTTACCACTTTGAGTTATAATAGATTTGTTCTCCTGAGGGCAAAAATGCTCAGCTGTTGTAAATTGTCATAGTCCCAGTGATTTAAAAATCTTCAGCCTTGTGTTAAATGTTCTGTAAATTACGTGTCTGCACTTTGCTCTCCTTTATTTAATCTTACGGGACTTGAATTTTAGAGAAAACATAAGATCTGAATTACTTTGACTATGTCTTTTGTAAACATGCCATATAAGAAGTTATAATACTACAGTGTAAGGTAGGATGGAGCACTGCTATTTTGTTTTCCTCCTTTCTCTAATTAAAATTAGAAAAATGATGCTAAGGAGCCAATGTAAATATCCTTCTGCTCCGTCCAGTGACCCCATGTTAATCTGATATATTTTTTAACAGCAGGTCTATTATACAGCCTGCCAGAGAAATGATAGGGCTGTTGGACACTTAGAAGAGTTTCCTGACATATTACAGAAGTATAATGTTCCAGTTCTGTGATAAATTTCAAGCTATTCAGTTGCTGTAATGCAGTGGGAAGATCCAGCTATCATCAGAGGCTGAAACTCAGCACATGACAGAAAATCACAATAGCTAGTTATTCACATTTTAATAAGCAAAGCAGGAATAGCAATTCCTTCAAGAAGGGCAAATGGTTCTGATTATTGTATTTACACCCAGGGCTGTACTTGCTGTTTTTAAGTAGATGATTTTTTTTCTCCTACTAAAACATTATTTTTCAATGCAAGTGTTTGTGAATAAGGTCAGACATATAGCAAATTAGATTCTGACTTGTTAATTATTTTTTCACATACAGAAATATTTTTCATAATTAAAAAATAGTTATCTATGCAAGACCTTGTTTAGTTATTTATTTACAATGGTTGAAGAATCAGAGAATAGAGCCCACAGATGTTTGCCATAAGTGTCTTTGGAAGAGGAGTCATGTTTGTAATCCAGGTGTGGTGTTTAGCATCAGTTCAATTTGGTTAGGACATTTTTACTACATACGGTACAGGGGCAGATGTAAAGATTTAATTCCTTGTGGAGCACAAGACCACACTTTCTCTGTGCCATTAGAGAACATCATTCTTTCCTAAAGGCAAAACAAACCAACAATCACACAAAAAAGGAAATGGAGTCTTTGTCTCCAGCTCCTTAACCTTGAGTGATTACAAGAGGGTCAGGTGCTATTGGAACTGGGAGATACTGTTCATTTGAAACTTTTTTTATATATAAAAATGGCCTTTAAAAAAACCTGACCACTTCTGCGAGAAGCTTTCATTTTTACAAATGGCATCCAGTTTTCACTTGAAATTTTAAAATATCCACATTTTGGAGTTTTCTTTCTATCCGTTCTCCCTCTTTTTTCCTTCCCCCCCCTTACTATTTTTTTTTGCCACTGAATGCAATAGACGAATGATGTGTAGGGTTTTTGTTGTCCTTTTTTTCAATTTTCATTTTGTTAATTTGTAAGTTTTTCAAATTTTTATTTTTTCCTTTGGAGAAATTCTGAAAAGAAAACCTGTACTACATTTTATTACAGGCGGGGAGGGGAGGTTTTTTTTTTTTTTTTTAAAAGAATGAATATTTCTGCCCAAAAAACCCCCCAAAACACCTTTTGAAAATGAGAACAACTTGGAACTTTCAATTTTTTTCAATTTTTTTCAACTTTCAAGAAACTCTGGTTGCTGTAGTATAGTAATAGACTAAATGGTATTGGGGTCAGAATATAATGATGGTAATTGTCTTTTGCCATCATTAAAATGTTTGTATTTACTATATTTCATCATAGATTCATAACTGCTGCCTTGAAACGTCTAAAACAATGTCAGTGTTAAATTATTCTATACACAGTTGGCCAGAGTTATCTCTTGGAATGTTAAGAGTTTTATAAATAACGAGATAGCTAATAGGATAGTCAATGAACCTCAGGACGTGAACCTGTGTCTTTACTCTTCTCCTCTTTAATGGAGACTCTTCCTAAACAGATATCCACTATGGCCAAATCCTCAGCGGTGTAAATCAGCATAGCTACATCTGGCCACATAGTTAATATTTTGTGATTGATCGGAAATGACTGATCAGACTACATGTTTCTGGAATTTTCTTTTTAAGTATAAGGCCAGATTCTCAACTGAGGATCTGCCCCATAGTCTCTATTCTCAGCATACATCCATCTGCCCATTTGCAGTGCTGGTATAGGAAAGCCGCCTCTGTCCCTGACTGTGTTTGCTCCTGTACTGAGCACAGCCCGTTCAGACCTTTCTAAACCTACAGCACTAAATTCTGACCTGGTTCATTACACTTAAGGGGTCAAATCCTGCTGTCAATTACACGGATTTATTCCAGATTTCTCTCTATTATACGCAACGCAGTTATTTCTGGATTCATACCACAATAACTGAGAACAGAATGTCACCCAAGAAAATGCCTAATTGCACTTATGTGAATGTCATTTAGCCTTTAGTCTGTGATGTAGGGTTTATGAAAGCTATTTTTATTGTATTGATATTTGTTTTTTATACTCCATTTCTCATTAGCACTGTTTTGATAAGGCAAGTCCTTCCACAGTTGTTAAATTGGAAGTTTGTTTTGGAAATTAATGTGAATTCGAAACTGGTAAACGGATTCACTTTAATGCTTATCACCACAATAAATTATATTTTGTATAGGATTGCCAACTTTCTAACTTCACAAAACTGAATACCCTTGCTCCCCCCACCCAGCCCCTTCCCTGAGACTCTGTCCCTGCCCTACCCCTTTTCTGAGGTAGTGTCCCCCACTCACTCCGTCCCCCCTCCCTTCGTTGCTCACTCTCCTCCACCTTCACTCATTTTCATCAGGCTGGGGCAGGGAGTTGGGGTTAAGGGTGACCAGACAGCAGCACTCCTCTTTCCCCGCCCCCCCTCCCCCCCGCCGGCAGCACTTGGCTTTTTTTTCCCCTCCGCTGGTGGACCCCCCCCCCATGTGTCCCAATATTTTCTTCCTCTCATCTGGTCATCCTAGTTGGGGTGCGGGTGGGGGTGCAGGCACTAGCTGGGGGTGTGGGCTCTGGGGTGGGGCCAGGGATGAGGGGTTTGGGGTATAGGAAGGGTCTCGGGGCTGGAGTAGGGGGTTGGCATGTGGGAGGGGCTGAGGGATGCAGGCTCTGGGTGGGAGTTAAGGTGGTTCTGGGCCAATAGGAGCTGGGGAGCCGGCACTCTGGGTAGGGGCAGTGCACGGAGCCTCTGTGGCCACCCCTATCGCTAGGAGTTGGATATGCCAGCTGCTTCTGGGAGCTACTCAGAACCAAGATAGGCAGGGAGCCTGCCTTAGCCTCGCTATGCTGCCAGCCAAACTTCTAGCAGCCCAGTCAGCAGTGCTGACTGGAACCTCCAGGGTCCCTTTTGGACTGGGCAGTCTGGTCGAAAACCAGACACCAGGCAACCCTAATTTTATATGAACTCCCTGACATACTCTAGTATCTTGCTCTTCCTGGGATTTATTAAATGAAGGAAATTAAATTAAACCCAGAAACTCTTGTTCAGCAGTTTCTGGAGCTAGTACTCAGGTGCTCTGGATTTGAGATGCTTAGCAGATCAATTTCAAGTAGCTGGAGCCATAAGAGAAGCTGAGGGAGAGCAGTGATTGATCACTAGTGGTGAGATAAGATGGATTATTTTCTTATTGGATACCTCCTCCAGTGTTGTCAGCACACAACTTTCTTTTATTGCCTTGGGTTGATTGCATGTGAACATCTCACTTAACTTGCTGGGTCCTAGGGCACAGATGGTAAACATTTACTAAAGGGAATCACTCTTCCTTTCGCTCCTGTTCAATAAAGTTAAGTAATTGGCTTAATAGCTACACCAAGGGTCTCATTTCCCTCCCTCAGTGTTGAGTTCTGCTGTGTTCCCAACATGGTATGAGACTGATCTGTATTTGTTCTAATGGCAGAGGGATCAAAATTAAATTATTAAGAATGATCTGTACCTGAAGTTCTGCTGCTTAGTATCCGGCCAAGACACTGAATTGAACTCGGAGAAGAACTCCGATGAAATGCTGGAACATTTGGCAGGTCTGAGCTGCAATGCTGGATTTCCGGATTCTCTATTTATGTTGCATGATTTTACTTTTTATTCCTTTAAGATAATTTGAACCATTTTTCCCTCTGTATATTAAGCATCAGAAACAAACAGAAAAATATATTTCTGAGATCAGGATGGTGAACTTTAGTTTGATCATGGTTATTACCCTTTCACTTTTTTTCTTATTAATTACAGGGTTCAAATTTTATTAGCACAAATTTGTGGAAAGTCAATTAGTAGCTTGAATTTTTGCCAAAAGCAAACTTTGCTTTGCATTGTCTACTGTAAAATTCAGAATTCACATTATATTATTTACATAAGCTATCCAATCAGGGAACAGAAATAATACCACATGACTTATTTAACCATCTAAGACAACACAAAATTTCAATTCACATATATTCAAAATCAATCAGTCTGCAGGCCAAGAATTATTTGTCTGAAGAATTACATGAATTGTTTGAATTACTATTTTAATCTCCTGAATAATTTCACTCTCTGTTTCATTCTCTGTTCGGGCTATAGTGAACAAAAAAAAAAAAAAAAGCATGCAATAAATTATAGTTGTGAATTAATTCAGCGTTAGTTATCATTTAAAAAATTATTCATCATGGTGTATACATTTCTTTCCCTCATTCAAATACACGCAAACACTGAGTACAGAATCTAACATACTGTATATGAATTTCATTGATGTACATCATTTTTATATTATTGACCCTTTTAAGGCCAAGACATTCTGATCTATATTTAAGACTATTTATTATAATGTCTAACAACCTGTAGATTTTGAAACTCTGCCTCTGTAATCTGTTGCCTATGATAACTAACTCTGGAGGTTTTTTATTTTATTTTCAAAATTGTGGCAAAAAGACCAGGGCTAACAGATGGCTAATAGAAAAATTCAGCACCTTTTTATGTTTACTTTTACACTCTAAAATTTCAGTAGTTCTTTTTGTTTTAATTCTTTTGCTTCAGAGTCCCTGAAGTTCCTAATGCTTTCACTGGTGTCCTTTGCACTATTTATTATTTTAAAGAGTCCATTTTACTGCTCCCCTTCATAGAGCATTGTGTGTTTTCTTTATTATTTTGCTTTTCTTGTTAGTCTTTTGTACATTGTGCCATCTTTGATTTTTGTTACTTGAAAAAACCTTACTACCTCTACAGCTACTTGTTGTCGTATTGTTTTTTCTTTTGTGGTTAGTGACTAGTTATTTATTACTGGTGTGAAATTTTGTCTCTGTCTCCAATATTTGCTGGACCAACACTGAAGAAGGAATAATGACTAACTTCCCTTAACTGTTGTCTTTTGGGATGAAGTGATGAATGATATTCTGGAGTGTGCCAATTTCAATGCTGGAGTGCTATTCATGTTTTGTATTTCACTAAAGGTCAAGTCAGCCCCTATAACACTACTCTTCTCTCTCCCTTATCTTTCCACCCCCACAGAACATATGAAATCCAGTAGCCAGTTCCAAACTGATAAATCAAGTCAAACCTCTAATGCCAAGAAAACAGAGGGTCCAAGCATCCTAGGCAAACACTGACAAATCTTTAACTATCTTCTACACTCCTCATTCTGTTTGACTTTAATTGCAGCTCTGATCTTCCTTGAAGCACCTGAACACCTTTTTCTCTTGCTCCCCTCCCCTCCTTTTCAGTTACAGATAATCTCATCCTTTTTTATTTTTTTATTTTTTAGCCTGGGAAGCCAGAAGAGCTGTTTTAAGTTTCTGGGAATGAATCACTTGATACTGAGTAGACTCTGAGATGTTTGGATGTCTGGTATAAGTGAGAGCAGTATTAGGGCCTCAAAGTCTTCCCAGCAGCCACTGTGTCTTGTGAAGATACGGAAAGGCTCCTTCTGAAGCTGTCTGTACTTTGGAACAATCAAAGTGCTCTTCTGGAATGTGGAGAGGATGGTCCCTGGCTTTCACCCCTAGTGTATAAATCTGGTTAGCATTAAAGTAACTGTTCCACAGGTGGCATATTGTCTAGTAAGCACAGCACTCCAGAATTTCAGAGACTTTCCCCTGTGCCTCTGAAGCATTGCTGATTTATTTGAGAGAGCTGTTGCTGAGATTGCATCTAACTGTTGCCATGCTGTCAGTGCTGGCTTTAAATTTTTTTTTTAAATGGATTTAAAACTACTTCCCCAGAATGTTTCCACTTTTGTTTAAGCCTCTATACCTACAGCGGTAGTGCTGATAATGGACTTGATCCACCATTGCCCTGCAAGTTGTATTGTCATTTACACCAGTGCAGAGCTGGGGTACAATGCCACCAGATCAGACCTGTACCATTTTATACCCACTTTATGCTCATTTTGCACTGGTGTAAATGCCAACACAAGGTGAAGGTAAATGGTGAATTTGCCTCATGCTTTGCCATAATAAAAAATGTGTAGTTTGGAGTCTTAATATCACTTGGGTGAAGATATTGCTAAAACTTGCTATGCAAGTCCCCATGCTTGAAGAGAGAAATCCATTCCTCTCACAAAGTCAGAGAATTTGGGATTTATGTGGGTGTGCTCCAGGGATCCAACCCTCTGTTTCATGGGCAGGCATTGGGGCTGCAGTGCAGGTCCCTGTTACCACTGTTACAGCCTGTGATACTGTCCTTAAGTGTCTTGACATGGGTTTTTGGTTCTGTATAAGCATAAAGACACCAGACCTCCTAGGCTGCTCCAGTGGCTCCCTTCTTCCCAGTCTATTTGGGAACTCCTGCAAGATACAAAAGCCCCACTCTGCTGCCGCTTTGCCTATGCTCCCCCATTGCAAAGGGCTAAAGCAAAGCAGTGCATCTCTTCTTGTGTAGACACCCCCCCATACTTTTGTGACTTTTATCAGGCGTGACTTTTTCCCCCTCTCCCTTTACCTAGATGGGTTAAATATAATATAGGCAACCAAGCATTCCCTCTTTATTGGCATCTTTGCTGATTCCCATAGGACTTTCTCACAAATCTGTTCTTAATCTTTCCTTGACCAATTCCTGTCAAACCTCCACTCTGGCTTTCATCACAAAAAAAAAAAAAAAAAAAAAAAAAAACTTGGGCACAAGGTGATTTTCCCCTTTGCCCTTGCAAGACCTCCAGAACAATCACCATAACCCATTCAGTCTGCCCTTTATTATGCTTGTAGCACACACTGTAGTTTAAATCTGTATCCTAACCTTCAAACTTTCCCCGAGCCACCCCTCAGTCATCTTATGTCACCTTGTTATATGGCCCCATGATCTCTCTATGTCCTTGTTTCTGTTCTCCTATGCTGTCTACAGTCTTCTCCTTTGCTCATTCAGATCTCATCTTGGAGTTCACTTTTTCTCCATGGCACGCTACTCCAAACGTTGTCTCTCTCTCTAAGAAAACAATAATATCCAACTCTCCTAATTTTCCAATTTTTATTTATTTTCCCTGTAACTTTATCTTCTAACCTTGCTTCCCCTGTCATTCTTTAGCTACAGAAGCTATTTGTATGATGTGGTGTTTTAGATCCATGGACATGGCTGCCTTCTGTTTGTTTACTTACTCACACAAGCAGCATATCATGATTAGGCCCATTACCTTTTAATAAGCTGAGTAAAATTTAGTAATGTATACAAAATAAGTAAATGATATGATCTGTAACTGGACATGGTCACTTTTAAAAATGTTTACATATGTTGTGATGTTCTGGAGGTGAAGAAATGGCTTATAATGTTTTCAAATTGGTAGTTCAGTGACAGTTAGTCTTCAGAGTGGATTACGTTTTTCATCATTAAGAAAAATAGTTTGTTTATATACAGTGTGCTGTTTGTTTGAGCTTTGCTGCAATTTCAAATCTATTCTTTATCTTTAAAGTTTTATTACCAATAAATAAAGGTAGATATATGAAAAAGTTCAGAAACTCTGCAAACAATGACATTGAAAAATAGTGCATGATATAACACCCATTGGGGTCATTGGAGAGACTTGCAAATTCTCATTATCTTACTCATGTGAGCAGTTCCGTTGCCTTGAGTGAGTAAGGCAAGTAGTCTTGCAGTAGTGGATATGACATTCTTATTTAAACAAAAATGAAATTAGAGGGACAAAAGCCCAATTAGAGTGACCAGATGTCCCAATTTTATAGGAACAGTCCTGATTTTGGGGTCTTTTTCTTATATAGGCTCCTATTACCACCCCCACCCACTTTCCCGATTTTTCACATTTGTTGTCTTGTCACCCTAAGCCCAATTCACTTCAGTGGAAATTAGTATTATCAAGGGAGAGTTGAGATTTAGGATTTCTAATTCTATCACAACTGTATGAACAGCTTATCTTTCCTCAGTTCAAATCAAGATCTACTGAATGCACTAAATCAAAAATGTGAGACTAGGCATATTGTCTTTGCTAACATAATGCAAAAGATAATAAGTCATTGCTGGGTACAATAGATTAATGGCGTAGGTAATTCTGACAGTGCCCAAAATGAAGGGCTCTTGAACAAATATTTAATGTGCCTTTTTCAGAAAGGTAGACAAAGATCCAGTAAAAATTTAAAATAAAATATAATGGCAAAATATTGATAAGACTAAGAGGCATACGCAAACATTTTTATCCTTAAATGCTTAACATTGGTTTGAAAAAGTTTGTCTTTTATTGCTGGAAATATTTTGTTTACTTAGGAAACAAATAGGTGTATAATTTTAGTGTTTTTGAGCTTTAACAATTGCAGCCAGTTTTCTCCTAAAGAAAAGAGAGGAAAAATTTTGGCTAGCATTTTCAGATATGGGTGCCTAAATTTGGGCAGCTAATTCCATATTTCTATTGTGCAAGCCATATGTTTTTGATAACTATGAACACAGATATCCAATAATCCAGAAACACTAAAATTACACACTTTGCTACAATATAGTATCCATCTTTCACAATTTGAAATGTTTTTCTATAACTTGTATAGCAGAATAAGAAAAATGACAGAGGTTTAAAAGATGGTTCTCTTATCCAATTAGGCCCTAGTCTTTCAAAAACTTGTAGTGTTTAAAGTTAAACACATTAATACATAATCTTATTAAGTCAATGGAGCTACTCATAATACATAAAAGTCAGCATGTTGTGACCAGATAAAATATCCAGGAAAGGGTTATGGGCTTCCTACCTGTCACATGACCCCAGCAGGTGATTTAAGAAAACATCTCAGAGCTGCAGTCTGCATTGGTCAGGGAATTGAATTGTTTTTATGTTGGAATAATAGATGTGCACTAAGGAAAGAGCTGGAAACAGGCATGGGGCACTAGTTGTTTCCTGGACTGGTGAGTTATGCATTTGTCTAAGCTGGTGGGCTAAGTCCTTGGGCTGGAACCCTAGACATTTTATATATAATTGTGTGTAATGTAAGTAGTGGTTTTCTTTTTCCTTTTAAATCTGCCTTTTCTTTAAGCAAAGACAGATTCTTCTTGACCTCGCATTCATGTAGCTGCTGATGCAGGTTGGGACAGCTATTTGGATCCTTTGCAACCATGTAAAGGGCATTATTTATCGTTCAGACAAACAAGTTTGTTTACATTTACAGGAGATAGTGCTGCCTGCTTCTTGTTTACAATGTCACCTGAAAGTGAGAACAGGCGTTCTCCTGGATGGCACTGTTCTAGCCAGCGTTGCAAGATATTTACGTGCCAGATGCGCTAAAGATTCATATGTCCCTTCATGTTTCAACCACCATTCCAGGGGACATGAATCCATGCTGATGATGCGTTCTGCTCGATAACAGTCCAAAGCAGTGTGGACCGACACATGTTCCTTTTCATTATCTGAGTGAGATGCCACCAGCAGAAGGTTGATTTTCTTTTTTGGTGGTTTTGATGGTTCTGTAGTTTCCACATCAGACTGTTGCTCTTTTAAGACTTCTGAAAGCATGCTCCATACCTAGATTTTGGAAGGCACTTCAGATTCTTAAACCTTGGGTCGAGTGCAGAAGCCATCTTTAGAAACCTCACATTGGTCCCTTCTTTGCATTTTGTCAAATCTGCAGTGAAAGTGTTCTTAAAATGAACAACCTTGCAATGCCGGCTACGAAAGTGCCATGAAAATGTCTCAGTTTCTGGTGACATTGTAAATAAGAAGTGGGCAGCATTATCTTCTGTAAATGTAAACTAACTTGTTTGTCTTAGCAATTGGCTGAACAAGAAGTAGGACTGAGTGAACTTGTAGGCTCTGAAGTTTTACATTGTTTTGTTTTTGAGTGCAGTTATGTAACACAAAAAATCTACATTTGTAAGTTGCACTTTCAGGACAAAGATTGCACTACAGTTCTTGTATGAGGTGAATTGAAAAATACTATTTCTTTTGTTCATCATTTTTACAGTTAAAATATTTGTAATAAAAATAATATACACTTTGATTTCAATTACAACACAGAATACAATATATATGAAAGTGTAGAAAAACTTTCAAAATATTTCAATTGGTATTCTATTGTTTAACAGTGTGATTAAAACTGCGATGAATTGCGATTAATTTTTTTGAGTTAATGGCGTGAGTGAACTGCAATTAATCGACAGTCCTAATTAGGATATGTGATTTTTGTTTTTAGAATAATTGCATCTAGTATTTAAATGGAAAAAATCTGTCCATACGGTACAGATGGTGCAATGCTATAGCCAACCAAATCTGGGCCCATATAGATACTGCCAGACAGCCACCACACCCACAGATCTCGTAAGGTTTTAGACAGCAATTCTCAGAAAATACAGGAATCTAGTTTGCCACTCAATTTTAATGTGTTTTCCTCCCTGCAGGCTCCCTAGGCAGTCAGTTGGCTGGGTGTGTAGAGGATAAATCATTTTGCACATGTGCATTCCAGAAACAAACAAACAAACCCATGTTTAAAATGTTTTTGTGAAGGATTTAGGTTTTTTGAAATAGTTAAAAACAATGTCTGTTTTTTTTTTTTTAACGTGCTGCTACTGAGACAATGGACTTGATTCTCCATTCTAGCTATCTATTAGAAGAATGAGCTGCATAAGTGAAAGCTTGTCTCAAATTTAAGTATAGTGGAGTGATATCTGTCTAAGATACTTAGCTGGCCATCGTTAAGGTAGTATCTGAGTTCCTCACAATCTTTAATACTCACAAACATCCCTGTGAGGTTGGTGCCTAACTTGCACAGATTTCAATGGGAATTAGGTGCCTAAATACTTTTGAGGATCTGGGCCAAAGAGATTATGGGTAAAATTTCACAAATACTTAAAGGAACTTTGGAAAGTCAATGGGATTTAGGATCCTAAATCCCTAAAATGGTATTCCAAGGGGGACTTGGTCTGAGCATTGCAGTGCCTAACTTTTAGGTGTCCTTCTGCCAAGTGGGATTCACAGCCCTGAGATATGTACCCAGGCTCCCTGTACAATGCACTGGGAGAGTTAGATACCTAAAAAAGGGATTCACAGAAGCCAGTACACTGACTGGGAGCCATCTGAGCTAGCCATTAGAAAATGCTGAGGATAGGGGTTTGGTCTAATCCCTGCCCCCATAGGTGGCGGGTATAATAGGCCAGGGGAGGCTAAGCCTCTCCTGGTGCAGCCGCTGCTAACTTGCCATCAGACTTGTGGGCTGTGGTGGTCCTACCTGTGCTCTGCCTCTTCCCCTCCCTGCTCTACCCCTTCCCTGAGGCCCCCACCATCCGCTGCTGCCTGGTGAGTCCCTCCTCTTCTCCACTCTAACCCCTCTCTGGAGGTCCCCGCTGCTCACTATTTCCCTCCTCTCCTCCACCTCCTCCCCTGCAAGACCCCCATCGCTCTGTGTCCCTCTTCTCCACCCCACCCCCACAAGGTCCTCTCTGACTTCCACGCACTGTGTCTCTCCTCTTCTCCACCCGCCTTCCCTGGGAGGCCCTCTACCACTCACCATGTCCCTATGAGTCAGCCACCACCCATGTGTAAATTTGCCAAATAGTTTTAGGTTGATTGAAACTGCAATTTTCAACAAAAAATGTTGCCCAGCTGTAGTTAGGATTGAGCGGGCTGTAGGCATACCCACTGGCAGAAAATGTATATGGCTAGGGGACTTCTCTAGTGGAAACTTAGGCATGGAGGGAGTTTAGGTGCCTACAGGGTTAGAGGGCAGCTGAACTGGGGTTTTGAAGATCTACATTTTTGATTTAGGCACTAAAGTGACTATTAAGTGTCTACATCCCTCTTTGTAATGGCAGGTCTATTGAGGGAGTATAACTTGACTGCCCATTCCCACCAATTCAGTCAGATTTCAGCTTCTGAGAGTGGCCCTTTGTGGCATGGTAGTACCCAGTAACCCGGATACTAAGCTCCACTTGACTGTCACTTCACAATGTAAAATACCCGTGAGTTTATGCCACAGAACACACTGTACTGTGAAATCCTACATTTCCTGAGATCCTGCCCTTCATGGCTGTGAGAAAGGCAAGTGCAATTTCTATTATCTGTAGTCAATGAATGTTTAGAGGTTATTTATTATATTCCTTGTATGGAAAGGGCAGATGCCCTCAAGGTGAATAAAAGTATGTAAAACCTTAACCTTTAGAGATGTATTCATCACTTCATCTTCTATAGAAAGATTTTAGCTTCTGACCTAGAAGATACAGTATGGGAAGCTTCTCCTCTGTCCTGTAATTGAAAATTGAAAGAACAAAACTCACTGATTCTTTCATCACCAAGGTGTTAGAGAGAGAGAAACTTGACAGTCTTACTTCTTTCTTAACCAATCAAAATGCATGTAATAAGTGAAGGGTTTTAGTCCCTCTAAATAACTCATCAGTGACTTAGACTTTCTGAGACAATGAAGCAAAAATTCAGTGTTAAGATTCCAGGCTGTCAATTTTGTTTGCAAAAGAATTTTAAAACATTAAGGATTTTTTTTTTTTTTTTTTTACAAATGAAGTAAGCAATGTGCACATTGGTGCTTGTAAAGCCATTGTGGGAAGTTTTTACTAGCTATGAATTATCACCTTGTTCTGTAGCGTGATTAACACTTGCAGCTGTAGAATAATTAAAATGCCAATCAGTTCTGAAATGGAGCAAAACAGCTTCTCTATTTGATTCGCCAGTCTGAAAGCTAAATGACTGAGCACATCAGACACCTAGGGCTCGTCAACACCAGAACACACAACCTACCCCACTCCCCCACCATTTCCACGGAGCTAGCTCTAGCTGCACACGGCCCCTCGCTGCCTCTCATACTCAGGGCAGGATTGCACATAACAAGGAAGGAAAGTGTTAGGAGAACTGTGAAAGGGTTTACACTGACTGAGATGAGAGGTAGATGGCAAGCAAAATTCAAACATCAGGCCCAAATGTGTTTGCAGGGCCATCCTTACCCATATGCAAAGTACGCAGCTGCATAGGGCACCAGGAAATTTGGGGCATCCGGGTGGTGGGAAGTTGAGCGACCCGGCCCCAGCCCACTCCATTCCACCGGCTCCCAGGCACGCTGCTCCCAGGTTCCCCCCTGCCCCTCAAGTCCGAAGGCTGGGAGCCAGGGGAGCAGAGCAGAGCAGGCTGGGGCCAGGTCACTCCACTTCCTGCCGCCCCGTGAGTGCAGGGTCGGGCCCGCCCTGCAATCACCTGGCGGCAGGAAGTGGAGCAACCTGGCCCCAACCTGTTCTGCTCTCCCGGCTCGTGCTGCGGAGGTGGTTTCCCTCCTGCCCCCCACAGACCTTGGGTGCAACCCCCCCTCCCACGGATGCCTGGGGCCAGCCCCCCCCCCACGGGGAGGGGGCTGCATAGGTCACCAAAATGTCGAGGGATGGCCCTGTGTATATGTAACAAATGTTTCATATCTGTACAAACTGCTTTGCCCTTTGGCATATTTTAGTATTGCCAGTGTTTTCACCCTGGGGCAAGTGGAAAAAGCCAAAAAAGAAGTATAGTAAACATATTTTTACAGAGAACAGAGTTAAATTGAAGTTTGGGGACTGATTGTCCAGTCCTACTGCTTCCAGCTTAACATAATTTGGCACTTCTGTGATATTTTAAGGCCAAAATGGATTTTTATTTAAGATTCCTGATAATTAGTTTAGGATGGATAAAAATTATCTGACAAGCAGTTTGTTCTAATAAAATGTTGAGTAAGATCATATATTGCAATATCATCCCCTTCTTGTTTTCAATGGGCATGTGAATCAAGGATTCCAAAGGCCCACTGCTTCTCTTGTTGAAGTCAAAATTCCCACTGAAGTCAATGATTCTAGGGTGGGGCCCCACTCATTTACAGAATTCTTAAGGCCTGACACTGGGATGCAAGACAAACTTTTGTTGCTGTCGAGAGAGATACAGTGTCCTTCATCATTCTTGGCCACTGGCCTTTACTAAACCTGAATATTTACTGCAATTTTTTTTTTTTGTTTATCTGCTTCTCTGTTTTGAGTTATGTACTTTGCTGTGCATCTGGGGATATTAATCTAGTGATATTAAATTTATGGCACTCTTGTGTGTGTGTGTCCAGTTCTGGCTTGGATGACTGTTTGGAGAGTGCATTTGTGCACTTCGTAGATATAATTTTTCTCTCTAGTGATGTTTGCTGGACAAACCAAAATAAAGGGTAGGTTTTAAAAGAAAAAACTTTTGGAGAACTAACATTCTGGATAAAATTAATTTGGGATCTGTTCTATGTCACTACTTACATTCAGAGCAAGTATCTGTCATGATTTTTATTTTTGTAACTTTCTTTCGGCTTCAGGGTATGGAGATAATTGCCATCTAGAATCAAGAAAGAATCCCTCTCCCAGGACAGAATGATGCACTAGGAAGCAAACTGAGCAATAAAATATAGGTTACTGTTCACTTGTAGTGCACAGCTGAGATGGGCTGATCAAACCACTTGCAACCACAACCAGAATTGCACAGTCTGCCATCACCTAAGCTTAGTACAAACCTAGTAATACAGTTTCACATTCAAAGTTCCTGTGTGGAATCATGCTTAAAAATTAATAAACAAACTATACTAGTTATTCATTACATGTATTATTAGAAAAAAACAGGTAGATATTTGGATTGCTTTTATTGCACTTGCTTTGTATCTATATGCATGTATATGTATAACAGGTATTAATATTAAAAATAGCCATGGAACCAAAACTCTGCATGTGAACACCCTGAAATTTGAAGAAGATTGGATCCATATCCAGACTCTGTTTCATCATATGTTAAAAGGGATACACTGTGGACTACTTTAATCTGGATGGGAAGCCCAGGTGATATACTTCAATTTTGGATGTAAAGAAGTGTCCCTTTTGTCATAGTCTTAGTGTTTAGTGTTGAGCTTGAAGCTTTATCTGTTGGTAGGAAGATGTTTCAGACTGAGGCACAATATTTCCTGCGTTGGGGAGCTCCAGATGTATGACACCAACTCTGTGAGCAGGCCACATGAAAAGTGGAGTGATAGTGAGCTCTTTAGTAAAATAAAAGCACTAAAAACAATAATACAAAATAATAGCCTAGGGCATGTCCAGACATGATTGGGGAATTGTGGACTTTGATATGTAAGAAAAATGAATGTGTTAATTATACTGTGCAGTCATACTGACAAAATAAATTATTAGAGACACATAAGAATGGCCGTACTGGGTCAGACCAAAGGTCCATCCAGCCCCGTATCCTGTCTACCAACAGTGGCCAATGCCAGGTGCCCCAGAGGGAGTGAACCTAATAGGTAATGATCAAGTGATCTTTCTCCTGCTGTCCATCACCACCCTCTGACAAACAGAGGCTAGGGACACCTCTGCGGGAAGCAGCGTGGGCCAAGGGATGTGCTGGCCATTGCTTCCCGCAGCCCCCATTGGCCTGGAACATGAACTGCAGCCAGTGGGAGCTGCGATCAGCCGAACCTGCAGACAGTGCAAGTAAACAAACCGTCCTGGCCCGCCAGCGGATTTCTCTGATGGGCCACGTGCCAAAGGTTGTTGATCCCTTCCTTACAGTGTAGCTGCTCTATGCCAATGGGAGAGAGAGCTCTCCTCCTAGCATATTTAAAGCACCCCCAATGAGCTGTGGTAGCTATGTTGGCAGGAGTGTCTCCCACCGACGTAGCACACTGTCCACGCCGGAGCTTTTGTTGGTGAAATTTATGTTGGCCAGGAATGTGTTTTTTCACACCCCGACTGACAAAAGTTTTGCCAACAAAAGTGCTAATGTAGACAAAGCCTAAGTCTGCAGTGGGTGGTGGGGTAAACAGCTCCGGAATGGGGGAGATATGTGCTGCCTTTCCTCTGTCCTTGCAGTGGCCTTAGGACAAGTGCAGCCATGAATCTGACACTGATTAAAGACTTTACACCTTTGTTGCACTCTGTTTTGCACATGTGTAAGTTAATATACAAATATGTATAAACAGGGGAGCAGGAGTAAGGAGGTGATTTTACCTCTGTATAGGACACTGGTGAGACCAGTACTGGAATACTGTGTTGAGTTCTGGAATCCACATTTTAAAATGGATATTGAAAAACTGGAGAGGGTGCAGAAAAGAGCTACAAAATGATTCAAGGGCTGGAGAAAATGCTGTATGGTGAGAGACTTAAAGAGCTCAATTGGTTTAACTGATCAAAAAGAGGTTGAGAGGTGACAGTGTATAAGGACTTCACTGGGAGACAACTCCAGGAACTAAAAGGCTCTTTAATCTGGTAGGAAAAGGCAAAACAAGAACCAGTTGCTGGAAGCTGAAGCCAGACCAATTCAAATTAGAAACAGACACAAATTTTTAAAAGCGAGGGTGATTAACCATTAGAACAAAACTACGAAGGGAAGTGGGGGGAATCTCCAACTTTTGAGGTCTTCAGATCAAGACTGGATGCCTTTCTGGAAAGTGTGCTTCAGCCAAAGATAAGTTATTGGGCTCAATATAGAGGTAACTGGGTGAAATGCAATGACCTGTGATATATAATCTAATGGTCCCTTCTGGCCTTAAACTCTCTGTATCTATGAAAGTGCTAAGTAGTGGGGAATCAGGCCCACTGACTATGGTGTAGCTACTCTGGAGATAGACCAGCCTAAATTAGATGAGGCTCTGGCACATGATTTACAATATAAGACTAAAGAAACCATTATTTGAGCTTGTGTAATTTTTAAAACAAAAATTAAAATAAACAGAAGTGTATATTCTGACTAGTATAAGAGTTTAGTGCAATAGTTACTACTGTGCCAGTTATTATCTGTCTAGTGGGAAAAGAAGTAGGATTTTTCACATTTTGAAATGGAAGGGGGGGGGAGGGAGTTGTTTCCCCAAAGAACATCTTTTTGTGGTAGGTCATTACAAAGCAATAAACGGATCAGCAATACTTTTGTACCCAGTGGAGTACTTAAATATCACAGTGACTGAGACTTTGAAATCTTCCTGGCTCTCATGTTAAATCTATATGGGAATACAGATTTAGAGCTAAGCGGAGCACAATGACACAGAAAGCCTCTAGAGGCTACATTGCCCAAGAATGTTGATGGGAATTTGTTGTGTTTTACTGAGTATAAATAACAGCACAGTAGGAATTGTATCCATAGGCAGGGACATAGATTTCATAGGCTGGGGACTGGAGCTGTTGCTCCTCAAAGTGTTCACTTTGAATAAACGTGTTTGTAACAGGCACATGCACACCCAAAATAACAATTAGAATGAAGAGAGCAATTGACATGTAAAAAGAAATGAAGAGGAGCTGGCTTCTCTGTGTAATGATTTGAACAACAGACACCACGTTGCACACATGCACAGTTAGAAGCAGTGGGAACAGTGTCAGACTCATGCATTGGCTTTTCAAAATAAATTAACATAGTTGTGTTCCAGGAGACTTACAAACATTGTGGTGGCCAGATCATGACTGGATCAGAATCCTGCCAAAACATTTATTTCTGTGAGGACCGTTTCCTTAAGCACTGTTCTTCAAAGGAGGTCGGCACTGGAATTACTGATAGGCTGAGATTATAGTGAAGGTAGTACCACTCTATTTATATCTTTGGCATTTCTAACACCCTCAGCACCTCAGATTTAGGTGCCACTCTAGAGGTGTTACTGTACTTACTGTCATGATAGGATCACACAACAGTGTTCACAAATATGTAGTTATTTTTGGATTACCATTAAGTATTGACAGCAAATATTTTAATTCTGGCATGTCTCAACTTTAAAAAGAGCAGGCAACCTCATTCCCAGGAACAACATAGGCTGTGATTCTGTATTGTAGAGCATGGAGATGGACTGATGTGCCTATGCAAAGCCCGTTTACTTTAAAGGACCTCTGTACAGATGTGGTAGATAGCCTGCACTCTGTATTGTGGTATCAAGGACATAGTCTCTAAAATGTGTTTATAAACAAGTAAAGCCTCTGGGCTACACCATATAAGGGTTTTAAAGCAAAAATCCCCATGGTTCTCCTTTGTTTGACTTTATAGTTAGCTCTTTATTCTGAGTAACTGAGTGGGTAAACTTTTGTTAATAGATTTTCAGGATTGTTTTACACTGTATTATCTCTGCTGCCTAACAATAACTGTTTACTTCATCACGGCTACTCTGTCAAGTAAATGAGGTCCAAAATGTTCCTTCACTTCAAAGGATTGTACATTCATATCTAAACATCTTTTATTCTTAGAATTCCCCATTATATTTCGACATATATTATAAGGGTTAGTATTTGTATAAGTCCAACCAGCACCCTTGTGTACATCCCCTGCAAAGGTCTACTTCAGTAGATAACTATTCCACATAACTGTGATAATCATTTATATGTCCCCATTATTTTAAACAAACATTTAAAAGGCAGGGAATCAAAGTCTGAAGGGTCAAAATATATAACAAATGTGATTAAAGGTGATTGATGTTTGTTTGTTTGTTTGTTGACCTGTATAAAGGTGTGAGAGTACTGTATGAAATATTCTCAGAGAAATCCAAAGACCTCAAAACCACACTATTTTTTGAAAAAAATATTCTGGTCTCTAGTGAACCTTTCAAGGTTAGGAATTTATTTTTTATGATCATCAATTCTCTCCTTGGAAAGCTTGATATATCAAAATTTTGTGTGTTTCAATGCAAAAAGGTGCATTTAGGAGGGGGCATGAAATGGCTCAGTATTTAATTTTAAATATTTTCTTATGAAATATTGTGATAAATATTTGGTATTTTCACTTAGGTCTTGCGTGAGATGTCACATAGGTACTGTCAAATATATCAGTATTGAAACTGAATGTCTGCAGTAAAGGAAGCAACAATAAAAAGTTGCTGGGTGTGGGGAGAGGAGTAGTTTTTTAACTTCTATGTGCAATACTTTTATTTGGACCTTAACCATAAAAAAAAAAATCTGAGGAAAAATATATACTTAGATTAGAGAACAGATAATTAATGGTTGCCTGTAACACAGAGCATGTTCAATCTGTGTAATTACACCAAATCAAGCAGAAACACTATTATCAGCTGTTAAATGCTATTGTACCACTTGGCTTTTTACCTTTGTTTTTCCACTTGAGATGAGACATGACACCTTAATTGAATATATCTTGATGTTGATGTCAAATTTTAAAATATACAAAAGTGTGTCTCTCTCCCCTCTGCTCCACCACTTGGTGAACAGTTCTAAAAGTAGCTGAGATCATCTTACCAGTGGCTGAGAAACCTGCTGTATCTGTGTTGTTCAGTGCCTAGGTAATTTTACCTTGTAACAATGAAGAAAGACTATATTTGGGAAACAGACGGAGACTGGCTAATCTCATTGATAGTTGATATCGTCCTCACGACAGACTACCATCCATACATGCTGGGTCTTTTAGAGCTGTCAGCAGCCTTTGATATCACTGACCATGAGGTTTTAATGAGTTGCCCATGAATCCTGGCAGGCGTAGATGGAATTACACTACAGAGGTTCTGTTCTTTCCTCTTAGATGGATCCTGGAGGGTGGTGTTGGGCAATTGCTTATCTTCCCTGAAGGTTGTGTCATGTGGAGTCCTACATTCTTTTGTCACTCCTCTTGCTCATCAGGGTTGTGAGGCAACAGGGGAGAAGGGGAGATAATGAGATGATTTGGCCTGCAGTGTCTTTAGTGTTGTGGACAATACAAAGCTGTACAGATTGTGCTGTCACCCTGCCTGGCAAAAACAATAGCAAGGGGTTGAAATTCAGTCCAGATGAGATGAAGGAGATGCTGTTAAAATGAATCTGGAATATAGCTATAGGAAATACACATCAGCAATTATTTTTTAAATCCAGACTGTAAACATCTGTTCTGGGGTTTTTTGCACTAGTCATATCATCACAAATTCTGTATATTGTCTGTAGTACACAGAGCAATTATTTCACCAACTTATCCTGGTTGGAATGTTCTGACTTTTAAAAAACCAGCCAACCATACAGAACCACTGACATCTAGTTCTTGGTCAAACCCACTCCTTGTTAGAAAACATATAAACTTTTTAATCAGTATCCCACAATGTGTTACGATTTCTTCACTTCAGGCAGTTAGCCAAGCATACCATGCGTTATTTCAGTCCAGCACTGGACTTTCCCACAGCACAGAAATCATATGTCTCAATCATTATAACAGTTAATAAGTTTCAGGCTTGTCATATTTCCAGTGGTTAATTGGTATCACAGCAGCATTAGGCAGGATGACAGAATATTAGGGTCTGACTTTGGACACTGGCCAGTTGGACCTCTTTTGATGTCACAACTGAGGACCATTTCCCAGTGGTGCACAGCTGAGACCTTAAAATAGAGGAAAGTATCTACAGCCACTAGATGGATTAACACACACACACACACACACACACATACACACACACACACACACACACACACACACACACACACACACACACANACACACACACACACACACACACACACACACACACACACACACACACACACACACACACAAAGAGAGAAGAAACTTTAGTATCTTCTTCCCTATTCCATTTTCCTTCTTAAAGCCTTTACTCCTGACAGCATTCTGTGCCAAAAAATTAAAATTCAGTGCACAATATTTTAAAATTCTGCAAATGTTATTTGTCAAATAAATGTGGAATCTCCAGCATGGCATTGAGGATCACAGGCCACTGGCTGCACAGAGGTTGAAGATCACTGTGCAGCTCCTGCCGTCCCCTGGACACGCATTCAATGGTGAGGCTTCATTCAACCCTGACATGGTGCAAGGACTGGGCCTGCCCCAGAAACACCCCCGGGCCCTGCTTCCCTCATGCCAGGTGCACCAGGTGTGGGCAGGCAGGCTCAGCAAGGCAGGATCCAAATGCGGAGGGGCTTAGTGCGGGGGGTCCAGGTGTGCGTTTAGAGGCTTCTGAGTGGGGCAATCTGGGTGTGGGCGGCTTAGTGGGGGATCCGGGTGCAGGGGGGATCTGGATGCACAGGGGCTTGGTGGGGGGGGGGGGTTCTGGGTGCAACGGTAATGGGACTCTGCACGGGGGTCCAGGTGAAGGTGGTTGGGGCTCAACAGGAGAGGGTCTAGGTGTGGGCAGTTCAATGTAGGGGGGTGTTCAGATGCTGGGGGAGTGGGACTCAGTGGGGTAGGGTTCCAGGTGCAGCTGGTTGGGGCTCAGTAGGGTGGGGATCCAGGTGTGGGTGACTCCTTGGGGTGGTGCAGGGACAGGGGGAATGGGGCTTATCTGGGGGGGGGTCTGGGTGCAGGGGGGGGGAGGCGCAGTGAAAGGGTATGGGTTTGGGGGGGTCTGGATGCACAGAGGTTGAGCGGATGCAGGAGCAGCTCCCTGTACAGTGATCCCTCCCCCTGTAGCTGAGGAGCGATGGGTGCAGGAAGCACGGGGGTGGGGCGGAGTTTGCAGAGCTTCCTACAGCTGGGGAAGAAATCTGGGGGTGGGTCTGACATGGCCCTGGATGCCATGCTGGGGAAGAGAAAGTCCTGTACTCTCCAGCCCAGCCGGAACTAGAAACTGAGCACAGGCAGGGTAGGAGCCACCAGCCAGGTCTTCCCCAGTCCCACCCGCTGCCCTGCAGTGATTTACCTCTCTGCCGGCTGCCCTGGGCATCTGAAACATACTGCTGGGGAAGGTCGCATGACAGCTCTTGTGGCTTCCCTTTGCTTCCCCATCAGAAAGTCATTTTTCTGCGGGGGACATAAATTCTGCGCACGTGCAGTGGTGCAGAATCCCCCCAGGAGTATTAAAGCCTACTTAATACAATGAATACAGAGATAATACCCACACTCCCCTTCTTTAAAACACCTCACAGTTCAGCTTCATAAGACTTCAGAGTAGGCCTGATTCCTTTAAATTGCTGCTGGACACTGACTGGGCTGCAGAAGGAAGCAGTTGTTTCTCTTTGAAATCTTGCCAATAGAGGAGTGCTATTGGTGGCACTGCAAAGGGAGATGAACAATTCCCTCTTCCAGCCTAGCTATGCTGCTCAGCAGTACTACAGGATGATGGTTCTAAGGTAGCTGAGATCAATTACAGGGTCTTCAATAGTCAAGTGTTGGTATTATTTGTACTGCAGTTATGCCTAGAGTGCCAACCAAGATCAGAGTTCCATTGGGCTAGGCACTATACAACATCATAGTATGAAAGCTTACTGGAATGCTGATTCCACTTCTGGTGTCAATGCTTTAGAAAGGAGGCTGACCAATTGGAAAGGGTTCTGAAAAGAGCTACAAGAATGATTCAATGTTTCAGAAAGCCTGCCTTTACAATACGAGGCTGAAGAAGCTCAATCTATTTAGTTTACTAGGAGAAGGTTGAGGGAAGATTTCATTACAACCTAGAAGTACCTACATAGGGATAAGATTTCTGATAGTAGATGACTGTAAATGCTTACCAAGATCCAATGGCTGGAAACTGAAGATAGACAAATGCAGACCAAAAATTAGGCACAAATTATTAACAGCATGGGTGATTCACCATTGGAACAATTTTGGAACATTGGATGTGATGGATTCTCTGCCACATGATGTTTTTAAATAAAGATTGCATGCATGTCTTTCTAAAAGGTTTGCTTTAGCTCAGTTAGAAGTTATGGCCCTGATGCTGGAGTCATAGAGTGAAATCTCTGGCACATGTTATGTAGAAGCTCAGACAAGCTGATCATAATTTTCCCTTCTGGCCTTAAAATCTATGAATTATCATTTTGAAGACAAGACAGACAAAGGGTGGGAGATGGAAACTATTACTGTCACGATTTTCCGGATGAGGAACTGGGGCAAAGAGAAATTAGATTATTTTTTCCAAGATCGCACAGAAAAGCTGTGGTAGAGCCAGGAATTAAACTCTGATCTCCTGACCATGTTTGCTTTTGAAGGATGATGCCGGAATTCTGAATCAGCCTTTTAATCTCAGGTTGCATTAAAATTACACAGGTGTAACTGACTATACACGATACCAGCCAGTGGAGAATAGCTTTGGACTTCATAATATGCTAGTTGTACACATCAATTTTCTACTGCTACCCATATTACTACTGCTCAGAGCTGTGTTACTGAACACTTGGTATACTTCAGGATTGTTTTTTAGAGTGGCTGGGTGGTTATGGTGAACTGGCATTAGTTCATTCCAAATGTTTAACATACTCATCAAGTTCAATTAATTAAAGATTTTATTCCAATCCAATGGAATTGTCTTGAGTATAATAATAGGTTTTCATTCCTGTTCTTAAAAACTTAGCAATGTAAATAACATTACTTGAGTACATTGTGCACAACTGCAAAATACCAGTTTCTGTAACTGAATGTTGGTTATAGAATATTTATTTGTTAAACCTAAACTGGACAGTGAGGCAGTTTTATGTCACTAAATCACATTTAAGATTCTGAATTTGGAATGAATCCAAATATCTTTTAGGTGAATAATAGAACCAGAATTAGTGGATATTAATCTTTCAAGTTAAAGATGCCCATTAGCATCAGACCGAACCCACTCATTTTTGACTCAGATCTTTAATGCTATTCTGATATCTGAGAATAATTCTGATGTATAATAAATGAATAGCTGATTCTACTCTCACTTATATTGACGTAACCCCATTGATTTAAATGGGTTATTCCCAATTTACACTTGTGTAAATGAGAGGAGAATCAGGCATTGGACATTTTGTTTTTATTACTCTTTAAAGATATCAAGTGACAATTATCTGGGCATAATTTTTACTTTGTTTCTCGACTGATGTATAATTGCTCTAAACTACCGAGTTTTTTTACCTTTATGAAACTACAACATTTAGTGCTTGTGATAGGGTGCTGGGCAAGAACTGCTGACTCAGCCTTCTGTCATGCCAGCTCCTGTTAAGGGAAGTAAATTGTAGCTGGCTAGCGAAAACCTGCGCCTAATTGGTGAATTTGAGACAGCTGCCCGCCCAATTAGCCTAGGGCTACATAAAAGCTGGGAGGAAAGAAACCGGAGGGGGCCTGAGTGAAGGCAGAGGGATATTGCCTTCTTCCTAGGTGCAGACACTCGAATCCAAGTTGTGTATGCTTAGAAGGTGGTGGGAGCACAATCGGTAAATAAACAGCACCAGTGGTTACTGAACTCCAGGGTCTCTGAGAGACTTTGTCAGCACAGCAGGGGCAGGAGCCAAGAGGGCTCTGCAGCACCTTGCTACAGTGCCCAACTATTATTATTTATTTACTAGTTGTTGTTTGCCATTTGTATGGCCATAGTACATAGGAGCCCTGAACAAGAACTCCATTTTTCTAGATTTGTACGAACAGAACAAAAAGTTGGCCCCTTCTCAAAGAGCGTACAATCTAACTGTAAGTCTAGAGCAGTGGTTCCCAAACTTGTTCCGTTGCTTGTGCAGGGAAAGCCCCTGGCGGGTCGGGCCGGTTTGTTTACCTGCCGCATCCGCAGGTTCGGCCAATCGCGGCTCCCACTGGCCGCCGTTCGCTGCTCCAGGCCAATGGGAGCCGCTGGAAGCGGCGTGGGCCAAGAGACATACTGGCCACCGCTTCCAGCAACTCCCATTGGCCTGGAGCAGCGAACCGCGGCCAGTGGGAGCAGCGAACCGCGGCCAGTGGGAGCAGCGAACCGCGGCCAGTGGGAGCCGTGATCAGCCAAACCTGCAGACATGGCAGGTAAACAGCCTGGCCCGGCCCACCAGGGTCTTTCCCTGCACAAACAGCGGAACAAGTTTGGGAACCACTGGTCTAGAGAAAATAGGTGGATACAAAAGACAGGGGAGCGGGGGCACGAGGTAGCAGATCGTTTAAATCTTGATGTTGACCTTGGAAATAATATACATCTTTATTTTCAATAAGGAGTAGAACTGGGCAACATTTTTTGTCTGAAAGTTTTTTCACTGAAATAGTTTGCAAATTGGTATTGTAGTTGTTGAACTGTTTTAGTAAAAAAAAAGTTAAAATAAATTCTGAAAAAATAGAAACTTTGACATTTTTGAAACAAACCATTTCAATTTTGTTTTGAAATTTACTTTAACTCTATTTTTAAAGAGAGATTAAAACTCAAAACTAACATTCATTTTGATTTAATGAAACATTTAGTCAACCCAAAATGAAATTTTTCTTCAACTTTTTGGTTTTTTGAAACATTTCTTTTGGGATCAATCTAAAACATTTTTTTTCAGCACAGCCAACAAACATAAATATCTGTACTAGGAAGGAGTGATCAAAAAAATCTCAAAAATTAACAAAAAGGATGCACAGCTACTTTCATTACAAAATCTTAATTTTTATATTTTTTGCCTTAAAGTTCTTGCGATCTCTTTAAAAAAGAAAACATGTTACAAATTCCTCTACAATCTATGTTCCCTATTTTATTTTCTTCTGATTATAAAGGCTCTGGTCTTTATTTTACTGGCTTGATAAATTAAACTCTGGAAACCTATATTTTGTTGTTGAAACTTAGAGATTGTCTAGTATTTTTGTTTGATCATTTGACTTACCTTTCTGTTGACATGGTAGGTCATCTGGAAGTGGAAGGATATTTCTGGACATTATTTTTGCTGTTCCAGTATTGGTGTGGAAAATGGTCTATTTAGTCTATTTTTGGTCTAAACATTCTGTTCTGTTTAAGTACATGGCTCCAATCAAATAAGTATTGTCATAATCTGAAAATATTGTTGTTGCTCTTTACCAAGTTTAAATACTAGACAGTGATAGGATCATTGTTAGTAATTCAGGCTAATATTAAAAAAAACAGATTTTATGTCACAAACTTATGTGGTTCTGTATTGTGAGCTATATTTTGCCATCAGTTATTAAACAGAACTCCCCATTTGAGTTAATGGGGATTCCTATTTAAAACCAATGACACAATATGGCCCTATTTATATACATAAACTAATTATTTAATTGCATTTTACATTTTAATCATTACAGGTCACATGTAACTTCATCTATGTACAGTAACTACATAACCAAAGGCATAAAATTAGGGTCAAAACCCCCAGCTCCGGCCCGAGCCCGGAAGTCTACACAGCAGTGAAACACCCCACAGCCTGAGCCTGAGTCACCTGGCCCGGGCCAGCTGCGGGTTTTTCTTTGCTGTATATACTGATCCTGAAAGTCCAAGTTTGGGTGCTGGATCACTCTTGTTCACATGTTTGTTGACCCCTTCACTGAATTCAAATAGAATTGTGAGGCATCATTTTCCTTTACAAAAGTCATATTGACTCTTCCCCAACATATTGTGTTTATCTATGTGTCTGATCATTCCATTCTTTGCTATAGTTTCAACCAATTTGCCTGGTATTAAAATTAGGCTTACTGGCCTATAATTGCCAAGATTGCCTCTGGAGCGCTTTTAAAAAAATCATTCCCCATGCAGTTCATATCAACCCGTCAAGGGCCAGATGTGGGACACAAGATGCGATAAAGACCTAAGCCATGGAGACACAAAAATAAAATATTCATGCAGGAAACCAAAAATGCTGTGAGATGTGTCCTGTCAGTGTAAATAACTTTTCCTATAATCCCACAGTCATGATTCTTTGTTTCTAATGGAAATAATCAACAATAAAAGTGAGTAGACCAAATTCATGAAGGTAACTTTCAAACTAAAATGAGTGATGCCCCCCTCAGAATGAAGTAGAATTCAGAAGTATAGATTCCAAGGCCAGAAGAGACTGTTGTGGTCATCTAGTCTGACTTCCTGTTTAACACAGGGCATAGGACCTCCTCCTCCCCCACACCAAATAATTCCTAGAACAGATCTTTTAGAAAAACATCCATCCATGTTAATGAAGAATTCACCACAACCCTTGGTAAATTGTTCCAATGAGTAATTACTCTCACTGTTAAAAGTGAATCTTATTTCCAGTCTGAATTTGTCTAACTTCAACTTCCAGCTATTGTTATACTTTTGTCTGCTAGACTGAAGAGCCCATTATCAAATATTTGTAACCCATGTGTAGGTACTTATAGACTGTAATCAAGTCACCCTTTAACCTTCTCCTTGTTAATCTAAATAGATTGAGTTTCTTGACTTTATCACTATGAGCCATGTTTTCTAATCCTTTAATTATTCGCTTGGCTCTTCTCTGAACTCTCTCCAATTTATCAACATCTCTCTTGAATTGTCAATGAAGTAGCTCCACTGAGGTCAATAGGGGCTGCACAGGATTTTAAATGAGGGCAGAACTTGGTGCATCAGAAGAAACTTATGAGACTTTATCCTTCATTGCACAGTAAGTTCCATGCTTTAGTGGGCCGTGCTAATTGGAGAGTTTGGAGAACATGACTGACATTTTTCTCTTCTTAAATGGCTGGTGGCTGGACATGTTGACCTGACTTTTCTGAAAAATGATGATCATCGTGGCAAATAGATAACTAATTTTGAAAAACAAAAATGAACATACTGCTTTGGGGACTTGAGCTGTATTCCAGGTTGTCTTCTCATCTGTCTCTAGGAGGCAGGAATCACTTGTCAATCTCTTCCCCCCAGCCCCGTCGCACTCTCTGGGCAAGGCTGCTGAATTCCCACCATTGACAGACAATGGCCTATGTGTAAGTGTGTGTAGGAAGTGACCCGCAAAGTAGGTCTTCTTCCGCCTTGTGGCAGTTCAATTGAGTCTGGACAAGAATTTTGAAGGGGGTGTGCCATTCAAGGCAAATTTCTCTGCTTGCCTGCCTGCCAGGACATTGGCTTTGGTACTTCTACTCTCCAGCCTAGCTTTCCAACTATCTCAGGGTGGAGGCATAAATGCCTCTCTGCAGCTAGCCTGCCTGGATTGGAAAGAGGGAGTGTTTCTCCCTGAGTCCTTCTACCGTGTTGTGACCACCAAATTATTTGGAGATTGGATGGGAAAGGAAGAATGGTTCAGTGTTTAAGGGGGGTAGCCTAGAACTTGAAAGACCTGGATTTGCTTTTCTGCTCAGCCACCATCTCACTGTGTGCCCTTGAGCAAGTCACTTAGTAGTTTCACATCTGTAAAATGGAATAATAGCATTTCCCCACTTCATGTTGTGAGGATAAATACATTAAAGATTATGAGGTGCTCAGATACTACAGTGATGGGGGCCATATAAGTATCTTAAATAGATAGGTTGGAGGAGGAAAATTGGGAAGGGAGAAACAAGTGTACCTTCTGCCTTTGCACAACCTGAGGCTGTGGATGTTCCTGTATAAAGCAATAATAGCTTGTTGTATTCTCTTTTCAGGAGGCTGCTTCTAGCCCTGCCTCCTGCTGCTGACACAGAGAGTCACTCTCAGCAGGGATGAGCCTTCTCAAGCAAAAAGGCAGGTCTTCAGCCCTAAAATGACTAAATTTAGTTTAATAAAAAAGACCAAAATTGGTCACATATTCACCATGGCCCTCACTTTACAGAGAAGGGAAGGTCAGCAAGAAGCTGATGCCAGCTGTGCTTTATCTCTGAAGTGCTCCTTCATTTCTCATCTGTATGTGAGTGAAGCAGAGTACATGAATAGACTTTCTGATTGTGTGAATTGTATGTAGAGTTACGGAACACATTTCACACTTATATCCCAAAATAGGTTGCAAGCGGCCACAGCAAGCAGCAACAGCAAGCGGCCAAGCTATTCGGAAGCCCATATTTTCAGGAAATACAGCAATTTATCTCCCATGTCACCAAAGTAGTGATGAGGCTGGAAGTAATTAAAAAAAATGCACATCTTATCACAATATGACATTTTCAATAAGCTTTCTTACCTTTTAATAGGGATATAGGAGAAGAGGTCCGCAGAACAAAGACCAGGTTTTCCCTTTACTTGGATTCAGTTTTGGGAATAACTCTGGGAATAGGAACAGCTGTTAGCAGAGGTTTCTTGTCCTCAGCAAGAGCCAACTCAGATTACACTATTGTAATTTGTGGAAGATTTGCAGTGAACACTGAGGATTGGATTTCCAAAAGTGCTCAGTATTGGTCTAACTCTGCTCTCCATTGTAATTAACCGTCAATATTTTACACTGGGGAAAACTGAGGCACAGAGGGTTAAAGTTTCAAAAAAAGGACCTCAGGGAGTTAGGAACACAAGTGCATTTTATTTTCAGTGGGACTTATGCTCCCAACTCCCTGAAGTGCTTTTGAAATTCCCACCCGGAGACAAGAAGTGACTTTCTTAGTCGCATAATGAGCTTGTGACAGAACTGGGGCTAGAATCCAGGTTTGCTAAGCAGTGGAGACAATTGTAACCTTTACAGGGCGCTTCACGGTGGTTCCAACAGTTAAAATGGTTGATCACATGAATCAGATTTACTCACCATGCCACAAGACTTGTAAAGTCCATGAATTGTACTTACAGAAGTCAAAGAAATTACAAGTTCTACAGCCACACTTCACGCTATTTATAACATCTGTAAAGCTTCTCATGGAACTTACAATATATCTGAAAACTTTATCATTTGACCCTAAATAATTAAAAATGGTCCTTTGCATTAGTTCTTACTGAGAAACTCTGCCTATGAGAAACCTGCAGTCTCTATAATAAGCTGTTTTGTGTTGAATTGACAAATGTAGCGCAATTTAGAAAATGGATTTGGTTTTGCTTTTTAAAAATTCCATATCTTAAAAACTATATGCCTGGCTAACTTCAAACTGGAAGAAATATAGTTCTACTGTACATTGGGCAAAGGCTACATGTAGGGTAGGGTGACCACATGTCCTGTATCAACTGGGACAGTCCCTTTTTTAAGCCCCGGTCTGGCCGTCCTGACTTTTTTTGGCAAAAGTGAGCATTTGTCCAAGAGCAAACTTTTGCCAACAAAGTAGGGCGTGCACCCCTAGTGGGGTACAAAGGAATGTGGGAGGGGTGAGTGGTGATGGGAGGTGCAGGGAGGCAGAACAGGACTCCAGCGAGTGGTGATGCCAGGGGCATGGAGGTGGGGGGTAGGCATGGCTCGGGTGAGCAGCAGTGCCAGCTCCGTGTGTGTGTGGGGGGGGATGGGGCAGGGGCAGCAGGGCTCGGGTGAGGAGTGACACCAACCCCACGTGGGGAGCAGGCTGGGCTTGGCTTAGAGCCCTGCATATGGGGGAGGCAGGGTTTGGGCCAGGAACTCAGTTCAGCCCCATGCGTGGAGGGGTGGGGGCCAGGGTATGGGCCAGCCCCATTTGTGGTGGGGATGGGGTGGGAGCAAGCCAGCCCCAGGTGCTGGGCGGGGCAGGACTTCGGTGAGTGGCTCAGGCCCCGTGTGGTGTCCCATTTTCCCTTTTAGGAAATATGGTCACCTTAACTGTAGGGTTGTAGGAAACCACTAACCCCTCCCCTCCTATCCTACTGCTCATTGGGCAAAGGAAGTTAATATCTAGGCCCAAAAGATTATAAAACAGAAAAAGTTAATAAATAAATAAAAGTCAAAGCAATGAAGTAGAAGAGCAAGTACGGCAATACGCACTTGCCACATGCTAAGCCTTTTAGGAGGCATGTAAGTGGATTAAGATGCTTCTAATTGGTAGACAGTGGAAATCTCCATTGCGGGTTAAAAAAAGAGGTTGCAGTTTTTTTATCACATTGAATTTCTCCATTAATGTTAATTAGGGATGTGCACCATGTGGCCAAGTTGTTAAAGCCAAGGACTTGGTGATAAAGTGATCCTAGGTGTTCTAATTATTCTGCTTAGTTAATTTTCCATCGTCCTTAAAAGACTTTCTCCATGAATATATGTAGGATGGGCTTTTCAAAGCACTCCGTGATAGCCTAACTGCTTTCATTGAGTCAATGGTAAAACTCTCTTTGGCTTCAACGGAAACAGTATTGGATCAACACTAATTGGTTTTGAAAATCCCACCCACAATATATTAAATAATTTAGGGTAAAATTCTTCCCTCAGTTACAGCTATGTAATCCTCACTGGTGTTGTGGGGATTATATTGGTGTAAGCAAAGCCAGAATATACCCCTCCTTAGTTTATTTTAAAGCTTTGTATTAACTCCTGTGGCAAGGCACCTTCTCGGTCTCACCAGCCTCCGCTGCTTTTAGCCTTGGTGAGACAGGCCTGGGTAAAACAGTCCCTCTTGGTTGCACAGGGGAAGTCCGTTCCTTCTTTCCACCAGTCTTTTGGGCTTGGTTTTCTCCCTTATGGGAGGGAATGCAGCCTCCCCTCCTGGTGAGTCTCACTGCTCCTAACCTACTGGCAGTATGACTCCTTCTCTCTCTCTCTCTTCCCCCCTCTTCTCCCAACAGGGGAGGGTTTAAAAAGGTCTCAGGCAGCCCTTAGTTGGAATCAGCTGACCCTAATTGACCTCAGGTAACTCCCTCTCAGCTGATCCTAATTGACCTGTAGTTACCCCCCTCAGTTGATAGGGAGGAGGGCCTTTTAACCTTCTGGGACTGTTTTCTACCCCCTCCCCTGCAGCTATCTGTCCTTAGTTTATCACATATCCCTCCCTCACCCCCCCCCCCCTCCAGCTCAACACTAAGGGGTTGGGCTACTTGGGTTGGCAAACAGTGCACACTTGACAGGCCATCCGCATTGCCATGCTTGATTCTGGACCTATCTTGTACTCTGAAGTGGAAGGAGGACAGGAACCACCTTGTTACTCTTGCGTTTCTTTCTTTGTTTTGGTGCATCCACTTTAGAGGGGCATGGTCCCTGATGAGGGTAAACCTCCATCTGGGTAGGTAGTAGCAAAGGCTTTCAACAGCCCACTTTGCTGTCTGGCATTCCTTCTCTACTATGGCATGTTTACATTCCCTGGGCAGGAGTTTCCTACTGAGGAGCAGGACTGGGTGTTCTTCTTCTCTGACCATTTGTGAAAGAACTGCTCCCAACCCAACCTCAGAGGCATCGGTTTGCAAGATAAACTCTTTCTCCCAGTCTGGAGCTACCAGCACTGGGTCGGTACAGAGAGCAGTCTGCAGATCTGCAAAAGCCTCCTCGGCCACACTTGTCCATCTTACTATGTCTGGGCCACGGGCTTTTGTTAGGTCTGTTAATGGGCATGCCCTGGTGGCAAAGTGGGGGATGAACCACTTATAGTATCCAACTAGTCCCAGGAATGTGCTGACCTGTTTCTTCCGGACTGGTCGGGACCAATTCTGTATTGTCTCTAACTTGTTGGGACTTCACCACTCCCCTCCCAACTATATAGCCGAGGTATTTGGCTTTTGTTAGCCCAGTCGTACATTTGGAGGGATTTGCAGTCAGCTCCGCCTTCTTCAGGGTGTCCAGGACTGCTTCCACCTTTTCCCAGTGCGTCTCCCAGTCTGGGCTATGTATAATGATGTCGTCGAGATAGGCTGCCACATACTTGCCATGTGGACGCAACAGTTTGTCCATGAGTTGTTGGAAAGTTGCGGGAGCCCCATGTAAACCAAAAGGGAGGACAGTTTACTGATACAGTCCCTCTGGTGTTGAAAAGACTGTCTTCTCTTTGTCAGTCTTGGCCAGGGGGATTTGCCAATAACCCTTGGTCAGGTCAAAGGTGGACAAAAATCATGCTTTTCCCAATCGGTCAATTAGCTCATCTATCCGGGGTATAGGGTACGCATCAAATTGGGACACTTCATTCAGTTTCTGGAAGTCATTGCAGAACCTCATACTGCCATCAGGCTTAGGTACTAGGACAACTGGACTTGACCATTGGCTCTGAGACTCTTCAGTGAATCCTAACTTCAGCATTTTCCTGACTTCTGTCTTGATCTCTTCTCTTTTTGCCTCCGGGATCTGGTATGGCTTGACATTCACCTTCACTCCAGGCTCTGTGAGGATGTGATGGTGAACCTCAGTTGTCCTGCCTGGCTTTTCTGAGAATACGTCCTGGTTGCGTTTGATCATGTTGATCACTTCAGTTCGTTGGTCAGGGATATTTCCACTTGGCCGGGCCGGTTGCTTTCGGGGGTGGTGACCCTAGAGTGGCCACATAAGCTTCTCTGTCTTGTCCAGGTTTCAATAGGTTTATATGATAGATCTGTTCCAGCTTCCGGCAACCAGGCTGTTGGATCTTATAGTCAACCTCTCCAATGGCTTCTATTATCTCATATGGCCCCTGCCACCTGGCTAGGAGCTTGCTCTCTGCTGTGGGTACAAGCACCATTACCTGATCTCCCACCTGGAATTTTCGGATCGTCGCTTGGTGATTGTAATATGTCTGTTGGGCCTCTTGCGCCCTCTCCATGTGTTCCCATACTATGGGGGCGACATGGGCTATCCTGTCTTTCATCTGCAGCACATGCTCGATGATGTTTCTCCCTGGGTTCAGCTGTTCTTCCCAACCCTCTTTGGCAATGTCCAGTATGCCTCGGGGGTGTCGACCATATAACAGCTCGAATGGGGAAAACCCAGTTGAAGTCTGAGGAACCTCCCTTATAGCAAACATTAGATATGGCAGCAGGGGCGTCCCAGTTCTTCCTGTCCCGGCACACCACCTTTCGTATCATGTTCTTTAATGTTCTATTAAAAATGTTTGACGAGGCCATCGGTCTGCAGATGATAGACTGACATCCTTATGGTCCATATGTGGAGCATTGCACATAAATCCTTCATTAATTTAGACACAAAGGGGGTTCCTTGATCCATCAGGATTTCTTTGGGTATCCCCACTCTAGAAAAAATTTTGATTAATTCCTTAGCTATGGTCTTGGACATAGTGTTCCATAGGGGAATGGCCTCAGGGTATCAGGTGGCATAATCTAGAACAACTGGTATGTTCTGATGGCCTCGGGCTGATTTCTCCAATGGCCCTACTAGGTCCATAGCTATTCGCTTGAATGGGACTTCAATAATCGGCAGAGGTACCAAAGGAGCCCTTAAGTGTGGTCGGGGGTCATGTAATTGGCATTCCAGACAGGAGGCACAATATCAGTGGCTCACCGCATAAATTCCAGGACAAAAAAACCTCTGCAGAATTCGATCGAGGGTTTTATCTATCCCTAGATGCCCCCCAAACAGATGGCTGTGGGCTAGATCCATCACACCCCTTTGATGCTTCTGTGGTATTAAGAGCTCTTCCACGACTTGCTCTTGGACCCGGACTATTCTGTATAACAGATCCCTCTTTATCATATAATATGATCCTGGGCCCTTGCCTCTCCCTTCTACAGGGACCCCATTCACTTCAACTACTTCTTTGCAAATATTGTTATATATCAGTTCATTGGCCTGATCCTGCCCAAAATTCTCCAGTGAAGGTCCAATTTGCCCAAACTCAGGGGGTTCTATTTCCATCTCCCTCTCAAGGGAGGTCCCCGGGGAACTGGGTCCGGCTGCTGGTTCGTTGACTCCCTGCATAATCCCCTTGTCAGTTGGGCCAACTCTTTCCCCTACAAGAAAAGGCTTCTGGTTCTGGGCCAAGATTCTTGTCCCCCTCCTCTTATCTGCCCTCCTTTCTCGCCGAGTCTTCCTGGGCTTCCCAGGGGGAGAGAACAAATACTGGGCAAATTCATGGAAGACCCGGGGTGTGCTATCTGGGTCATCCCATTGCTCTTGGGGTTATTACCTTCTTCTGACTCCTTTCCGGGAAGTAAGCCACCAAACCTTGGGAAGTCTCGTCCTATGAGGATTGGATAGGGGAGTTTCCCTCACCGTGACCTTAGTGAGGTTTCCCAGGACTTCTATTTTTACCAGGATGGTCGGGGAGTAATTGACATCCCCATGAATACAGGATATTCCTGTGAGCTTGGCCCGGGATAGTTGGTCTTGCCCAACCAACTTTCCCGAGATCAGCATGACAGCACTTCCTGAGTCCACTAACGCGGTGGTCTCTATGCCATTCATTTTAACTGGTCTAGTATATCTATGAGGGACCATTGCAACCCCTACTACATTTATTAGGTCACAGAGTCCTTCTAGATCTTTCAGGTCGCATTGCATGGGCTCTTCTAGGTTCAGGGATTGGGCAGCTATATGCCCTATTTCCCCACATGAATAACATCGGTACCCTGCTCGGGGCAGCCCCCTATTTTTTGGGCTCTTAGGCCTTACCCCCGGAGTCTTTCTCTCCCAGTCCCCAAGTCCCTCCGTGATCTTCATCTGCCCTTTAGCCTCCTTCCTCCCCTCCATACTTCTGCCCAGGGCTATGGCAACTTGGGCCCTCGGCACAGAAACTTGCCTCCTATTCTGGCGCCTTCCTTCCCCGGTGATCTGAGAGAGTTCTTAGGCTGCTAGGTGTGTCTCTACGAAGGCAACCAGCTCATCATAGGAGGAGGGATCATTTTGACTGACCCATCCTCGTATGTCCGATAGCAGCCCTCTCATGTATCTATCCAAAACTATGATTTCCACAATTTTCTCCAGGCCATGGGTCTCGGGGCACAGCCACTTCCTGGCGAGGTGGATCAGGTCAAACAGCTGGGACCTCAGTGCTTTGCTGTCCCAGTATTTCCACTCGTGGAACCGTTGCGCCCTTATAGCTGTCGTCACGCCGGACCTTGCCAGGATCTCCGCCTTTAGCTGGGGTAATCTGTAACTGCTT
The DNA here is from genome assembly GCF_013100865.1 of Trachemys scripta elegans. Lineage (NCBI taxonomy): Eukaryota > Metazoa > Chordata > Testudines > Emydidae > Trachemys > Trachemys scripta. Next base: position 75,760,140 of record NC_048306.1, on the reverse strand, counting down.
CTGTTGTCATGTCAAAATATGCTTTCTGTGCCACCCCACACAGAAAAGGAGCCAGGATAATGGCCCACTGGTTTTGGGGCCAGGCCTCCCGCTGGGCCATTCTCTAGAATGCGAGGAGATACGCCTCTACGTCGTCGTCCATTGTCATCTTCTGTAAGTAGCCACTTGCCCGCAGGGGCCGGGTCCCATGGGGGCCGTGCGTCAGAGTTATCAGGGCCTTTAGCTGGTTCACAACCTCATACAGGATGGCTCAATCCTGGGCCACTTGGCTCATCAGTAGTTGATTTGTCTCCTGTTGTATTTGCACTGACTCTTGCTCGGTAGCTATCTGAACCCGGGTAGCCTCTTGTTGGGCCGCGGTGGCCTGCACCAATGCCTTCGCTACATTCTCCATTTTTTTTTCTCTTGATGGGGGTGATTTACCCTGCCCTGAGATGGTTTGCCACGAAGTCTCGTTCACAGATCCCACTTCTAACACCATGTGTGGCAAGGCACCTTCTCGGTCTCACCAGCCTCTGCTGCTTTTAGCCTTGGCGAGATAGGCCTGGATAAAACAGCCTGGTTGCACAGGGGAAGTCTATTCCTTCTCTCCACCAGTCTTTTGGGCTTGGTTTTCTCCCTTATGGGAGGGAATGCAGCCTCCCCTCCTGGTGAGGCTTGCTGTCTCGCTGCTCCTAACCTACTGGCGGCATGACTCCTTTTCTCTCTTCCCCCTCTTCTCCCAACAGGGGAGGGTTTAAAAAGGTCTCAGGCAGCCCTTAGTTGGAATCAGCTGATCCTAATTGACCTCAGGTAACTCCCTCTCAGCTGATCCTAATTGATTCTCTGGTGACCCCTTCTCAGCTGATTTTCTCCTATCAGCTGTATTCTGCTTGCTTTTTCCATATACAACTAATATGATGCAGAAAATTCAGATCCCTTCCAGCCACTATATTGTCCATTTCAGATAAATGTAGTGTGTTATGCTTCTCCCTCTTCACAGGATCTCACCAATTTCTTTCAAGAGCAAATTGGCCTTCCCTTCTAGAGTTTCATGTCCAAAGTATGTTCAAGTCCTACCGATTTTCTGCGTAACGTCTCTAAGATATGGCCTTTTCTATCCATGCACACATCGAGAACTCCCTTCCAGGCTCTCATTGTCTCACATCTTGATTTTTGCAACATCTTTTTTTCTGGTCTTGGGAAATGTAATCTTGCCTCACTCACATCCATTCAGAATGCTGCTCTGAAGATAATTCTCCTAGCTTGTTGCTTTTCCCACATAGTCCTTCTGTGATGAGGTGTACAAACCCCACTCTGGGGAACAGAGGGTTTAGGATCAGCTCTGGTCACACAGGAGGCTTTGCCCAGCTGCACCTTCTGGGCATGCTCCCAATGGAGGTGGAGCTTGAAAGGGCACAGTACAGCTCAGACAGGGTGGCCAGTGCTAGGGAACAGACCTGCACTAATAGTGTCTGCAGGACTCCAGCAGGAGCCCCACACTCCCCTCGAAGCCAACCTTAATTCAGAGCTGCCAGCCATCACAGAAGAGACAGTGGAGTAGCTTCACTTTCGATGACCCATCCCCACTCTACCTGTCCTCTCTCGTTCACTATCGCAATGTTGACTCCCACCTCCATTTGGTCAATGATGCCAACCTCCATTGCCCGCTTGTTAAATTTTCAAGCAAGCGCCTTTGTTCTTTCTCCCACGGTGCCCTTTATGCCTGGCAGATACTCCAAATAAACATCCACTTATGTCAGCAAAACAGATGTTGCTCAAGGATCTGATAAAAAACACCCCCCCAAGCCTAAGTTTCACTGGCATAAGTGGTAGTGTGCACAGCGCTATGTTGGTGGGAGAGCTTCGCCTGCCGACATAGCTACCGCTGCTCAGAGAGGTGGCTTTATTATGTTGATGGGAGAGTTCTCTCCCATCGACATGGAGCGGCTACATGAGCGATCTTACAGTGACGCAGCTGCATCGGTACAGCTGTGCTGCTGTAAGCTCACTAGTGCAGACATGGCCTATTGTGCTAGCTAGTATTGTCTCTCTCTGTTTCCTTGTACTCCCCCATCTGTCAGGGTCCATGTTTTGTTTTATACGTAAATTGTAAGCTCTTTGGGTTAGGGACTGTCTTTTTGTTCTGCATTTGGGCTCCTGGACCATGACTAGGACTCCTAGACTCGATGGTGGTACTGTCACTAATAATAATCAAACAGTTCACTACAGAAACATGAACCTCAGAGGCTGGACGTTTTGTGGAAGTGAGATTGGAAAGAAAGAGTCATCAGTAGCATGGTGGGAATATATAACATGCTACAAGCAGAAACATATATTTTGTAGATTTTTGAAATAGGGGTAACTCTGGTTTACACCAGCTGAGATTCAGGCCCTGAGGCTTTGTCTATACTAATGGGAAAAGTCGATCTAAGCTATGCAATTTGAGTTATGTGAATGGCATAACTCAAATCAACATAGTTTAGGTCTGCTTACCACGGGGTCCACACTACACGACGTCAATGGGAGAAATAATTTCCTCCCATCCCTCTCTGCCCACAATATCTCAAACCCAGCTGCTCTCCCCCCATATCAAGGAGGCATCAAAATCCTGAAACATGATATGATGGTCATTATTGTGGCTGACTAAAATACCAGGGATTAATGGATAATCTGATCACTTTTGATCCATCCAGGAAATAAATAGAACAGAGACTACTAAATGGCTTGCTTTAACTTTTTGGCCCCTCAGTGAGTAAGACTTACACTTTACCAGTGGGTAAGGAGTTTAAGTATGCAGGTGGAAGAGAGTCTAAATTAGTGTAAGGGGGACTAACATATGCTGCCTTAACCCTCCAGCTGTCACAGACTCAGGCCTGGTCTACACTACGGGTTTAGGTCGACTTTAGCAGCGTTAAACCGAATTAAGCCTGGACACGTCCACACAACGAAGCCCTTTCTTTCGATTTAAAGGGTCCTTTAAACCGGTTTCTTTACACCACCTCCGACGAGGGGATTAGCGATAAAACCGGCCTTTGCGGGTCGGAATTGGGGTAGTGTGGACGGAATTCGACGTTATTGGCCTCCGGGAGCTATCCCACAGTGCTTCATTGTGACCGCTCTGGACAGCACTCTCAACTCAGATGCACTGACCAGGTAGACAGGAAAAGACCCGCGAAGGTTTGAATTTCATTTCCTGTTTGCCCAGCGTGGAGAGCACAGGTGACCACGCAGAGCTCATCAGCACAGGTAACCGTGATGGAGTCCTCCCAGGATCGCAAAAGAGCTCCAGCATGGACCGAACGGGAGGTACGAGATCTGCTCGCCATATGGGGAGATGAAGCAGTGATAGCTGAACTCCGTAGCAGTAAAAGAAATGGAAAAGTATTAGAAAAGATCTCCAAGGCCATGAAGGACCGAGGCCATAACAGGGACACACAGCAGTGCCGCGTGAAAATTAAGGAGCTACGGCAAGCTTACCACAAAGCCAGAGAAGCAAACGGAAGGTCCGGGGCAGAGCCGCAAACTTGCCGCTACTACGCGGAGCTGCATGCGATCCTAGGGGGTGCAGCCACCACTACTCCAACCATGTGCTATGACTCTCTCACTGGAGAAACACATAGGGAAGACGGTTCGGGGAACGAGGAAGATGATGATGGAGGTACTGTAGGTAGCTCACAGCAGCAAGGAAGCGGAGAAACCGGTTTCCCCAACAGCCAGGATATTGTTGTGGTTCCCTGGACCTGGAACCAGTAACCCCCGAACTCACCCAAGACACTCAGGGCACACAGGAGACCTCTGGTGAGTGTAACTTTGTAAATATTTGTAAACATTACAAAAAAAAAAGCAAGCGTGTTTAATGATTACTTTGCCCTGGCAATCGCGGCCAGTACATCTACTGGAAAAGTCTGTTAACGTGTATGGGGATGGAGCGGAAATCCTCCAGGGACATCTCCAGAAAGCTCTCCTGGTTGAAATGAGGTGATTTTATTAAGGGGACATTCAGAGGCGCCCGTTCCTGCTCTTCTGACCAGAAATGTTCCCCGCTGTTAACCACGCGGTGGGGGGAGGGGTGAAGTGATCATCCCAGAGAATCGTGTGTGTGTGTGTGTGTGTGTGTGGGGTGGTTTACTTGTGTTTGTGCCGCATGTTAACCGGGAAACCGCAGCCCCCTCCTTTTACATTGAAACCCCATTTTAAATGGACAACCCAATTCATCCTTGATATGGGAAATGCGCTGCTGTTTGCAACCTTTCCCGCATGTTAAGAAGGTTAAAAAAGCCAAAACACTGTGGCCTACGATGGCTGCCTGCAAGCCGAAATATGCGACCTTGTAATGAAAGAGTGTACCCATTGTTCTCTAAAATGTGTCTTTTTTAACCACCTCTCCCTTCTCCTCCACCAGCTGCAAATGTTTCTCCTTCGCAGAGGCTCGTGAACATTAGAAAGAGAAAACGTAGGACGAGGGACGATATGTTCACGGAGCTGCAGATGTCCGCCCACGCTGATAGAGCACAGCAGAATGTGTGGAGGCAGTCAATGTCGGAGATGAGAAAAGCCCAATATGAACGAGAGGAGAGGTGGCGGGCTGAATCGCGGGATGAACAGAGCAAGTGGCAGGCTGAAGACGATAGGTGGCGTCAGCTTGCAGACAGACGGCAAGAGGCAATGCTCCGTCTGCTGGAGCATCAAACTGATATGCTCGAGCGTATGGTTGAGTTGCAGGAAAGGCAGCAGGAGCAGAGACCGCCGCTACAGCCCCTGTGTAACCAACAGCCCTCCTCCCCAAGTTCCATAGCCTCCTCACCAAGACGCCCAAGAACACGGTGGGGGGCCTCCGTCCACCCAGTCACTCCACCCCAGATGATTGCCCAAGCATCAGAAGGCTGGCCTTCAATAAGAGTTAAAGTTTTAAAATGCAGTGTGTCCTTTTCCATCCCTCCTCCCCCACCCATCCCAGGCTACCTTGGCAATTATCCCCCTACCTCTGTAAGGAACTAATAAAGAATGCATGAATGTGAAAAAACAATGACTTTATTGCCTCTGCAAGCGGGAGGGGAGGGTGGGGTGGGGTGGTTGGTTTACAGGGAAGTAGAGTGAACCGGGTCGGGGGGGGGGTGTTGGAGGGTTCATCAAGGAGAAACAAACAGAAGTTTCACACAGTAGCCTGGCCAGTCACAAAACTCGTTTTCAAAGCTTCTCTGATGCGCACCGCGCCCTGCTGTGCTCCTCTAACCGCCCTGGTGTCTGGCTGCGCGTAATCAGCGGCCAGGCGAGTTGCCTCAAGCTCCCACCCCGCCATAAATGTCTCCCCCTTACTCTCACAGATATTGTGGAGCGCACAGCAAGCAGCAATAACAATGGGGATATTCTTTTTGCTGAGGTCTGAGCGAGTCACTAAGCTGCGCCAGCGCGCTTTTAAACGTCCAAATGCACATTCCACCACCATTCGGCACTTGCTCAGCCTGTAGTTGAACAGGTCCTGACTCCTGTCCAGGCTGCCTGTGTACGGCTTCATGAGCCATGGCATTAAGGGGTAGGCTGGGTCCCCAAGGATCACGATAGGCATTTCAACATCACCAATGGTCACTTTCTGGTCCGGGAAGAAAGTCCCTTCCTCCAGCTTTTGAAACAGAGCAGAGTTCCTGAAGACGCGAGCATCATGTACCTTTCCCGGCCATCCCACGTTGATGTTGGTGAAACGTCCCTTGTGATCCACCAGGGCTTGCAGCAGCATTGAAAAGTACCCCTTGCGGTTTACGTAGTCGGTGGCTTGGTGCTCTGGTGACAAGATAGGGATATGGGTTCCGTCTATGGCCCCGCCACAGTTTGGGAATCCCATTTCAGCAAAACCATCCACTATTGACTGCACGTTGCCCAGAGTCACTACCCTTGCTATCACCAGGTCTTTCATTGCCCTGGCAAATTGGATCACAGCAGCCCCCACCGTAGATTTGCCCACTCCAAATTGATTCCCGACTGACCGGTAGCTGTCTGGCGTTGCAAGCTTCCACAGGGCTATCGCCACTCGCTTCTCAACTGTGAGGGCTGCTCTCATCTTGGTATCCTGGCGTTTCAGGGCAGGGGAAAGCAAGTCACAAAGTTCCATGAAAGTGCCCTTACGCAAGCGAAAGTTTCGCAGCCACTGGGAATCGTCCCATACCTGCAGCACGATGCGGTTCCACCAGTCTGTGCTTGTTTCCCGGGCCCAGAATCGGCGTTCCACGGCATGAACCTGCCCCAGTGACACCATGATTTCCACATTGCTGGGGCCTGTGCCTTGTGAGAGGTCTATGTCCATGTCAATTTCCTCATCACTCTCGTCGCCGCGCTGCAATCGCCTCCTCGCCTGGTCCGGGTTTCGCCTTGGCATGTCCTGGCTCTGCATATACTCCAGGACAATGCGCGTGGTGTTCATAGTGCTCATAATTGCCGCGGTGATCTGAGCGGGCTCCATGATCCCAGTGCTAGCTATGGCGCCTGGTCAGAAAAAAGGCGCGAAAGTAGTATCTGATGGACCAGGAGAAGGAGGGAGGGCGGGAGGGAGGGAGGGCCGAGTGACGACATGGCGTACAGGTACAGGAACAGGGAGAAACACAAACAACTGTCACACAGAATGGTCCCCCCAAAGATTAAACTGGAAACCCTGGGCTTAGCAGGCCGTTGATTTCACGGAGGAAGGGGAAGCAAATGAATACAGAACAAATCTATTTTTTACATCTTAAGGTGGCAGCCGACGGTGCAGCATGAGTGATAGCCTCTCCAGTACGATGATGATGGATACCAATCATAAAATACCATCATCTGCAAAAAGGCAAGGGGCTGCTGCTGTGTAGCAATGCAGCCCCACGTCTGCCAGCCCCACGTCCACCAGCATCCAGCATCGCCCTCGGCCTCTTCTGGGTGCTTAGCAGACAATACTGGGCAATTGGCAGAAAATAGTATATTACGACTGGTAACCATCATCATCAAAACAGTAGCATGTCTGCCCAGGTGGCCATGATTGACAGCCATACCAGTATGACGACGATGGGTACCAGTCATAATATACCATCGCCTGCAAGGGGCTGGTGCAATGCAGCCCTACGGCTGCCAGCCCCACGACTATCACTCATGCTACACCGTCTACCGCCAAAAGGCAGTTAGCAGCTGCTGCTGTGTAGCAATGCAGTCCCACGTCTGCCGGCACCCAGAGGACATATGGTGACGGTGAGCTCAGCTGAGCTGAGCGGGCTCCATGTTGTCTACCCAGGTAACCCAGGTAAAAAGGCGCGAATCTATTGTCTGCCGTTGCTGTGACGGGGGAGGGAGGGGCCTGACGACATGTACCCAGAACCGCCCGCGACACTGTTTTGCATCATCCGGGCATTGGGATCTCAACCCAGAATTCAAAGGGGCGGCGGAGACTTCGGGAACTGTGGGATAGCTGTGGGATAGCTACCCATAGTGCAATGCTCCGGAAGTCGACGCTAGCCTTGTACTGTGGACGCGGTCCGCCGACTAGAGCACCTAGAGCATTTTATTGTGTGGACACACACAATCGGCTGTATACAACCGATTTCAATAAAACCGGCTTCTATAAATTCGAACTAATTTCGTAGTGTAGACATACCCTCAGATATGCCAACACACATCCCCGAATACAGATGGATATTGGCATATTCATTTTGGCAGGGAGACGTGGCTCCCTCACACAGTGGGGTTCAGCAATAGTTAATATGACTCCTCAAAATGTGTGCATTTTCAAGGGAAAACATCAACTCCTTTTCCAGAATTTTTAAATTTCTTCATGCTGGGTGAGAAATTCTGTCTTTCTGGGAGAATGAATATGCTTTTGCAAGGGAGTTAGATGCAATATTATCTGTCACAAGTTGCCACCCTGAATTTTAGTGTTAGGAGATGTAGCCTGAAGAGAGTGTCTAACTTCATCTTGTCATTTTAACTGTTACCAGATTTGCCCGTTACTTTGGGGTATGCTCATTTATTAGGGTTACTCTTCAGGGGACGGGGGCGGGGGGAGGCGGGAGGTTCTCTAATTCTATCAATGTGCTGCTTGTGTCACTTGTGTTTTCATATGGAGCTCTACTTCTCTCTTCTGCAAGTCCCCTCCCAATGGAACTTTCCTGCAGGACTTAGGTTCCCCAGGGCTGGGTTCCTCCAGAACCAGACACACACACACACACACACACACTCACACACTAACAGAGCAAGTCTGAGTGGACCGGTTTAATCAGCACTTTCAAGCTGACCCCTTATATGCCTCTGGACGCAATAGGCTGGGCCAAGCAGTACTTCCAAGCTGCCACCCTTATGTGCCACAGGTATTGCACTGGAATAGAGTAAGCCTGAGAAGGCTGGGTCAAACAGCACTTCTAGGCTTCCACCCTCATATGCCTCTGGACTCAGCGGATTGGGTCAAGCAGCACTTTCAAGCTGCCACCCTTATATGCCACAGGTTCAGCACGTCCCTATCCCCACATTCATGTCACAATTGTACTGGTAGTAACTCACTTGATGAGCAAACCCCACAGTATTTTTGGGTGCTACAGGGATCTTTAGCTTAGGTAAGAGAAGCATTGCTACAGAGTAAATGGGGAAGTTAAAACAAAAGAGTAAAGTTCAGAGAGAGAGAGAGAGAGGGAAGCAACCAGCTTAACCATAAAAGTTATTTATTGAATAATAGTGATAACTACACAAGAAGAGCCTAAACCAACATAAGTTACATTATTAAAGGTTACAAAAGTCATATATAGAAAACTATACCTAATCAAACAAGTCAGGATTAGAAAGTTGTACCTGAGGTAGAAAAGAAAACAGAGCGAGAGAGCTGGGATCTCACCACTCCATGAAGCTTGAACTGGTCAGGGTTCCCAGGTGATGGTGGTAGTTCAGGGTCCTGAGTGCTGGAGACAGGCAGAGCCCCCAGCATGATCAGTCAGGAGAAGATGAAATCCAGTGCTAATTCTCATATACTGAATATTCTTTTTCATGATATTTCATGATGCAGAGTTTGGATCCATACATCAGAACACTTACTGGAGTATGGGTAGGGTTTTTTGTAGGGAAACAACAATAGTTCAAGGGAGAACATTAGATTTGTTTATGGGTAAACTGATGACTCAAGGGTTTTCTTTAGGCTAGACAATAGGAGCTGATCACTCTTGGCTATGGATGGTGTTCCGTCCAGGGAGCTCACAATGCAATTAGGCAGCTTCAGTATTTTGGCTATCAATCAAGGATTCATTACTAGAATTGGTCTGATAACTGCTGAGCTGGGTGTGTGCAGGCGTAGGTTCATTAACATCTGGAGCAGAGATCCCCCAGGATGCAGTGCTTCCCTGCTTTTCTGGTCCCAGAGTTCAGTGCAGTTCTTGCCTTGGAATCTCAGTTCTCCATTCTGTATGCTAATGGAGATGCCTTCCTGTCCCATCTTTGATGCAGATGGGGCTAGGGGAGTTGCCTTAATCCTGTCTCCCTTGTCAGGAGGGGTCTAGGTGTGTCTCCCACCGCCTTTTCATTGCTTTCTGTAAGTCTTTCCTCTGATCGGTTTTGGTTCAAGCAGAGGCTGATGGTGAGGGTGTTCTTCATGAGTCAGACAAGCTGGATACTGCGCCCTGGTTCCCCAAGAACACAGAGCTGACTGGTATAACATTTTCTTTATGATCATTCTATTAACAGATGAATGGGTATACATAAAAATGCAGGTATGTTCATCTTAACCCTAGTAACTGATAGGATTAACCCTAATGACTTTGCTAATTCTCATATACTGAATATTCTTTTTCATGATATCCATTTTGGGCAGACTTGAAATTGGAAAGATTTGGATTAGGAGTGTAGTAATTCAACCTTGTCCCTGATATGGAAGTTTTGTGCAATTTGTGCATTTTTTCAGTTTGGAGAATGGAAGCACGCAGAGTACCATTTCCATATGGAAACCAAAATTAGTTATTTTTTTCTGCCATGGATCATGTAGGAGGACTTTGCCTTAACTCAGCAGCACTTCAGATCACTCCTTCTGCCTGTGCTGACTGAACACAGTGGGAGACGTGAACTGATGACAGTTAGAAGTATAGGTAAAGTAGACCAGAGTCATTTTAAAAACTGTAAGTATTGTACTTGACATCAGCAATTGTGTAATGATGGCAATTATTATTATTGTCATATACTAAGAAAGGTCAGCTAATAAGCTGGGCTGCAAAGAAGCCATGGAAATATAGTGTACTGTACCCCATGTTCCCCCAGCCCTAAGAACACACAGTACTATTCCATTGAATTGTGAGAATAGCTTAATTTTTTGCAGGTTAGAGCATCTATTGCAGTGATTAGCTTCTCTACTACAAAGTTCATTTAATTTCACATTTAATTTTATCCACATTTCCGTTTCTAATTAATCCAGATATAGAAATGCTATAGTAACCGGACAGCATGTTCCTTGAAGAAATGAAACACGTGACAATGTCATGGCATCAGAGTAATCTCATTAAAGAGCTGATTATATAATACAAGTCTTAAAAAGTTAACTAAGTTTTCATATATTCATTTCTCTTATAGGATAGTTTTTAAATATATCTGAGAAATATTCATCTTGGTTATGTGTGGTTTGGAATTTTAAATGCCCACAGTCTTTTGTGGACATTACAGTGAGAGTGTGGAGAAATAAATCAAGCTCATGGCATTAGTAATTTTGGAGCAGGATCAGAATACATTTTTCAGGAGGAAATTTCCAGCACTTAAGCCTGCATGATGGATAAGCTATGCAGATCCTTTGTAGATACACAGTTCTAGTTATCTATAAATCTACCATACATGTTGCTGAGTGTTTTCCTGCAGGGCCAAAATTTTCTAAAGGAAATCAACCTGCTCTCTAAAATTGTGGTGCAATTCTTTAGTTATGTTTTTGCATTTGCAAAACTCAAGAGCTATAAGCACAGGCTATGTTTCTATGTAATTTCTTCTAGCAACTAGACATAAAAATGCGAAGCTTGATTCTTTTTTCCAGATGTGCTGAGTGTCTGCAACTCCTACTAACTGCACATGGAGTTGGGGGCACTTGAATCTCTGAATTTTGGATGTACAAAAATTGTACAACTCTCCCACAATTTTTGAGGCTTGGGTGAAGCCTTTTCAAACACCTGGTCCAAAAAAAAACTTTTAGTACTGTGAATGACAAATTACTATTTTATCTTTATCAATCCTGATTTTTATATCCTATAGATGTAGCTCTAATGAACAGCAGTAGTGGGATCTATGCATCTAAACTACAGTGCAGAAAAAAAACAAAATTTGTATTTGCACAAGGTTCTAGCTGTCACTACTTTTTTTCAGAGGGAAATCATGATGACACCCCAAATGTTTTCTATTGTTGTTTACTGCTCCAGTATCAAATCAGCCACACTATTCTTCTGTTGTGAAACTCCAGCTTTGGGATAAAATTAAATTTTAGACTCTGTAGTGGGTGGTCACCCTGCTCATGCCCTGAAGGGTTTAAAACAGCCTTGGGAGAGGACTGGGGTGAGGGAAAAGCTAGGCTGATTGGGGAAAACAGCCACAGGTGGGGCCATGCCCCAGTCAGGCCACGGCTGGCCCTATAAGAGGGCTGAGGGCCAGAGACTGAAAGAGACTCTCTAGCTGTAGAGAGAGAGAAGGACTGGGCTGCCTAGGGCTGAGAAGGGGAGCTCAAGCCTAATAAAATCCCAGGCTGCAGGCCTTTTTAAAGGCCTACAGAAGGTACTGGGGCTGCAGAGAGGCAGTCCAGAGATAGGCAGAGGCAGCTGGTCCAACCCCCTTGCCGATGATGAGTGGTTTATAGACTGCCGTCCGCCCCAGTGAGTGGGGGCTAGACAGTGACTGGCAGTAGCCACCGAGGCAAAGTGGGGATAGAGGGTGGGGGTTCCCCTGGGAGGGGTGACCTAGAATGTGGGGCACTGCCAGGGGGTAGTCCTGATGACTGTGATGGGTTGGATCACAGAAACCCCCTTGGGAGCTGCCACATGATGTGCAAAGACTACCCCTGCTCCTGTTTTCCCTGCCAGCTCAGGACTCCAGCACCCTGTCTTGCTGAGCCAGACACTCCCGTCTGCTCCAACACAGACCAGGGTCTGAATTCCTTGCCCCAAAGCTGCAGGTTTACCTGAGAACAGCTTACAGAAGTGTGCTTGTCTTTACCACTCAGATGCCCAACTCCCAATGGGGTCTAAACCCAAATGAATTCTTTTTACCCTGTATAAAGCTTATGCAGAGTAAACTCATAAACTCATAAACTCGCCCTCTATAACACTGATAGAGAGATATGCACAGTTGTTTGCTCCCCCAGGTATTAATACGTACTCTGAGTGAATTACTAAGTAAAAAGTGATTTTATTAAATACAGAAAATAGGATTTAAGTGGTTCCAAGTAGTAACAGACAGAACAAAGTAAGTCACCAAGCAAAATAAAATAAAATGCGTAAATCTATGTCTAATCAAACACTGAATCCAGATAAGATCCTCACCAGTTCCAGAATGCTCCCTTTTACAGGCTAATCTTCTTTTAGCCTGGGTCCAGCAATTACTCACACCCCCTGTACTTATTGTCCTTTGTTGCAGTTTTCTTACAGTATTCTGAGGGTGGAGAGGCTCCTTCTTTAGCCAGCTGAAGACAAAAAGGAAGGGTCTCCCACGAGTTTAAATAGACTTTCTCTTGTGGGTGGAGACCCCTCTCCTCACTCCTATGCAAAGTCCAGCTCCAAGATGGAGTTCTGGAGTCACCTGGGCAAGTCACATGTTCCTGCATGACTCAGTCTTTATAGGCTGAAGCCATTGTCCACATGGTATCTTGTATGTCTCCAGGAAGACTTCTTATGTGGATTGGAGCATTCCAAGATGCATTGTTCCCCAAGTGCTTCCTGACCAGGTACTTAACCTTGCGAATTCCTTACTAAAGAAACTGACCAAGTGCCTCACAAAGCTTACTTAGAAACCAAGCAAGTATACAGCCCATATTCTTAACTTCAAGTAGAAAATGATATATGTGTACAAATAGGATGAATAGATATAGTAGACCATAACCTTTACGGAGATATGTTACATGGCACAGGCAGCAGAAAACATATTCCAGTTATGTCATACATACATTTATAAGCACCCCCCCCAACAAAGCCTTATGGGGTACACTCTCACAATGACATCCAGCTGGTATCAAAAGGCAAGTCAAAGAGAGAGAGTCAGTGGGCAAGAGCCATCAATAAGAGTCTGTAGCCATTAAAACAAGAATGAAACAACACAGCGAGATAGTTCAGCCCATTTAGCAGTATTGCTTTAGAAAACGGGGTCTGAAAAAAGTCTTCACTGTTGTTTAAAGGATTAACGTTTTAAGTTTTAGCTTTACTAAAAATAAACCCCAAACCGAAAAACTGGTCAAAGTTCTAGAAATGTTTGACTTTTGTTTTCAACATGCAAGTCAGACTTATAGCTGTTTCATAAGAATAGAGCACCACCTTGTGTTGGTAATTTATTACACCTTGTAACACCTTAGCTGAACATTTCTCTGTACAGTTTTTGAATCTGAATATAAAACCCCTGAGACATGCACTTGTTCTGCAAATAGTGCTGTGTAGTTGTACTTATATAGTGCAATATGCCCTGTGCTTATGCTAAGACACTAAAAAGAGCTGAGAGTGTAGCTGCCAGAAATGGGTGGATGAGCTAATGTATCCAATACACAGATCTCATTGTGTATATTTCATCTGTCCATTTGTAGTCATTTTGATCTGTTCTGATTTCAGATTGAATATTACCCTGATAACTGGTTGGAGGGTTCATTATACCTGCATTTATCATGAACCATTTGTATCGAGGTTTTTAAAATGTAGAGTTTATTCCTATTATCTTTGAATGTACCTTGTGTGCTTCTCTTTCAGCCACCAACCTGCTGACCATCAGTGAGTGCACCACAACAGCATACTCCTCTTCAAAACATCTGTACCAGATGGCTTAAAGATCGCTAATGTAGCGCCAATTTTTAAAAAGGGCTCCAGAGGCGATCCTGGCAATTACAGGTCAAGTATCAGAGGGGTAGCCGTGTTAGTCTGGATCTGTAAAAAGCGACAAAGAGTCCTGTGGCACCTTATAGACTAACAGACGTATTGGTGCATAAGCTTTCATGGGTGAATACTCAGTTCATCAGATGCATGTAGTGGAAATTTCCAGAGGCAGGTATAAATATGCAGGTAAGAATCAGTCTAGAGATAACAATATTAGTTCAATCAGGGAGGATGAGGCCCTCTTCTAGCAGTTGAGGTGTGAACACCAAGGGAGGAGAAACTGCTTTTGTAATTGGCTAGCCATTCACAGTCTTTGTTTAATCCTGAGCTGATGGTGTCAAATTTGCAAATGAACTGAAGTTCAGCGGTTTCTCTTTGAAGTCTGGTCCTGAAGTTTTTTTGCCACAGGATGGCTACCTTTAAATCTGCTATTCTGTGTCCAGGAAGATTGAAGTGTTCTCCTACAGGCTTTTGTACACCTCTACCCTGATATAATGTGACCCGATATAACACAAATTCAGATATAACGCGGTAAAGCAGCGGGGAGCCCCAGGCCCTTTAAAGCACCGCCCGAGCCCCGCTGCTTTACCGTGTTATGTCCGAATTCGTGTGGAGCCCCGGGCCCTTTAAATTGCCACCCAAGCCCCGCTGCCAGAGCTCCGGTGGTGATTTACAGGGCCTGGGGCTCCCCGCAATGGCTGGAGCATCGGACCCTTTAAATCACCACCGGGGAAGTCTGACCGTATCGGCTTACTTTAACCTCTGAATATAATGCGGTTTCACCTATAACGCGGTGAGATTTTTTGGCTCCAGAGGACCACGTTATATCGGTGTAGAGGTGTATATTGACATTCCTAATATCTGACTTGTGTCCATTTATCCTTTTACGTAGAAAATGTCCAGTTTGGCCAATGTACATAGCAGAGGGGCATTGCTGGCACATGATGGCATATATTACATTGGTGGATGTGCAGGTGACTGAACCAGTGATGTTGTGGCTGATCTGTGATGGTGCCGCGGGTGTAGATATGTGGGTAGAGTTGGCATTGAGGTTTGTTGCATGGATTGGTTCCTGAGTTAGAGTTACTATGGTACGGTGTGTGGTTGCTGGTGAGGATATGCTTAAAGTTGGTGGGTTGTCTGTGGGCGAGGACTGGCCTGCCTCCCAAGGCCTGTGAAAGCGAGGGATCGTTGTCCAGTATGGGATCATGACAAAGTGAGTATTCACCCATGAAAGCTTATGCTCCAATATGTCTGTTAGTCTGTAAGGTGCCACAGGACTCTTTGTTGCTAATTACTGGTCAGTGAGCCTAACTTCAGTACTGGGCGTATTGGTAGAAACTATAGCAAAGAACAGATTTATCAGACACATACATAAACATAATTTGTTGGGAAAGAGTCACCATGGCTTTTGAAAGGGAAGTCATGCCTTATGAATCCATTAGATGTCTTTGAGGGAGTCAACAAGCATGTGGATAAGGGTGAACCAGTTAATCATAGGCACTTGGATTGTCAGAAAGCCTTTACCAAGGTCCCACACTAAGAGGCTTTTAAGGAAACTAAGTAGTCGTGGGATAAAAGGGAAGGTAACTGGTTGAAAGATAGGAAACAAATGGTAAGAATAAATGGTCAATTTTCACAATGGAGAGAGGTAAAAACTGGGGTCCCCTAAAGATCTGTAGTGGGACTTGTGCTATTCAACATATTCATTAATAATCTGGAAAAGGGAGTGACCAGTCAAGTGGCAAGGTTTGCAGATGATGCAAAATTATTAAGATTAAAGCAAACTGCGAAGAGATGCAAAAGGATCTCACAAAACTGGGTGACTAGGCTACAAAAAGGCAGATGAAATTCAATGTTGATAAGTGCAAAGTAATGCACATTGGAAAAAAAATTATCCAAACTACAAATATATAATGATGGGTTCTAAATTAGCTGTTAGCATCCAAGAAAGAGATCTTGGAGTCACTATGGATAGTTCTCTGGAAACTACTGCCCAACGGATAGCGGCGGTCAAAAAAGTTAACAGAATGTTAGGAACCAGAACTTAGTAATTATTAGGAAAAGGATAGAAAATATCATAGGGCCACTATATAAATCCATAGTGTGCCTGCACCTTGAATACTATGTCCAGTTCTGGTCAGCCCATCTCAAAATATAATGGAACTGGAGAAGAGTCAGAAAAGGGCAAAAAAGATGATCCAGGGTATGGAACAGCTTCTATATGAGGAAAGACTAAAAATGTTAGGGTTGTTGATCTTAGAAAAGAGATAATTAAGGGAAGACATGAATGAGGTTTATAAAATCATCTTAAGTGTGAAAAAAGTGAATAGAGAAGTGTGACAGAGTGTTGGGCAACAACAGCTGAGCCTGTACTCTGGTCACTGTAGTTCCAGTTAAATACTGCAGAACAGATGTTGTTAAGAAGAGCTGTGCCTAATTGGTGGGTGGAGGAGAGCAGGAAGGCTAATTAAGCCATTAGGTAGAGGGTATGAAAAGGCACAGGAAGGAAGTAGGAGGGGGGAAGCAGACAGAGAGGAGAGAGAGATTTCTCTTCCCTGCTTGTGGAAGGAGCTGAGTACCCGCCCCCCCCCCAAAGACAGTAGAAGTGAGGATGTATAATGTGCAAAGGTGGTGGAAACCAACATTGTAAATAAACTGTACTGGGTGTTTTACCAGCATAAAGGTCTCGGAGCTGTTTGTGGACTTGAACAGGGGCAGGAGCAGGAGCAAGTGGGCCCTGCCACAAGAAGTGTTATTTATCCTGTCACCCAATACAAAAACTAAAATTTCAGCCTATGAAATTAATAGGCTGCAGATTTAATACAAACATGAGGAAGTACTTTTTCATACACTGCACAGTAAATATGTGGAACTCGTTACAATGGGATGTTGTGAAGGCCAAGAGTATAACTGGGTTAAAAGAAGAGCTAGATTAGTTCTGGAAGAGTACATCTATCAGTGGCTATTAGCCAAAATGGTCAAGGATGCAACCTGATGCCTGGGGCAACCCTAAGCCTCTAATTGCCAGAAGCTGGGAGGGTAAAACTGGGTGGATCACTCCAACTGCAATGTTCTGTACACCCCCCCTGACACTTTGGGACTGGTCACTGACAGAGTCATGGTACTGGGCTAGAGGGACCATTTGTATGACCAGCATGGCTAGGGCTGGCTCTAACTTTTTTGCCGCCCCAGGCAAAAAAGAAGAGCGCCACCCTGCCATAACACCTCCCCCCGAGCGCCGCGCCGCCGACCCCCCCCCCCCCCCGCCCCGCTCCGCCCCGCCGACCAAACCCCCACCCCGAGCGTCGGGTAGCACAAACCCCCGGAGCGCCTCGCCGGGTTGCCGAACCCCCGCTCCCCCGCCCCAGCACCTCACCGGGTCGCCCAAATCCCCGGAGCGCCTCGCCGGGCTGACGAACCCCCACGCCACCAAAGCAAAAAAAAAATCCCTCGAGCGACGCCTCACCTTGCCGAACAAAAACAAAAACAAAAACCCCGTGAGCGCCCCCCCGCACCGCAAGATTGGCTGCCCCTTATAAGGTGCTGCCCCAACCACGTGCTTGGTCGGCTGGTGCCTAGAGCCGGCCCTGAGCATGGCAGTTCTTATGTTCTTACTGCATGAAGCACACTTATTTTTCAATTGGAAAAGGCAAATTCAAGATGATGTGGCTCAGAGTAGCCCTTTTATGGCTTACCTCTTGCAGGGCTTCACATTGAGTCTCCAAAGGGTACAGGATCTGCTCATAAGAGAATACTATTTACGGTTTGTTCCCAAGTCAGTTTTCTGTAGTGTTTCAAGCTTATCAATGGCTGTGTTTTTTTTTTAATGAATAATTCAAGCATATATAGGAATTCCACTTGGTCAATACATTTTGTCTGACTCGGTGTAGAGTCTGGAGCTCTCACCAAGTGTGATGAAAGAAAGAAATGGTGAAAGTGACTAACACTTCCCTTGCAATGACCCTCAAGTTGTTCTCATTCTTGTGTTTTCTTAAGAAATGATTGGCTATCCAGACTCATCTCCCCAGAAAGCTTTCTCCCTTTATATTTTTCTATCGGCTCAGGTTGTACTAGGTTATGAACAATGACAAACTCCCACTGTCCTGGGCCATGAGGACAAGTTTGGCCTTTCAGCCCTAAAGGTGTGGGTATTTAGAGTGACCAGATGTCCCGATTTTGGGGACTTTTTCTTATATAGGCATCTATTACCCCCCACCCCCTCCCGATTTTTTTACACTGCTATCTGATCACCCTAGGGCTATTACTACTTGGGCTAAACTAGTAATATCCTTATATTGTAACAGTAGTAATTGGCTGCTATCCTCCTATGACAACCAGCCACTATATGGTATGGATTACACATGCTATGCTAGATTTTTTTCATGAGATTTTGTGGCTGCTCCTCTAAGAGGTACATCATAAAACTTGCAGCACAACAGGAATGGGGTCTAAAGTGGCTTCAAGCCTCCGTTTTGGCCCTCCCAATCCTGAGTTCTTCCTAGGACTGGAGAGGTCCTGGCATAACTTAGACAACCCTGTAGGCATGTGAAGGTAACAGCAACCTTTCCGGTCTGCCCTACAGGCCACAGCGATGCCTGAAATATTCACAGACGTGCTTGCTGTTGCCCCAGCTCCAGCATGCTTTTCCTGTCCCCAGGCTTGACTCCTCATAACTTCTCTGTCAGGGCCTGTGAAGGGGACCTTGGGTGGCAGCCTTAAGGTTGTCTTCAGCAGTGCTTGTACTGCAGGAGTCCTCCTCTGGTTGGAACCAGGGCTTTTAGAGCCCCTTAATGCTTCTCTGACCCTTTTATGTGGTATAAAGAGGACAGGGCAGGGCTTAGGATCTAACCATTTATGTTTAGAAAAATAATCAAGACCAAATTGCAAAATACTTGTGAAAATGTGTTTAGTTAGGGCCAGATTGTGAACTCATTCTCAAAGATGAGCAAATACTGATCATGACACAGTTCTATCCTCAATCATATCTCCATGACCCACCAAGGCAGATCCATGCTTCTGGGACAATGCAGGGCAAAAAATAAAATGCAGGATAAAGTATGTGAATGGGAGATTTGGGATTTAGGGGTTTGTGGAATGAATCCTAGAGGATATTAGATTAATGAAAACGCTTACCATTTTTGAACATGCTACAAGACATTCTTTTTTTTAACTGTAACTTTCTTTTTGCATGAACACTTTTTGCGTTTTATGAGATATGAACACAAACAGATCCTTCTTTCCCAACATCAGTATGTTGCCTGTGTTCTTAAATTATGAGCTCGGTGAGGAAGGGAGTTGGATCTTTGTGTGTGTGCGTGTTGAGAGAGTCTACTCCATAATAGATGCCAGTGGTTTATAAGAATATTCATACAAGCATGACTCAACACTGAGATTGGACAATAAATAGAAAAATAAGCAACAAGAGAAAGATAAGTGAGAGGAAAGAGAAGATGAAGAAAGCAAAGAAGACTGTATAAATCTGCACAGATCTGTTAATAACAAATTAAAATGTAGGAAAATAATAGCAATACTTAGTAATTTAATACATTTGGTTTAAAAATGTTTATCTGCATACAGTTTGTATTCCAAGGGCCATTAAAAATACACTAATTGTACATTTCCAAAAAGTAAGCCGGAAATTCTCAGGTTTGAGATCTACTGTACCATTCAATTGCTTAACAAGGGACTGTAGCCTTTCATAATGGAGTAGTTAAATCTCAAAATTTGTACTTTGATCTCAGAGAATTAGACGTCGCTTAACATGGTACCCAGCAGTGAATACCACATGCTTATGGAGTTTGAGCCTGTATATAGTTATGCAACCCATGCTTTGAGTATTTGCCTTGAACCATGTAAACTATCCCCAGTGGTTGTCAGTCCACATCTGCAATCTGTTTTCCTTGCTGTTCCCAGAATCCCAGCATGTGTCCCCAGAATTTCCCAGATGTATACCATCAGTCCTATTTTGGATCCTTTGTAGTACATAAGATAAAGTCTGCTCTTCCCACCATGAATCCAGAATAGGCAAGTAAGTTGATGCTTTGTTTAAAGGAGAGGGTGATGCTGTGAGTTTGATTGAGAATCCTTATGTGTTAGGTGATTGCAGTGCATGAAATATCAAAAATAATTTAATTGTTTCAGGGACACTCATTTACCAAGGGAAATCTACTTCACCATAAAAAAGTGCAAAGAATTCAATTACCTTGTGCAAAACAGGTTCGGGGTTGGTGCATTTAGACTTGCTTTGCACATCAAGGATATCACAGATGCATACATTCAGAGACATTTTTAAGGAGTGGGTAAATATCAGCAAGATTTTTCATAAGTGTATGGAGAATCCAATACATAAGAAAAACATGTTGCTCCTTTGCAAACTAGGAGCAAAGATTATTTCAGACCAAAATGCAGCATTGTAAAATGAGCACTTTATTGTATGAGTGTACATACCATGTTGATGCCAGGATGACAATTGGAAGATTCCTTGAGACACATCATTATTGGTGATGGCCAAATCACTGTAACAGATGGGGAAACATGAGACAGCACAAAAATGACCTTCGGAATCAAAAGTATTGCTCTTATGTTTCAAAAGATGCTCCAGAGTGAATGAATGTTTACTGGATGGTACTACAGGAGTTCAAATACTGAAAAGACATTTCATGATTACACTGACACCTTATCTTTCTACTATCTATCGGGACAAAGTGAGTAATTTGGCTTCATGTTGTCTGGGATATTTATTCTTTAGACAGACTGAAAATTGTTGCAAAGGAAATGAGACCGCCTATCTTGACAGTAAAGGTAGTTTCAAATATCAAGATCACTGAGAATGAGAAGAAGCTACTATACTTGAGTGTAGACAGCAATAAAACATAACTCTTTTAGTAGAACAAGTAGCTCGGATTCAAGTGAAGAGTAAAGAATTGTCTATACATTGCAATCAAGATACTTTTCTCACCAGGAAGGAACACAGTTTTCAGTGTCTGCTGCTGCCTACCACAGACTTCAGAGATCAGGCCCAAAACATTGATATTGTAGGACTCTTGGTTTCTCAGATGCAGTTTATTCCAGCAACAGAAGTATGAATAGCATTTAAGGATAGCAAGCATTTACGACACACGCTATTGCAACATAAATAAATTAAAGATCTTACCAGTGTTCAATGCCTTCATAATATGTAACAACATAGTCTCCTATTCTTTGCAGAGACAGGCAAAATGGCATGGGAAACAGGGAATATATTCCCAGTGGTAACTGTTGCCTTTCTGCAATTACCCCAGCATGTGTTCCTGGTATCTGTATAGCACAGCTAGGGAGATATGTGGGATTTCTTTCTGATCAAAGCAGCGAGCGGGGTTCAGTGAACAAAGACAGGCAACACTACATTGTTTTGTAGCAATTGCACACTTGGGAGAATATTCCCCAGGGAAAGGCATTGACGTAGCACACCAGGCACGCTGCTTACCAAGCTGGGCATACAGTATTTGGAGGTATAGTGCTGACTCACAGTTACACTAAGATCCATAAACACTGCTCTTGCAGGAGGTGTCAGAGAGCTGGTTACAGTTCACAACGCCACTAAGCTGCTGTTGGGTCCTCATGAACTCAATGCCAATGGAAGACTGGTGTAACAGAGGGGAGCTCCACCAGACCCTTTCCCTCCTCTCTGACATGCTCCCAAGTTGTGAGGGAAGATCCACAATCACACTCCCAGATCCAGCAGTTACTTCTAGAAGAGTTCCCTTGTACCAGGGGAATTCTCTGTTGGAAACTGGCCGTCTGAGTCGTGCAGAGGAGCCAAATGTCATTAGAGAATCTGTCTGAATGTATTGTCTTTGCAGAGCTCTGGCTGATACCCATGAAAGTTCTGCCCATGGAACAAGTGCCGACTGGAAACACTTCGGGGTAGGGACTGTATTTGTTGTACATGTGTACAGCACTTAGAGCAGTGGGGCCTAGATCCCTGATGCGGGCTTGTAGGTGCTGCCTCCATGCCAGTATTCAGGGATGATGATAATAGTTAATAATAGTGAGGAAAGAAGAAGAACATTTTGCCTTTAGTAAATCCAAGTCTTTGTAGGAAAAAGTAGATGACATAAGTGCTGACTTGAGGTTTAATTTTCAGTCTTTTTTACATACATCTGATCTTGTAAAGATTTTGCTAATGAAATAAATGAAAAAACACAAAACAACTTTGCAGCTTCATGCTTCCCATTTCCTTGCTTTCTCTTTTACATGCTAGAAAGAGAAAACAAAGACCATCAGTGCTAGTCCATGCACTCGTTCCCCTTCTCTTTGTCTCCAATGCAATCACCACTCAGGCACTGATCTTACCTCATCTGTCCCCCAGAAACCACATTCAGAATGAGATCATGCAGCAGAGATTCAGTTCTGAATGTCATCTTTCATTTCAAGAGCTCCACTGGATTTAATGCTGACTGAAAATGTAAACTTCCCACTGGTTTGGGAGCTCACGTTTTTCATCTGTCTTTGCTCATGGCTTTCATGCTTCATTGTAACAGTTGTTAGCACGTTCAAAGTCACAACAATGAGCATATCTACCGCAGGAGAGGGAATAAATCCACAAATCTGAGGATCTTATTTTCCCAGGTTGAATAGCAGAGGGAAATAGTTCTATTCTACTCTGCTTTTAGGATGATCTACTAAGCAATATTCATTCAAATCTCAGAAATGATCACAATGTAAACTCTGCAATATATCTTGAATGACAGCACTTTAAGTAGATTTAAAGATTCAATCGACAAGATATTCTGTCATTTTGAAGTAGTCAGCCTTAACTTTTATACACTT
The DNA here is from genome assembly GCF_013100865.1 of Trachemys scripta elegans. Classification (NCBI taxonomy): domain Eukaryota; kingdom Metazoa; phylum Chordata; order Testudines; family Emydidae; genus Trachemys; species Trachemys scripta. The sequence goes on along the minus strand of NC_048306.1, from coordinate 75,737,323 downwards.
TAGGAGCATTTTAAGTCAACCCATAATCATTTTATCATGGAGATATAAATAGCTCCATATTGATGAGACAATCTGGCATCAAGTGCTGTGTGTGTTTATAAACACATGTACATACATACATACTTACATTATTAATAGAACTTGGGCCATGTGAAGGCTTATTGGTTATGTTGCTTTTTTAACAGGATTACATATAGAATTTTCCCATTTTTTCTATGGTCCATTATCCAGTATTAAAAATTAATTACCTAGTGTCTATTGTACTATAAAACATGTGAAAGAAATGCAAATATTATAGTTATTTGAACCAAACTAGGAATATGCTAATCAAGTAATTGTATTACAGCACGTCACTTGAAACTGACAAAACCTATTTTATCTAAATGTCATGACTTTTTTTCTTTTTTACAGACCTGCCTCTAATCAAAATTGATGCTCTAGACTAAAGGTAAGTGAGAAGACTGGGACCAGAGGAAGAAGCAGCCTTATTTCAGAGGTCTTAATCCTGGGCCAGTTCAAAAGTCCAGTCCCCCTTTGTCCATCCCCAATGCCAGTGGGGAATGGTTGTCCAGCCACCCATCAGAGTCTCCTCCTCTCACCTGTCTCCACTCTTCTGTTCTGCTTCCATTCCTTCTCCTGACTCTTCAAAACACTCACACACATGCATTGCCAGCAGCAGAGCGGTGGTCAGAGGCTGGACCCCCTCTGAATTCCCCAGCTGGATCCTTAGGGGATGTTACTCTCATCTGTCCCACACATCATCAGAGCCATTACCCCAGATCATGACTTCAACCTGAAAGTGGAGGCAAGGGCTGGAAATGCTAAATACAAGTTTTTAAAAGCCCTTAGTTTAAACAATGCTGTCTTGCCTTTCCTTCTGGTGTTCTGCTAGGTCTGATTTTTGTCATTCAAGCCTCATTTTAGCCTCTATTCATAAATGATAAGAGATATCCTATCTCCTAGAACTGGAAGGGACCTTGAAAGGTCATTGAATCCAGCCCCCTGCCTTCACTAGCAAGTTCTGATTTTGCCCCAGATCCCTAAGTGGCCCCCTCAAGGATTGAACATATAACCCTGGGTTTAGCAGGCCAATGCTCAAACCACTGAGCTATCCCTCCCCCCTGTTTATGCACATGCAACTTTGCACACACAGCGGTGATGGAGGCCATCACTTGTGCATGTATGTGATAGCAGTTACATGAAAAACATCCATTTGGACAGTTAAAGGGCATACAAGGGAGTGGAATGCAGCCTACATTTTAATTACTCACCACAAAGACAATTTTCTGGGCCTCCTTTACTGTATGGATCTAAAAGGTATGCTCAGTTGAAAGAGGAGTTAATGCAGAGAAGTCCTATGACCTGTATTATTCAGGAGGTCAGACTAGATGATCACAATGGTCCCTTCTGAATTGATAATCTCTGAATCTATGTGTGGTCATTCCTGAGGTTCAGTTCCTGCACTCTTGTGTCTTAAACTGTCAAGCTCTTACATAACATAGTTGTCCCTCAGTTTCCTCAGAATCTGAGGCATCCCATTTAAAAATGTACATTCTGTATCTAAGTGCTTGCAGGGTAATAGGTATAGTCTCTCCAAGAGATCTTTGTTCTTGTTCCATTTCTTTGTGTGTGTCTAAACTGATGTGATAAATATACTTTCAATCACTGCCTTAGTTCACTAGCTGTACCCATGTTTGCATGATTTCAAGAGTAACATAAGAAACAATAATTTGGAAATTCATTACAATGCCAGGGTTTATAAGCTCTCATTAAGCATTAATTGGTAGTTGATGGCTATTGCTATTTTTACCACCATTAGTTCATAGCAATATAATTAGTAACGCTAAGTACAGGAACCACATTAATAGCATTACTAATTGTAAATCTAGAGACAGAAACACAACATGACTGGTTAATTTCCAGGCAATATCTCATGATAATTGGCTATAGGACGTTTGTGCTGAACTAGAAAGGTAAATAATTTAAAATATTTTTGTAGTTTATTCTGTACTTTGCAATACTAATATCATCCTCTATTGCCCACATTTTATTTATGTAAAATACTGTGGCCCTAGTATCTCTTCTCAGCTTCTCTTGAAGTTATCAATTTTCATGCTTGTGGACAATTTTATGTACTCTGACAACTGGGAGTTTAAAAAGAGAAAAAGCAACAAAATAACCATTTCTAAAGAGATCTGCTTGAGAAACTTTTTTTTTTATGACCGCTACACATGATTATGGAAGAGATGAGCTCTTTTTATTTTTTAATTTTTTTTTCCAAAAAGGCTTATTTACAGAATGCTTTGATTCAGATGCTTGCTACTGCATATCTTCATAGGACTTAGCTGGCTATCAACATATTTGTTCCCATTCTGGGTAGTAACAAAATGGTGATCACACTACTTAAATCCTGTTGAATTAGGTTTTAAACAAGTTTTGCTTCAGAGAACATGTAATTAGTTTTTTGATAGATAGATGGATGGGAACATTTATATCTAAAGTGCTTTTCAAACTGTCTGTTTTCATATGGTGTACATCCCCAAATTGTCTGAGTGCCTCGCAAGTATTAAAGAGAAGTAACAAAACCTCTCCCTCTCTCTTCCCCTCTACCTCCCCAGCAAGTAGGAGTAAGTTGCTTCATTAGATTGTGGGGTTTTTAAATAATGTAATAGTCACCTGAAGTTTGTGTGAGAGCTAAGTAAAAAAAAAATAATAAAAAAAAATGAATTGTGGATTTAGAGCCTGATCCAAAGCCCATTGAAATTAATGGGAGTCTTTCCATTGACCTCAATGGGCTTTGTATCAGGCCTTTTGAAACTGGTGAGGTTACTTGACAATCTTATCTGCTAGTGAGTTACATAGACTGAGCCCATCTCCTGTGTCACATCCTAATGTGCTCACAAGTCTCTCCCGCTGGTCAGTGGTTTCATATTTCAGTGGAATGTAGCCATCAAGAGGTCACTATTGCAGAGACCAGGAGTTTCTTTCCTCATTCTTTCTTTTGGGACTGCAGGTTCTCCTCTAGAGAGACTAGCAATAGTGTTTGAAGACAAATTTTCCCATTTGGGGTCTTTTTCCCAAGCTTGTCTCTAAGCCAAGCACAGGACCTAATACAAAAGAAAACTCAAATGGCGTATACTGTCCTGTCTCTCGTAAAAAGTTTCTGGCTTCCTTCATATTTCATACATTCCCACAAGGCTTTGTGAGGCTGTAAGGTCTCAGGTGACCTGGGATGATTTCCAGCTGCTCCAGGTGCTGAGAAGAGAAAGGAGTGCTCATGCACCCAAAATAGGGGGGACTCCAGTCTCTGGTTCTGAACAGTATCAGCAGTCTGGAGTTATTTCCTAATTCATCCATGCTCTCCCTAGACTACTTGCTCTCCCTGAACACCCATGTTTCCTGTCCTATAAGCCTGTTCCTGGAGAAGAATCCTGGAAAGGGGTAATGCTGAACCTAGAAACTTCCCTTTTCACTTTTAGAGGCCAGTATCCCTGAATCGGACTTTCAACAAGATAGAAGTTAAATGGGCATACTCTTTCTATTTCTCTTTCTTAATTTATCAATTTAAGATATCTATTTACCAGGGCTGGCTCCAGCATTTTTGCTGCTCCAAGCGCTGAAGCCAAAAAAAGATAAAGCTGGGATCAGTGGCACTTCGGCGGCAGCTCTACCGCGCCGCTTCATTCTTCGGCGGCAATTCGGCGGAGAGTCCTTCCCTCAGAGAAGGAGTGAGGGACCCGTCGCCGAATTGCTGCCGAAGACTCGGACGTGCTGCCCCTTTCCATTGGCTGCCCCAAGCACCTGCTTCCTTTGCTGGTGCCTGGAGCTGGCCTTGCTATTTACTTACACTGATGATGGCCACATGTATACATAATATGTGAGAGATCAGCTATCCTGTTTCCATATTATTTGTCCAAACAGCCTTAAAGCTTAGCTTTAAAGTGAGATTATAGTCAGAAAAGATTGCAATTTCATACTCAAAACTGCTCCATGTTTTGTATTCTGAGAAACACCTACTGACTTTATTGATGACAATAAGTTTAGTACTTTTTAATTTCTGGTGGACTTGAAAGTCATCAGCGCTTCTGGAGGGTGAGCTGGTTTCCATTCTGGTTTATGTTTCATCAACAAAATTGTTAATTAAATTCTGATTGTAATGATGATGAAGAACCCAGCCTGACTTTCAGTCCAGATTGAGTTTTATTTTACTTGTAAAAAGAGGAAAGCAACTCGCAATGTCATTTTGATAGTCACTTATCGAATTCTAACTCTCTCTGTTTTCTAACTCTGTCCATGCACTCTGTGACTGACCCACTGCATCTTTCATGACAGGTCAATGGGTGACATGGCTGACATATTTAAAATTCTGCATATCTGGGCAATGAGAACATAAATTCTGTTTTTTGACTACTCCTAAAAAAGCTCAATCTGCTACAGACTATAAAAGCCCACGGGCTACCTCTGGCTGCAGACATCTCAAATTAGACCCTTCTGGTTTGAATGGCAAAATTATATAGCTAACGTAGCACCTGGTAATATTTTTTCATTATTGTCTGCTTCACTAAGTGTATCTAGAGAGTATCTTTGACTTTTTTATTTACCCTACCTTCTCTTTTAAGCTGTATGTGACAGTCAGAACATTACCAACACTTATAGCAAAGGTTGTTTAAACATTTCCTTTCTGACTTCCTGGTTTTGAGTCATTGATAATATTCTGTAACTTACACATCTTAAGCTGTGATCTATCAAGTCTGGTCTTGTTTCAAAGATAGAATATTTTTGTTTTTGTTTTGAAAGATCAAGGTAGGATTATCAGAGTGGGGAAAATACACTTTCCCCATTATGACAAAAAGTTGTTGCAATTTTTTTATTTTTTAAATAGCTGTGGCACTAAAGTGGCTGTGGGTAGAAAGTTGAAATTTTTCATGGAAGTAGAGCTCACTTTGGAGATGTACCTTTGAATGTTCTAGTGAAAAATAGGCTTTGATGCGAACAAGTAATAAGCACTTTATAATTGCACTTATCGCATGTATAGTACATTCAATATGATTTTTTTAGCAAAGTAAACTGTGCTGCATATTGTCACTATCTAAACTGGATAGTGAAAAATGTAGCAAACCATATTTAAAACGAGCTGCACAGTCATGTGGGATAGGACCATCCAGTGGCATTTACCTCTAGTCAAATAAATCCTTATTATGGAATTTTTACTATATTTTCATCAAAAACCTAGGCAATTCCATTTTAAAAAACCCCAAAACAAATCCTCCCTCTCCCCTTGGGCCACACTGTGCCCTACTGCTCCTAAGGAAGAGAGAAAGAAAAGTGGGGCAGTGGTACCAGGAGAGTGAGTGGGAATGGAATGGGGCAGAAGGGGAAGTAGGACATCTGTCTCCATGGGGAGAGGGACAGAAAAGGGGCAGCAGCCAACAGGAATAGAGGAGGAAGGGGAGAGTGTATAGTGAATGTGGCATTGAGAGTGCCCTACTCTTTTCCAATTTCCACTTTGCATACAGTATGCGTTGTGCTCTCACCTTTCAGTATACTTCTTTCACAAACAAGCATATTTAGCTGTGAGTAGAATGTACATAGCAGGATTTGGATACATTTCAAGTGAACAGTGCCATGGGGGGACACCTCTTTGTACCTCATGTCCTAGACCATGACTCAGGCAAGCTCAAGAAGAAGTTCTGAGTCAAATACTAATAGGCTGCTGAAAGAGATATCCTCTCTCTCAGCACCCCATTGCACCCTTAAGACCAGGCACATATACACACTGCAAAAGCAGCAATGATATTCTTTATTCTGGCTCTGAACAACTTTCCAGGGAGTCCTTCTCCTGCAATCTATGTCTTCTCCAAGGAGGCATAAATTATGTACAGAGCATTGTCAGGGCAGCCACATATGTGTAAACACGAGGATCCTGCCATCTTGACCGTACACTATTACACCCCTCCACGACTCCTGTCAGAAAGTTCCTCGCAGAGTGGGCACTCGGGATATTTTTGAGAGACTCAGAATTGAGACAGCCATATTTAATTATATACTCCTATAACATCATGGACTAGTACTTTGTTTCCTGGCACAAGGCAAGCTCAGTTTTAGCCCTGTAGTTCTTATGGAGCATATCTAGGAATGTTTGCTTCTGAATGAAACACACATTCTGTCACAAAAGCGATGAGACATCCAATTCCATGCATGGCCTGCATAGCTCAGTTTTTATTAAACACAACCTTAAGTTAGTGAGGAGCTTGACTGAGCTGGCAGACAGAATCCTCTCCTCCCTTTTCCTTTTCACAGATCTGAGAGTTGTCATGTTTGTCTTGCTGCCTCATTGGAAAGAGAAGAAAAACAGTTAACCGAAAGTGATGAGTCCAGCATGTTAAAACATGTCAATGCCAATGGGCTCTAATAAATTACCACTGGAAAAATCATAAAGATAAATTGTCAGTTTAGGGAGTTTCTGAAGGACGAGGGCTAGATCAAATGTTTTTCATAAAGTGAGATGCTGGGTGTGTTTGTGTGTCTGTGAAGGGTTGGGGGAGGGTTTGGCATACTGTGTCAGGGAGATGCCAGGGTTCCTCTGAAAGGAATCTATTTGCGAGCAAATATACATCGGAAGTTTTTGTGTCTATGAGGCTCACTAGACTTTTTTAAGCTTTCAGATCTTAGAAGGTGTGTTCTAAAGAACTAGTGAAGCCTATTATTTGCAATAGTAGCTAGGCCTCAGTTTGGGAAAGCACTTAAGCATATATTTAAATTAATCCCTATTCAGGACAGCATTTAAGCACATATTTAAGTGCTGTCCATAACAGAGATGCTTTCCTGAATCAGAACCGCAATGATTATGCTTTTAGATTATGCTATCAGACAATGGCATAGAGAGTGCACTTATAAAGTGTGTGGATGATACCAAGCTGGGAGGGGTTGCAAGTGCTTTGGAGGATAGGATTAAAATTCAAAATGATCTGGACAAACTGGAGAAATGGTCTGAAGTAAATAGGATGAAATTCAATAGGGACAAACGCAAAGGACTCCACTTAGGAAGGAACAATCAGTTGCACACACAAAATGAGAAAATATCAAAGGAGTACTGCGGAAAGGACTCTGGGGGCTCCTAGTGGATCACAAGCTAAATATGAGTCAACAGTGTAGCACTGTCGGGGGGGAAAAAGCAAACAGCATTCTGGGATATATTATAGCAGGAGCATTGTAAGCAAGACACAAGAAGTAATTCTTCTGTTCTACTCCACACTGATTAGGCGTCAACTGGAGTATTGTGTCTAATTTGGGTGCCACGTTTCAGGAACGATGTGGACAAATTGAAGAAAGTCCAGAGAAGAGCAACAAAAATGATTAAAGGTCTAGAAAACATGACCTATGAGAGAAGACTGAAAAACTTGGGTTTGTTTAGTTTGGAGAAGAGAAGACTGAGAGGGGACATAACAGTTTTCAAGTACATAAAAGGTTGTTACAAGGAGGAGAGAGAAAAATTGTTCTCCTTAACTTCTGAGGATAGGACAAGACGCAATGGGCTTAAATTTCAGCGAGAGCAATTTAAATTGCCTACGTAGTTGTGGAATCTCCAGCGTTGGAGGTTTTTAAGATCAGGTTAGACCAGTGGTGGGCAACCCATGGGCCGCATGCGCCCTGTCAGGGTAATCCACTGGCAGGCCATGAGACAGTTTGTTTACATTGACTGTCCACAGGCATGGACGCCTGCAGCTCTCAGTGGCCGTGGTTCGCCATTCCCGGCCAAAGGGAGCTGCGGGAATCGGTGGCCAGCACATCCCTGTGGTCCGCGCCGCTTCCTGCAGCTCCCATTGGCCGGGACCAGCGAATTCGTAGCCACTGGGAGCTACGATTGGCTGTGCCTGTGGACAGTCAATGTAAACAAACTGTCCCACGGCCCGCCAGTAGATTACCCTGATGGGCCACAGGTTGTCTTCCACTGGGTTAGACAGACACCTGTCAGGGATGGTCTAGATCTAGATAATACTTAGTCCTTCCATGAGAGCCGGGGGACTGGACTAGGTGACCTCTTGAGGTCCCTTCCAGTTCTATGATTCTATGATGGCTCTTTTTTGGGGGAGGCAAGAATATTTTTAAGTCAAAGAAACAATCTTTTATTTTTGTATAAACAATGGGAGAAAATAACAAAAGCAAACGAAGGTTCTGTTGTTTTCAGTAATGTCTTTGCAATGATGTGGAGTAAATGGATCCTTAAAGAGACACAGTCAACTTGAAATCTTGTCAGCATCTAAAAATTAGTTAAAAGCAAATTCATGTATTATACCTGCCTTTTATAAAAAAAATGTTTCTCTCATTTATTGCTGTGCCTGAAACTCACATGCAAGGAAATGGACTGGTTAGCTGACCCTGGACTAGATTTAGCCAGGTTTTTAAGCATGTGTGTAGTTTATAATATTAATACATTAAAAACAGTTATTTGAAACAAAAAAATGAAATGTTCCATTCCAATAAGCTAAAAAAGTAACATTTTGACTTTATAGAAATGCTTTATTTTGAATTCTGGTAAAAAAGAAATATGTGTCAAAATCAACTTGTGCTAATGGAAAGATTTTATTTAGAGAAAGTGGTATTTTCTGATGGAACAACATTCTGTCAGAAATTTTTTGGCCAGCTTTAGTGTAGTCCTGTTGGCTTCAACATATTTCCATTGGCAAACAAGTACCTCAGAGAGAACAAAGAGTGGATAAAAAATGAAGCCAACTAGATTTTCAGGTTAATGAAAATCCAGACAAAAGAAAATCTGCGAGATGGTGAAGCATGTTTCAGATAAATTGCAAAGATGGTTGGGTATGCTAGTATGCAAAACCCTGACAGGGAACTAACCAGATGAAGTTCACTTTTTGACAATGCTCATACTATTGGCTTGTGCTGCCATAAGGCTTGACATTTTAGTAATGATTTATGATCAACTATATATAAAGACAAGATCAGATCTCAACAGCAAGAGAGGTGGAGGAGGGAAGCACATGATAAGGCTTTTGTGAGTTTTATGAGGAACTGAAAAGGCTATGACCCTTGAACAATCAAAAATGGAAATATTTTAGCAGCTCTGTACTATGTGAAGCAGAGATACTCTGCTGACTCAGAGGGTTGCACTGGCAGGCTCTAATAGGAGGGGGGAAATCTTTGTTTGTTCCAGTCCTCTCTTTGCCAGTAGATGTCTCTATAAGGCAATAATTTCCAGAAGAAGAAACTTTGATTCTGAAAATATTAAACTAAAACACAGCTTGCTTTACTTCCCTATACACCTTAAAAAATTAGAATACGGGGCTTTGAAATATACAAGACATGATTTAATATTGTCACTTAATATCCTTCAGCAACATCAGAAATAATGTATCTCATATACTTAGTCTTTAATCTTTCTCTCTTTGCATTTGTTCCACACAGTACTGGTCCTTTCCAAACAAGCAAGAAGTTGTTAAGAAACTACTGTCGTATGCACAAACTGACTTGGAAGGGTTTTTTATATGAAATTCATTATATAGTGCTCCAAAACTTGTTTTTACCAGATGTGTTATTGTTGGAGGCTGCCACTTAATTACAATAGTTTTTTTAAAGGCCCATTCAGGTATAATAATAATTAATAATAAGACTTCAAGGTGCTCAGATGGCATGGTATAAAGACATAAATAGAATATATTTTCATCCCTTGATCCCATAATCGTTTACAAAGGTGGGTAAGTTTCATTATCTCACTTTTATAATGGGGGAAACTGAGGACCAGAAAAGTGAAGTGAATTATCCAAGGTCACATTGGAAGTTAATGGCAGAACAGGGAACAGAACCCACAGCTGGAACTCTTTTGCAATCTATATTTGCAAACTGCTCTTGGAAGAAATTGATCTTAATTCTGTCAGACCTACTCACTCTGAATTTCCCCCCTGCATCTAAAATTTGAACTAGGTCACAAAAGCTGACTTCATCCCATAGAGAAACCATCAAGTATTTTGGAATAAATATATGTGCTTTTTTGGAAGCATGGTAGTAGTGCTCGGAGAACAGAGAGGTCTAGGTATCATGTCTTCTCACCAATAGCAGCGATTTAGCCCTCTCAGATAGCAGCCTCAATGGCTACCACTGGGAAATGGCCACACATAGCCCTTGAAGAGGTTTCAAGCAAACTTGCCATCTAGATTATATGTTCTTGGAGGCTGGGGCTGTCTTTTTGTTTGATATTTATACAGAGTCTAGCATAGTGGGGTCCAGTGCATGACTAGGATTCCTAGGCATTATGGTGAAACAAATAATAAATACTAATATATCATGGTTGAGTTTTCCTTACAGTTTGTGCTAGTCAGTTCACCATCTTGGGTTTCTGGCTCTTATCCCTCTTAAAGTTGGGTTCTTAAATGGAAGCATGTCTAATGGTTAGGGCAGCAGTCTAGTTTTCAGGAGACTTTTATTCTAACCCTGGCTTTGAAAGTGACTCACTGTGTGGCCTTGGGCAAGTCATTTAACATCCACAGATTACTAATAGAGTGCGTCTGATGAAGTGGGTATTCACCCACGAAAGCTTATGGTCCAATACATTTGTTAGTCTATAAGGTGCCACAGGACTCTTTGTTGCTTTTTAATAGGAAGTTAATACTTACAATATCTACCATCCAGTGATATCCTAGGAGTTAATCACCTGATGTTTATGAAGTGTTTTGAGATTCCTGAATGGAAGATGCTATAGAAGTGCAAAACATTACTGTTATTTATTATTACATCTTTTAGGGACTCTATCAGGGAAGGTACATATCTTATTGTTTGGCTTAATTTGTGTGTTCTGTGCATTTGTTCTGTGCATCAATATCTGACAAGATTTATTGGGAATGAAATAATAATTCATCATGATTGTATTACTTTTTGCTAATACAGTAACTTCTATGCACTATGACAAAGCTACTGACTTAATTCATACTGAATCAGAGTATACTGTGCACAACTGCAGAAGCACCAGAATTGAAAATAAATCATTTGAGGAGGCATGGTTTGGGTAAATAAACAAGCGGTGGGTCTGAATTCCTCTGAAAAAGCAGAGTAATATACTTCTAAAGAATATTAACTAAGAAACTACATGATAGCATCTTAACAGGAATAAGACTAAATTATAACTGGAAAAAAAAAAGCCCTTGATACACAATATACATGTAGTAGTTATTGCCATCTAGTGTTCTCATAACCTTATGACATCAAACACTTGGTTTTTAAGATTGGTTTTAATCTCTTGGTTTTTATATTGCTATAATGCTGGCTTTGGTTTCAGCTTTTAGTAGTGTCCTAAAAGAAAGAATGTTTCATCTTACCTGAATGTTTTGTAGATGATTGTTACAGTATATCAGAACCTCATTTACTTTTGCTAGTGAATGTGAAAATCATGGTGAATTAGTGAATATCACAAATCAACAAATAAATGGGGTAGGGGAGGGAACCCACATTAAAATAAGGATACTATGTCCCAATAGATACTGTGTCCATTTATTGTCACAAATGTGAAATACTTCTAATGTTATTAATATGAAATAGTTGTGACAGTGTTAGCAAATATTCAGTAGTATATCTGGCAAAATAACAAAAATGAGAGCACTCTACTATTAAATCATTGCTGAAAAGTGGAGAAAAACTGCTGCTGCTGCCAGGTGTATTAGGGAACTGCAGACTAGTTAATGATCTAGGCTTTTATAACAAATTTCTGAACTTATTTGTGTATATGCATATGTATTTGTAATTATATTATTACTGTAAATAATCTTATTTGTATTATGGTAGCACACAGACACCCAAACCAAGATCCGGGTCCTGTTGTTCTTGGTGCTGAACATTCACATAGTTAGCACAAGTCCATGCCCCAAAGAACGTACAATGTAAAAAGAGAGAGAAAGGGATTATTATCCCATTTTACAGAGGAGGAATTGAGGCACAGAGAGAGATTAAGTGATTTTTTCCAAGATCACATAGGAAGTCTGTGATAGAGCCAGGAACTGAACCCAAATCTACTGAATCCCACTGTGGTACCTTAACTATAAGACAGTTCTAATTTTTAAATACCATGCCAGAGCCTCAAAATTTCAGTCAGAGCAGGCCTTGCATACAGAGCCCAGTGCTGCTGAGTGCCCTGTTCATGGGAGTTGAGGGCACTCAGAATCTTGCATTAGCTACTCAGCACCTTGCCACATTAGGTCCTAAATCACCTGTATATTCTTTACATTTTCTTTGGATGTTCATACCTACCCGGCTACACCCCATGGTGTAACTTCTATCTATTATCACTTTAACTGACCCAGATCACTATTCTGCACCTGCTAATAAGAACTCCCTTGTCTGTCAAAGGTAGGAAAGAACCTATGTGCTACTTATTTCTGCAAAGGTTATGCTGGAACATTGTACCAGAGCTTCTATTATAATCTGCTATTACGGGTAATATAGATAGTCGTACTTGTTAATTATATGCAAAAAAAATTGTCACATCAGAAATTGCTACCATTCGTGCTGTGATTTGTACTGGGAAAGGAGGCACTGGCATTGACACTTTCATCTACTTTTTTCCTTTCTCAATGCTTTGTATGACTTATGCCAATGCTTTTATGGTGTCTTCCTTTGGGGCCAGATTTTTGGAAGAGCTCAGCTCCCATTTAGGCCCAAAAATAATTGTCCAGATTTTCAAAAGAGCGCAGTATGCTAGGTTTGTGTTAAGTGCCAACATGTGGAGCCTTTGTGTCCTGCCATTATTTGTATCTTTGTTCCTTCCCTTAAACTCTTCTGAAAATCCCAGATTATGTCTACACTAGAAGAGCTACAGTGGCACAGCTGCAGCACTGCAGCTACACCATTGTAGTGTAGACACTTTCTACAGTGACAAAAGGGGTTTTCCATCACTGTAGTTAATCCACCCCTTCAAGACATGTTAGCTAGACTTCTTTCATTGACCAAGCAGTGACTTGGGGTGTAGGGCAGTTTAACTAAATCTTTCCTGGGTGTGAATTTTTCATACCCCTGCATGACAAAGCTTGGCTGACCTAAGATTTAGGTGTAGACCAGGTTGCAGTCTTAGTCTCTGGGATGCTTAACATCCAGACTAGCTGATTTATATATGATTTTCCAAGTGATTAATTCCCTGCTCTTTAGACATATGAGGATGACAAGATCACAGAAATCTGCTGGGGTATGCTATAGGTATAAATAAGAATGTTTAATATTAAACTTGGCTGCAGATTGGTCAAGGTCGAGTTTATAGGTTTCAAGGTATTTATAGAAATGTTTTAAAGAATGTATTCCCAATGATATAGTGTGTATGTGTGTGGGGGGAGACGATGACACGACACGATAGTTCAGTTCCCAAGCTCTGTCCGAAAAGACCTGGGTCAGTAAAGCCTGGCAGTTCTGAAAAGACAGCATACTGTGATGGAGAGAACTCTTCATAAACCTCTTTTAAGATAGTGGAAATAAAATTGAGAGATATGGGAACCCCAGAGGATGCCCTGTTCTTTTCCTCCACTACCCACAAAATGTATGGAAGAGACAATAGGACTGAAAACTAATGTTAGTGGAAAGGCTGGGATCTGGAATTTCATTGTTGGAGACTTCTCTATGAATTATCCAGCTAGAATCTTGTACATGTATACTGTAGGTGGTAAAGTGTAATAAAACTCAGTGTCTTTTCCCTTCAAAATGGAGGTTTCTGCCATTACAGAGATAAGAAAATCAGTTTTTCAAATTTCCCAGGTTATATGTCATGTGAAGTTATATTAGTCATAGGCCTGGAAGGGACCTCGAGAGGTCATCTAGTCCAGTCTCCTGCACTCATAGCAGGACTAAGTATTATCTAGGCCATCCCTGTCAGGTGTTTGTCTACCCTGCTCTTAAAAGTCCCCAATGATAGAGATTCCACAAAATCTATAGGCAATTTATTTCAGAGCTTAATCACCCTGACAGGAAGTTTTTCCTAAAGTCCAACCTAAATCGTCCTTTCCTGAAATGTGGCACCCACAATACTGCAGCTGAGGCCTAATCAGCATGGGGTAGAATGGAAGAATTATTCTCATGTCTTACTTACAACACTCCTGCCAATACATCTCCAGTTGAGGCGTAATCAGCGGGGAGTAAAGCAGGAGAATTACTTGAAAGGCCTCAAGTTCTCCTTCTCAGTCTATTAAACAATTACATTTGCAAGACTTTCTGGAAGCACTAGATGCTTCAAAGAAGATGGAGACACATGTGTGCGTTTATTAAGAAGTCCATGTCAAGTATCTAGTATGTAGTATCTAGTACATCAACCTGGACATATAATTATCCCTCTTGCATGAAAACATAACTTTGTTTACAGTGGAATTGGCAATAATGTCAGGCCAAACTAAAAATATGATGTATGCTAATATCAAAGAATTGCAGTCAAGTTTTCAATAGGTATTCACCTCAAGCTTTTTGAACAACCCCAAGCCACTAATATTTCACCTCCCTGCATGATGCTGAACGCCTTTCACTCCTATCGGCTTCAGTGAGAGTTAAGGGTGCACATCACCTCACAGGACTGGCCTGAAAGAACACAAGTGACACATAGGACCACATTTTTAATGGGTGTAGGCTGAGCATCGGGCATCTTTTTATGCACATGTGTCTGTCAACTACACAGAACATAGACACGTCATTACCATTCATCAGGGCCACCCAGAGGATTCAGGGAGTCTGGGGCAAAATAATTTCAGGGGCCCCTTCCATAGAAAACAGTTGCAATACTATAGAATACTATATTCTCATGGGGGCCCCTGCGGGGCCCGGGGCCTGGGGCAAATTGCCCCACTTGCCCCCCCCTCTGGGCGGCCCTGCCTATCATATATGTAAAAGCAGATGCATGAACACAAACATTGATATTTTTTTCAACACAGACCTCAGTCTCTGCTTTTTAAAATCTTACCCCATAACTTCTTGATGTTCACAACATATTGAGTGAGTAATAAATTGCCAATACTATGTACCTTACACTGCACACGTTGTTAATATGAGACTAAATTACTCCGTGTATACACCAGTGTCTTCTGTTTTCCTGCTGCAAGTACTTTCTTTGATTGATGTACTTGGAAGCAATCCTTATCCTCATTCATTTTAATTGAGAGTAATGAATTTAGAGCTTTTACGCTCACAGATTGGCTCAGTTCCATTTCTAACTTTCCTTACCTTTGCTAAAAGCCTAATGTGCCTCAGAGCTGAATTGGAAGAGATGCAGGACTTTGTGCAGCATTCCCAAAGAGGACAATATCCCACTAGGACTAGCCATCTGTTTCTAGTCGGTTTGGTATTTCTAAACAGCCAAGATTTTCATGGGCAGATTCTTCCCATGCATTTCATGATCACTGAGAACTCACTTCCCAGGGGATAAGCTTCTTCCTCCTGACTCTCAGGCTTGGTCCACACTAAGCTCCCAGTTTGAACTAAGATATGCAACTTCAGCTACGTGAATAACGTAGCTGAAGTCAAAGTATCTTAGTTCGAACTTAAAAGTACTTACCGCGAGTCCACACGTGGCAGGCAGGCTCCCCCGTCGACTCCGCCTACTCCTCTCGCAGAGCAGGATTACTGGCGTCGACGGCGAGCACTTCCAGGATTGATTTATCACGTCTAGACAAGACGCGATAAATCGATCCCAGAAGATCGATTGCTGGCCGCCAAACCAGCGGGTAAGTATAGACGTACCCTCAGACTCTGTGGTGTAGAACAGTCTCCACTGCTGAGTTTCATGTTATCTTGAATTTAAGCATTGTATTGCTATCTTTTGGCCAGTTCATAGGAACTTTTTGGCTATATTGAGGTGCTCCATGGCATAAAATAATCTTGCCTTTTTGATTAGGATGCTCTTGTAAGCAGTTTGGTGATGTCCCTTTGCATGAATGGTGAAGCACTGGAAATGATTGAGGTCACCTAACATTTATTTTATTTCCACATTTCAATATATGCACCATAATCTCTTGCTCCCTATGGCTTGTACCCTATGGCCAAACCATTTATTGTTGACAAATAATACTTTGTTTTGAAAAGACTGAGTTTTGTTGCTGCAGACTTTTCTTTGTTACAAAGCTCTCAAGAGAGAACACTGCTCAAAAGAGCCAAGCCAAATTGGCCCCATTGAAGGAGCCATTGTGAGAAAGGGGTGTTGAAGCCTAGGTCCCAGTCTAAGAGTAGAAGTCATGTGACTCCCCCTTGAGAGAAATAGAGGCCAAGGACCTAGCTCTAGGAAGGGTGCACTAATGAGAGACCTCAGAGGGGTACAGAGCAGAGCATGCTCTGTGAGCCATGATCACTTGTCTTTTCCCCATGAACCAGACCCGCAGCTAATGTAAATTGGCATCAGTCCATCAAGTGATGCCAGTTTACACTAGCTGAGGATCTGGTTCTTTGTGTCTGACTTGTGCAAAGGTAAGCAAACAGATAGACACTCCACATTAGAATGTGGTTTTATTGTAAAGTGTGACTGAAAATGACAATGTGGTAGCAGGATCACCGTCTCAGTGACTCTGCTTGGAAATGAAATCTGAGTTTTCCCACCTAACTGCCAGTCCTTACAACTTGGGGCCTGGTTCCTGCAAGGAACATCTTCTCCCTATGGCCTTCTGATGCAGGAGCCAAGTACCACATATGTCGTGCTCAAGGAGCACAAATGGACCGCAGGGCTAGTGCTGCTGCCTATACTGTTCTCTCCAGAGGGGTCTGCTGGGTACAGAGAAGAGTGGATGCAGTGCCCATGCTCTCCCTGATTTCAGGCACTTGGGAAGCATAGTTATTGCTTGAACAACAATGCTTTCTGTTGGGTTCATGCACCTTTGCACCTCCTCCATTGAGGTGTTGTGACTATATACCACAATCAAATCTTCATTATGATATGGGAGAAAAGAATCAGACTATTCTCTTAGAGCTTCATTAGTGCTGGAGCGCTAACATTAATAACAACATATTTTGTCAGCAGAGGTATCTGATATGACTGAATGCATAGAAGAAGGAGATCCGTTGAATCAGAAGGTGCAGTCTTTACAGAATCACTTTTTCTGACCACAGTGGCATGTAAATGCTGGTGTTGAGGTCCACCAGCTAAGATAAGGCTGAATTGTTTATTTAGTCACTGAAACAGCGTTGTCAAGCCATTTGTCCTTATTCTACAATAATAACATGGACAGTTCTTCCTGAGCCTTCATTAAATACTCCTCCTATTATTATTACTAAATTCACATGTGGTTTTATCATACGGGGGGACATTCAAAGAAAAAGAAGGTTGCTGGCAGTAGCTATTGTGCATTGCTTTTTTATGTAGCGCTTATCTTCTTAAATTCCTCGATTGTACAATATTTCTGAGGCAGATCTGAGCTTGCTTCCATCCTGCAACACGTTCTGTGCACTGCTGTTTTCCATAGTTAACTTCACAGTTAACAGTGGGATTGATTGTCATCTCTGCCTCTGTGGGAGAAGAGAATAATATTTTGAGTCTGAGGCACAATGCCTCCCATGGTTGCTCCTAGGTTTGTGCAGTTTAAGCACCCCAAGCTGCTGGCTGTGCCTAAAGGTACAATCTATCCCCACATGACTAGGAAAAAACATAGTTGAATAAAGTGCAATCAAAGCTCCTGGAAATTAAACACTTTTAAATATCCCTTTCAAAGGAGAACTTTCATCAAAAATACAGCTTTCTTTTCTTCATCATTTATATTCTACCCGAGGTGAAAGCTTTCTTTTGGCTCTTGAAGGTCATTTTAGCTTTTGAGAGGAAACTGTCTAATACAGTATTTGACCTCTGTAAACTAGAGTTGATCAACTTTCAAGCTATGCTCTTCCTTGTTTTTGTTTAAATTGTCATGCCTTATTGGGTTCTGTACATAATGGCCATTCTCTTGGTTCAGGGTCTGGAAATGCCCATGTGCAGTGTTACATGCAATGTACGAATACATTCTTCAAAGAAAACAGGAGTACTTGTGGCACCTTAGAGACTAACAAATTTATTAGAGCATAAGCTTTCGTGGACTACAGCCCACTTCTTCGGATGCATATAGAATGGAACATATATTGAGGAGATATATATACACACATACAGAGAGCATGAACAGGTGGGAGTTGTCTTACCAACTCTGAGAGGCCAATTAAGAGAAAAAAACAAAAAAACTTTTGAAGTGATAATCAAGCTAGCCCAGTACAGACAGGTTGATAAGAAGTGTGAGAATACTTACAAGGGGAGATAGATTCAATGTTTGTAATGGCTCAGCCATTCCCAGTCCTTATTCAATCCTTTGTTGATTGTGTCTAGTTTGGGCCAACAAAGAAAATAACAGAACACCACTAGCTGTCACCTTCAGCCCCCAACTAAAACCTCTCCAGCGCATCATCAGAGATCTACAACCTATCCTGAAAGATGATCCTTTACTCTCACAGATCTTGGGAGACAGACCTGTCCTCGCTTACAGACAACCCCCCAACCTAAAGCAAATACTAACCAGCAACCACACATCACTGAACAAAACCACTAACCCAGGAACCTATCCTTGTAACAAAGCCCGATGCCAACTCTGTCCACATATCTATTCAAGTGACATCATCATAGGACCAATCACATCAGCCATACCATCAGGGGCTCGTTCACCTGCACATCTACCAATGTGATATATGCCATCATGTGCCAGCAATGCCCCTCTGCCATGTACATTGGCCAAACCGGACAGTCTCTACGCAAAAGAATTAATGGACACAAATCTGACATCAGGAATCATAATACTCAAAAACCAGTGGGAGAACACTTTAACCTGTCTGGTCATTCAGTGACAGACCTGCGGGTGGCTATATTACAACAGAAAAACTTCAAAAACAGACTCAAACGAGAGACTGCTGAGCTGGAATTGATATGCAAACTAGACACAATCAACAAAGGATTGAATAAGGACTGGGAATGGCTGAGCCATTACAAACATTGAATCTATCTCCCCTTGTAAGTATTCTCACACTTCTTATCAACCTGTCTGTACTGGGCTAGCTTGATTATCACTTCAAAAGTTTTTTTGTTTTTTCTCTTACTTAATTGGCCTCTCAGAGTTGGTAAGACAACTCCCACCTGTTCATGCTCTCTGTATGTGTGTATGTATATCTCCTCAATATATGTTCCATTCTATATGCATCCGAAGAAGTGGGCTGTAGTCCACGAAAGCTTGTGCTCTAATAAATTTGTTAGTCTCTAAGGTGCCACAAGTACTCCTGGTTTTTTTTTTGCGGATACAGACTAACACGGCTGCTACTTTGAAACCATTCTTCAAAGAGAATGCCAAAACAGGTTACATCTGATTTTTAGCAGTACCTAATTATGGATACATAATTAATGAATCTGACATTTATCCTTAACACAAAAGACTCTCCTCCCTAGTAAAAGAACTACAGACAGTAGATGTACTAGCTAGAGCATTAGACTTTCCTGGAAAATGAAAATATAGTTTGGGGCAGGGAAATTCAAAAAAAATGGTCATGAAACTTTGCTTGGCAGGTAAAATCCCCCCTTCCCAAGTTATTATTGCAATCCTTTCAAAACACAAAATAATTACACCTAAAATTATAGAAATAAATAACTTGCATATAGTTACTAAAAGGTGCATGGTAAGTCTCTTCTAGAAACAGAGAGAGAATCTTCATCAGCTTAAGACTTGCTTCTTTGCAAGTGTCCACCTACTATGGTTCCAAGATGGCTACCGGAGGAAAAAACAAAACAAAACAGTTTCTCTGTTTTTAGTTTATTTTGTGCATTTGACAGAATTTTATATAAAGTTATACTTTTTTCTTTGGATAATTATTAAGTTATCTTCTCCTTGTATTTGTGCTGGTCTTTCACATAGCAATGGTAAGATATAACCAGTAGGGAGACTTGTGACAAATTTCACGTGGATGGTGTCTCTTTATTTCCTTGGTAAGAAAGGTAAGATTTTGCAACCCTTACTCACAATGAGCCTTACTCAAAGTCTAATGAACTTAATACGTGTCTCTCCATTGACTTCAGGCTTTGGCTTTGGATCAGGTCCATTGATTATTAGTATATTGCTATTAATGCACATTTCTGCTTATTGTGAGAAAGGTTTCAGTATTGAGCCCCAAATTATATTGTTGTAAAATGTGTACTATAATGCCTAAAAGATTGATTCAAATAAAGATGTGCTAAGCATGGCAATTACACTAATCTGTTATTGGGGGCTGCCAGTGACTACTGTAATCAAGAGATTTGCCCAAATTGTCATTAGTTTCACTTGCTTTCAGACACAAGAATCCTAAATTCTGTGGCTTTATAGGAAGACTTTGCTATTGGAGGATATTACTTTAGAGGACTACTTAGAACAGGACAACTCACATTTACAGTAATAACGTAATACCTTTCCCCTCACACATTCTTTTACCATAAAGCTACTGTTACTGATGTATTATGAGGTTTTGCTTATTTTTTAAAAAAATCTTCTTTGCTATTGTCATAACTATAAAGGGAAGGGCAACAGCCCTCCTGTGTACAATACTATAAAATCCCTTCTGGCCAGAGACTCCAAAATCCTTTTACCTGTAAAGGGTTAAGAAGCTCAGGTAACCTGGCTGGCATCTGACCTAAAGGACCAATAAGGGGACAAGATACTTTCAAATCTTGGTGGGGGGAAGGCTTTTGTTGGTGCTCTTTGTTTTGGTGGGAGTTCGCTCTTTGGACTAAGAAGGACCAGACATCAATCCAGGCTCTCCAAATCTTTCTGAACAAGTCTCTCATATTTCAAACTTGTAAGTACAGCCAGGCAAGGCGTGTTAGTTTTATCTTTGTTTTATCAACTTGTAAATGTACCTTTTGCTAGGGTGTTGACCTCTGTTTGCTGTAACTTTGAACCTAAGGCTAGAGGGGGGGTCCTCTTGGCTCTTTAAGTTTGATTACCCTGTAAAGTTATTTTCCATCCTGATTTTACAGAGATGATTTTTACCTTTTTCTTTAATTAAAAGCCTTCTCTTTAAGAACCTGATTGATTTTTCCTTGTTTTTAGATCCCAGGGGGTTGGAGGGGTTCACCGGGAGTTGGTGGGAGAAAGGAGGGGGGATGGTTAATTTCTCCTTGTTTTAAGATCCACGGGGTTTGGTTCTGTATTCACCAGGGAATTGGTGAAGGTCTCTCAAGGCTACCCAGGGAAGGGAATTAGCTTTGGGATGGTGGCAGCAGACCAGATCTAAGCTGGTAGTTAAGTTTAGAAGTTTTCATGCAGGCCTCCACATCTGTACCCTAAAGTTCAGAGTGGGGAAGGAGCCTTGACAGCTATATTTCACTTGGCTGCCCTTGTCCAGGAAAGTAACTGAAAAGGGAAACATTCTGTCTGAAATCTCACCTGAAGAAGGGTTAAATAATCTGGCCTTTAACAAGAAAAACAGGAGCAAAAATGCTGTAGGTGCACACCACAGATGTGTTAATGTTGCTCCTGGGACCTTAAATTTTATATTTTCTGTGATATTTTTAATTGTAAGTTTGCCAGACTAATGCTGAATTAAGTTAACTTTGGCATTTCCTTTTTATTTTATTAAGAAGTTAGAAAGAGGATGCCTGTGTAATAATGTTAGGGCTTTGATCATCCTAGCTGGACTTTGAATTCAAAACTTCACTGATATGAATGGGGATGGAGAGAGGTGACTTCTGGTTTCTGCCACTGCTGTTGTTTAGGTAGGGACAGTTTTCCTGAATAACAAGGCAGCAGCACATTGGTTTGTGTTGAGATTAATTTATCTTTGCTCTATTCTTTAGTGAAATCATAAAATTTGCTATAATTCAACAGTAACATTCAGGTGAGGAAAGTAACAAGCAGAATGAGCAGCTGGTGAATTATTTTTATCCTTCTGACATCTTGTATGTACTGTAGACATAAAAGTCAAGGTATGTTATTTTAGCTGCACTATATCAGAACTGCTTAAACTGAATCAGTTTGTAAACTATCTTTATATGGAGAATTAGGAGGAAATAGGCATGAATATTCCCATGCATTTAGATGACAAATATCCTCCTTAGTAAGATTTAAAAGCCCTTATATTTTCTAAATCAGTGATGCATAAATGCTGTTGGTAATCAGTAACATGAGACTTGTAATTATTTAGTCCCTTTAAGGCAAACTCTGGTTGCTAAAATTAGGCATCTAAATCCCTATTTAGGTCCCTTGTATAAAAGTGACATAGAAATCAGTGGGAACTGGGGCTACTCAGCATTCAAAGGTAGGCCACACAGAGTGTAGGGAGGTTCTTACTCTCTCTCCTCTCTACTCCCTTCATGGGTGTGTCGTCCGTAAATGCTCAGTCACAGTCTAGCTCTAAGTAAGCAGGGGATAATGGTACTGTCTAGGCCAACGTTTATAACAGCACATAATGGCAGCACTATTTACATAAGTTACCACCCCTGGTAGAATAAAACCAGCATTTTGTAAAAGACGGAGAGACTCTGAGCCCAATTCAACATTGCACTGCAGTTTTTTGCCTCAGCTAGGCTGGCATAAAGGGGCCACAGGGCAGGCATGCTGTCACACTAGCTTCCCATCTCTGTTCCAGGGGTTTTTGGGGGTGGGCTGGAAGTGTAATTAGGGTGGGGAAAGGAGAGGGGGATGGTTCTATAGGTGGCAGAGAGAACCATGCAATTGCCTGGAAGTCGGGTTGCCTACTTTCTAATTCCAGAAAACCGAACACCCTTGCCCTGTCCACTGCCCTGTCCCAGCCATGAGACCCCATCCTGGATGCCCTGCCCCCTGCCCTGAGGCCCCACCCCTGCACTGCCCCTTCCCAAGACCTCACCCTCCATTCCTCTATCCCCCCTCCCTCCATTGCTTACTCTCCTCCACCCTTGCTCCCTTGTTCATTCTCACTGCCGGGCCCAAACAGGCATATTTATTGTTTTGACAGATGTATTATGCTAATTTCAGGTTTTATTTGTTACAGGACACTAGAGCTGGCAGCAAAATTGTCAAAAAGGGCAATTTTAAAAAAAATGAAATTTCAAAAAGGTTTCACAAATGATTCTTTCTGTCCCCTCTTCCTATTTTTCATAACCAGCTCCATGTTGTTGTAATTTTATGTGTGGAATTAGGACCACACATTATCACAGCTACAATGGGTCCATTAAAGGCCCACTCCTGAAGCACAAATACAAATCCATAGAGCACAACCACAGAAATGCACACCTGTCCAGATACCTATAAAAATAAATCTGCAGAAACTGACTCTCCCACCTACATGCAGATACACACGTGTAATCATGTGCACACATCTAGCATGCACTAACACATATACTTCCACATTATTTATTATTGCAATTGTTGTTTAGTGCCTAGAAACCCCAACTAAGATCAGGGCTCCAGAGTGGTAGGTGCTGGACATACACATAAAAAAAGGGAGTCTGCAACAAAGAGTTTATAACGTAGCTAGACAAAGATGGGGAGAAATGTACGATACATTGGCTCTTCTGCAATTACTAATCAACAACATTCACTTTTTAAGGAAGAATACATTTCTTTTAGAGTTCCCTTCTCTTTTAAAAACTAGTTATGAAATGAATACACACACATATTTTATATCATCAATATTCTGTGCGCAAACCAGCAAAAAGAATAAAAGTCAAGAGTTAGGCTGCAAATTTTATTCACACAGGTATACACACATGCAGCAATACACGCACCTCCCTACACAAAGACACACAGTCTCTTACACACATACAATGTATGCATGCACAAACTTGCCTACACAGAGACACCCAGCTTGGAAGGGAGGAGGATGGGCTGGAGGGGAAAAGAGGGTGTGTGTGGAGGAGAGAATATGGGGAGGGAAAGAGGCCAAGAACAAGAACAAGGTGGGGGTGGGAGGGGGCAGTGAAGGAGAGAGGAGGGAGTGTGGGGGGGAGGATGGGGGGGATGCAGAGGGAGGCAGATGGCTACAGGTGCATGAGGATGTGGGGGGCATAGGAGTGTATAGGGACATAATGGGAGAGCAGCAGTGTATGGAGGTGAATGGGGTGCAGGGCTGTGGGGGGGACATAGGGGTGGCGGCTCTGGGAGGTGGAGAGGATGGGTGGGAGAGTCCTGTAAGGGGTACAGGGCTGGGATGGGTAGGTGTGGGAGGCAGTGCAGGATGTGATCGAGGAGGGATGCAGTGAGGGGGATAGGGATAGGGATGCGGGGGGGGGGGGTGGGGACGGGGAGGGATGCAATAACAGCGGGATGGAGTACAGCCTCATTCCCAGCACTCAGAGATGGGGCTACACATACACAGTCAGCGGTTCACTGCAGGGCATGCTCCGCAGCTGGAGCCCAGCCACAGGAGGAGCGCGAGGAGGAGCAGTGGAAGAGGCACACACCATGACCCCTCAACAGTTGCCTGCTAGGCATGCTAGTATCCCCTGTCCTGCCCTGCCCTGGCCAATGGGAGATGCACCTGCGGGCAATGGGGGGAGCAGCACGCAGACCCCCCCCCCCTGGCCACTCCTAAGCCTAGGAGCCCGGACATGCCGGCTGCTTCCCGGGAGCTATGCGGCATGGCGGCTAGCAGGGAACCTGCCAGCCCTGCTGCGCAGCGCCGCCAACCAGACAGAAACGGCCCTGTCAGTGGTGTCAGAGCTGCCAGGATCCCTTTTGGACTGGGTGTTCTGGTCGAAAACCAGACACCTAATCACCTTACCTGGAAGAGCTGTTACAATAGGGTTGCCCTAGCTGGCACTGGGGGGGGGGGGGCGCTAAACTGGTCCCTGCTACCTCTGAATAAGAGAGATGGCCTCCCCACTGTTCCAGCACTGGTGCTTGTTCCAGCACAGGAATGAATTTGGACCGTTGAGTATGGCTGGTGCTATATACCTTCCTATGCTATTTTATTCTAAGCAGAACTCCATGTCTTGCCAGAACACAGAGGACTCAAAACACTGCCATGTTGTTTCTTGTTAAATATCACCTGCAAAGGAAAAAAATGGTGCCCTGTCTTGCTTCTTTATAACATTAGAGATGGTCTGAAAGGCTTGTTGTAAACTCCGTGTCCCTCTTCACAGTAAAAATATCAGCAATATCAAGTATTGTTGTCTACCCTTTTTACTGGAGAACAAACTCTTGGAGATCTGGAGAAATGGACTGGGAGCTTTCTCAGCCCTTCATTGAAGGAATGGGGGTGTGGAAGCTTTCACATGTAAACTGTTTCCCCCTAAATGTTTGTCATTTTGTGTTACTAGGTGTTTAGAAAAAACAGTCTATTATTACTATTTATGTTAGAGTAGCGCAGAGAGGCCCTGTTAAGGCCCCATTGTGCTAGGCAGAGTGCAGACACATAGTGTCTTGAAGAGCAATCTGAATAGATAAGGCAGACAAAGGGTGGTAGGTGAAAAAAAACATACAGAGACTGGAGGCAAGTTATCCTAGCCCAGTACCCTGGCCACCAGGCCACACTACCTCTCCAATTAGACTTAAACAATTTCCCTTTTGTTGCTCAGGTTTCACTCTCTTGTCACTTATGATGTTATAATCCCGTTGGATCCAAATCAACCACAGAGTTCCCCAGCAAAAAGGAAGAGAGGTGGAGGAATAAAAATGGAAGGGTGGACCAGACCTGATAGTTCTATTTTAAAATATAGAAACAGACCCTGAAAAACATTTAGAAATAAACCAACTAGAACAACTAAGGCTTTCTCTACAGATCAGAAAGACACAAAAAGGGCACAGACATGATTTTCCTTCCAGCTGCCTAATTGTCAGGTCACACTTAAAGTTGGATTTTAAGGTTTTAATACTTTCTTTCTGTTTTCTTCCCTGGGAGTGACATTGATCAGAAACCCATTCCTGGGGTTTCATTAAGAATCACTACATAGAAACCAATGTGGTCCATTTACTTTTATCTCTAAGCATCATGGTTTTGTTTGTTTATGCAGATTTCCAGCTCTTCCTACAAGCTGGCATTTTAGGTTTTGTTTAGTCCTTATGTATCACTCTTTAAAATTGTAGGTGGTTCCTTACTTTCTTTCTGATTCTGAATGAGGACTTAGTTAAATGCCTATTTAAGAATTGATGAGTAATTTAAAGGATTTAGGAGAACATTCTGTGCTATTATATGCAAATACATGCCATGCATGGCTCCCTGTGTCATTAACCTGGCAGTCATTTCATGCATGACTCCCCATCTTATTAAGCTAGCAGTATGGAATATTTGATTTACTAAACTGGTATGAACTACTTAGTGTGCTAATATAAGAATATAACTTTTACATTGCTTTGGAATAACTATCTTAGAAGCAGATTCTGGAAAACAATAACATTATTTTGACAGCTGTGCACAGTTTCTACAGGTCTATTTTAGGAAGCTTCATAGAACTGGTGGCATTGTACCTGTGTGATTGGAATGAACCATACAATAATTGAAAATGAACCCCCCCAGAGTAATTAGGGTCCTTAAGAATTCTGTAGCCATTTGAAGTCCAATTCTGTGTTACAGATATATACATTTGGTATGTGGTCTTGCTTGTGGGGCTTATGATAACCCACTGGTTTGTGTGATTCTGAATCAGGACTCTTCTGCAACATTTCAAAAACTCTGTTTATATCCAACCCCGCTGGCTTTCCAGGCTTTCGTTGCCATAGCAGCATTGGCCCTGGGATTTACTGGGGAGAAAAAGGAAAGTATATTTGTTAAGTTGGTTCAATGCCAAATGGTGTAGGAATTATATATACAGGATGCTAGATTCTTTCTTTAGTGTCCATTTCAGCTGGCATCTAATGTCACCCAGATAATTGCAAGCCACTTTGTCATAATTCTGCCAGCTGCATGAAACAAAACAAAGAGAAATTTAGCTTCAAAAGGAAGGAATGGTAATTTAAAAGGCTTTTAAATGATGTTTTCTCTGTTCTCAATCAGCAATACTTAAAAGCCTTTAATTTCCACCCCCCACACACGCACATTAGTGTGACTTTGGGTGCTGCTGGCTTGAATGATAATATATCAGCAAAGAGTTGCCCAACAAAATGTCAGATGCAAGAAATGAGGTCAGACATCCAAAACTAGTGCAGAGAGAATAATTCAGCATCCTCTAACTATCTGATTACGGTTGGAAGTACGAATTAACTCCACTTTTATAGCAGATTTATGCTGAAAGTTTCCTGGTACAGTACGTGTGCTTTAGAATTGGAATAGGCATCTGAATTGCAAATACAGCATAGTGCCTGACATACAGTACAGATAGAGAATAATTTAGTTAGAAGGATGACGAATTCTGAGGAGTTTGGTACTTATCCTGATTGTGCGTGCTGTGTGGTATTTCCAGGGTTAGCCTGAGCTGTGATTAGGATTTGAAACTGGAGCCGTGTTGGAAAGTGACTGTGCACTATGCATGGAGAAAGGCACATACAAAGTGTGCCCATGAGACTGGCTGGGAAGAGAGAATGCATGTGGGTGGAGGGCATTTGCAAGGTGTGCCTGAGTGACAGGGTAAAGGGACATGGGGGTGGCTACGTGCAAGGTGTGCTCCTGAAACAAGCTGAGAAGAGTGCCCATTGATGCAGATCCATTTGTGATGCACCTAAGAGATAGGCTGGGTGGGACAGCATGCTAGAAAAGACTTGTTCAGCCTGCGCCCATAAGACAGGCTGGGGAGGGTGTGCAGGGGTTGCAAGGTGTGTAGGATATGCTTATGAGGGAAGCTGAAGATGGTACGGCACTGGTGGGCAGGCTGAGGAGTTGCTGTAAGTTTCAACCCTTTATGATTCATCAGAAAAACAAACTATGAAAAAGTTGGAAAAATTCCTAGAATGACATAGCTCCCTCAAAGGAAAGTCAAGCCTTTTTAATACTTAAAATAGTTTGCATGTATTTTAGGGCAGCATATTTTTTTAAAATCTCATATCAGACTTGCAGCCCTCTCAGCAGGACAGACCTCCCTAGGTCCCTTATCATGCTCTTTGGTCTTTGCTTTCTATATTCACAGTCTTATCTCTCAGTTCTCAAATCTCATTCCTTCCCTCACTTTCTAGGGCCTAATTTATCTATCTTTTCTTTCAGATCCCTGGGTCTCTTTCTCTGTTTCCTTCCCTGCTAGTCTCTGTCTGTTGCCAAATCCACTTTTTACTTAAGGTTCCAGGTTCTTGACCTCTCTTGCCATTCTCCTTTTCTCAGGTCTATCACTGTCTGGATACTTATATCAGAGTAGCAGCCGTGTTAGTCTGTATCCGCAAAAAGAACAGGAGTACTTGTGGCACCTTAGAGACTAACAAATTTATTAGAGCATAAGCTTTCGTGGACTGTAGGTCTCTGCTTTATGCCCTTGTTTCTTCTCCTTTCCTCCCTCTTTTCCAGGGCTGCTTCCATTTTTCTCTATTACCAACCTACTACATCTAATTAACGGGAGGGGTAAGTGAAATATATTCTTTCTGACCAGTTCTGTAAGGTACCAGGGTACTGCAAGTGGATTTCTTTGGTTGCTACTGACCTCCACTTTAAGATTCCCAAGTCACTCCATCCTCTCATGTGGAGCACCTTGATCCGTATTCCCCTCAGTGCCAATGCTGATGTCTTAATGCCTGACTGGCAGATTATTCATGTAGAGGAGGTAGATGTATATCTTCAGGATACATGAACCTTTCAGCCAGCCAGGTATGACCTTGAAAGTATCAGTGGGCCTCAAATCTCAAAACCTTAAGCCAGGCTGTAGGAAACAATTAACCTGAGGAGCAAATAACATCTGGGCATAGTATTTCCACAATAGATCCTAGGCCTCATTTCCTGTCTGTACCTGGGTATGATGGATAGTTGAGCCTGCAAAAACTCAATGTGCATCAGCAGAAATTTTAAAAGTATACAAGAATTATATTTTATAGCAAAAGAGTCCATTTTTTGCAACCCTTCTGCCTTCCAGGTAGTGCTGCGCTCATTTTCATGGCTATGTTTAAAAAAAGCACACATGCCACTCAATAATAAAAAAAAAAAAAGAACATTTTGATGGGTTGACAAAAGTCTGTCTGAATCACCCAGGCTTGTGTAGAACCGGCATTGATGGTCTTGTGCACAGCAGAACCTGTGATAATTTATGTTTTGAAGTGCTGTAATGACAGGGACTTACTTATTATGGCAAAATTTTGCAAATTAGCAAGTTAATGAGCAAGGCATGACTCAATTGTGTTTGTTTTGGGGTTTTTTGCTATAAGTCTCAAGTAATGAACAGCATGCAGTTGTACTCCCCCCAGGAACAGACTATGGGCTGGATTGTGACTCACATTGTAGTACGTGTTTCTCCCTTGGAGCAGATTAGTTTCCTTTCTGTGCCAGCTCAGCTATGCTTGCTGGAGTGTAGGGGGGCAGAGTTATGGCTTTACCTACTCTCCCCTCAACAGCGCAGGATTCCGAGTAGCAGTTCTGTGGAGGCCACTCTGCCTCCCTGCCCAGATTGGAAGAGTAATGGGGTATCTTATGCCCCTTTATTCCCCTGAACAAGTGCATAGGGCAAGTTACAATTTTTCCCACAGCTGGCAAAGCAAGGCCAGTGCCTCGGAAATGTACTCGTTCATTTATTTTAACAAATAAAATTGTGCAACGTAACAGTTAAATCAATCAACTAATAACAGGTTTCAGAGTAGCAGTCGCATTAGACTGTATCCGCAAAAAGAACAGGAGTACTTCTACAAAAAGAAGAACAGGAGTACTTGTGGCACCTTAGAGACTAACAAATTTATTAGAGCACAAGCTTTCGTGGACTACAGCCCACTTCTTCGGATGCATATAGAATGGAACATATATTGAGGAGATATATATACACACATACCGAGAGCATAAACAGGTGGGAGTTGTCTTACCAACTCTGAGAGGCCAATTAATTAAGAGAAAAAAAAACTTTTGAAGTGATAATCAAGATAGCCCAGTACAGACAGTTTGATAAGAAGTGTGAGCATACTTACAAGCGGAGATAGAATCAATGTTTGTAATGGCTCAGCCATTCCCCGTCCTTATTCAAACCGGAGTTGATTGTGTCTAGTTT
This sequence comes from Trachemys scripta elegans, assembly GCF_013100865.1. Taxonomy (NCBI): domain Eukaryota; kingdom Metazoa; phylum Chordata; order Testudines; family Emydidae; genus Trachemys; species Trachemys scripta. The sequence continues at coordinate 75,707,313 of NC_048306.1, read as the reverse complement.
GCATATCAATTCTAGCTCAGCAGTCTCTCGTTGGAGTCTGTTTTTGAAGTTTTTCTGTTGTAATATAGCCACCCGCAGGTCTGTCACTGAATGACCAGACAGGTTAAAGTGTTCTCCCACTGGTTTTTGAGTATTTTGATTCCTGATGTCAGATTTGTGTCCATTAATTCTTTTGCGTAGAGACTGTCCGGTTTGGCCAATGTACATGGCAGAGGGGCATTGCTGGCACATGATGGCATATATCACATTGGTAGATGTGCAAGTGAACGAGCCCCTGATGGTATGGCTGATGTGATTAGGTCCTATGATGATGTCACTTGAATAGATATGTGGACAGAGTTGGCATCGGGCTTTGTTACAAGGATAGGTTCCTGGGTTAGTGGTTTTGTTCAGTGATGTGTGGTTGCTGGTGAGTATTTGCTTGAGGTTGGGGGGTTGTCTGTAAGCGAGGACAGGTCTGTCTCCCAAGATCTGTGAGAGTAAAGGATCATCTTTCAGGATAGGTTGTAGATCTCTGATGATGCGCTGGAGAGGTTTTAGTTGGGGGCTGAAGGTGACAGCTAGTGGTGTTCTGTTATTTTCTTTGTTGGGTCTGTCTTGTAGGAGGTGACTTCTGGGTACTCATCTGGCTCTATCAATCTGTTTTTTCACTTCAGCAGGTGGGTATTGTAGTTTTAAGAATGCTTGATAGAGATCTTGTAGGTGCTTGTCTCTATCCGAGGGATTGGAGCAAATGCGGTTATATCTTAGAGCTTGGCTGTAGACAATGTAACAAACCCCGATGCCAACTCTGTCCACATATCTATCAAGTGACATCATCATAGGACCTAATCACATCAGCCATACCATCAGGGGCTCGTTCACCTGCACATCTACCAATGTGATATATGCCATCATGTGCCAGCAATGCCCCTCTGCCATGTACATTGGCCAAACCAGACAGTCTCTACGCAAAAGAATTAATGGACACAAATCTGACATCAGGAATCAAAATACTCAAAAACCAGTGGGAGAACACTTTAACCTGTCTGGTCATTCAGTGACAGACCTGCGGGTGGCTATATTACAACAGAAAAACTTCAAAAACAGACTCCAACGAGAGACTGCTGAGCTAGAATTGATATGCAAACTAGACACAATCAACTCCGGTTTGAATAAGGACTGGGAATGGCTGAGCCATTACAAACATTGATTCTATCTCCCCTTGTAAGTATGCTCACACTTCTTATCAAACTGTCTGTACTGGGCTATCTTGATTATCACTTCAAAAGTTTTTTTTTCTCTTAATTAATTGGCCTCTCAGATTTGGTAAGACAACTCCCACCTATTCATGCTCTCTGTATGTGTGTATATATATCTCCTCAATATATGTTCCATTCTATATGCATCTGAAGAAGTGGGCTGTAGTCCACGAAAGCTTATGCTCTAATAAATTTGTTAGTCTCTAAGGTGCCACAAGTACTCCTGTTCTTCTTTTTGCGGATACAGACTAACACGGCTGGTACTCTGAAAGGAGTACTTCTGGCACCTTAGAGACTAACAAATTTATTTGAGCATAAGCTTTCGTGGGCTACAGCCCACTTCATCGGATGCATAAAATGGAACACACAGAAAGCAGATATTTATACATACAGAGAACATGAAAAGGTGGAAGTAGCCATACCAACTGCAAGAGGTCAATCAATTGAGTTGAGCTATCATCAGCAGGAGAAAAAAAAAGCTTTTGAAGTGATAATCGAGATGACCGATAGAAGGTGTGAGGATACTTAACATGGGGAAATAGATTCAACTAGTGTAATGACCCAACCATTCCCAGTCTCTCTTTAAACCTAAGTTAATTGTATCTAATTTGCATATTAATTCAAGTTCAGCAGTCTCTCTTTGGAGTCTGTTTTTGAAGTTTTTTTTGTTGCTCTGAATGTCAAAGTGAAGAAATTCAATGAAGTGCAGGTAAACGGCGGGAGTAACTATGACTCTCTTAAGTGGAATGAGAGGAAGCCCGAGGGGGCCTGGCTCTGTCTGTGTCCCAGACCCTTCTTCGATGCCACCCAGGGCACCGTTGGAAGAAAAGCAGTGCGAGGGACCCCAGCCCTCTCTGCTGCTGGACTCTCCTGGGTGTCACCCGGTCCACTGTTTTGTTTTCTCTAGTGTAGATGAGCCCTCAAAGAAGATATTAAGTGAGGGAGGCAGGATATCTGGGCGTAGTAGATTGCAGCAGGAGGTCAGTCATAATGATGGATCTGGGGGTCGGAGGTAAGATGGAACTAGATGGAATGTCTGCTAGGAATGAGGTGGTTACAAGTGCTGTGCGGGAAATATTTAGCTCTGATCAGGCAGAATAAACTTAAAGGGACACAATGAACATCAATTCTAGATGTTCTAAAATGAGTTAAAAGTTGTTCCTGCCAGAGTCTGTCCCTGCCAATCATTGCAGTTTTATAATCACACTTTCCTATTTCAAAAATATATTCTCTTCCATTTTGCAATATGAATGGCCCACACAGGTACGTCTACTTTGCAGCTGGGAGTATGCTTCCCAGCACAGTTAGACACACTCGAGTTCTGCTTGAGCTATCACACTAAAAATATCAGTGTGCCCAAACTTGCATGGGTGGTGGCTCAGACTAGCCTTCTGAGTACATAGCCATGGGGTCCAGATGGGTTTTTACTCAGACCACTAGTCTGTTCTGCCACTCATGCTACCCTAACTACACGGATACTTTTAGTGCCCTAACTCAAGCAGAACTATCACGTTTCTGTCTGCCTGTGCTGGGAAGCATGTAGATGTGGATGTACCCATAGAGGACCCTGATGAATTATACACTGTCAACAGTGCAACTGACTAGAGCTGGTCAGAAAAGTTCCAACAAAACAGTTGTGTATTGGAAGTTGCCAGTTTGTCACAATCGAATGTTCTGTGGAGATGGTTCGATTTTGACAGAGTTCCTCTGGAAACAAGGCAGGGTTCTGACAGAAACTTGTTTGGTTTCCTGCCAGCTTGCCTGCCTGGCTTCTCAGCCACCCACCTGGTAGGCAGCTGTGAATCCCATGGCTTCTAAGATCAATGGTTCTGGGGCAGCGAACCATACAGATTGCCTTTGAGTCAGGGACCCCAGGGCTTCCAGGGTCTGTGGCTCCAGGGCAGCCTGCCAGGCAGAGTGCCCCAGATCCAGGGCCCATCCCCTTTTTCAGAGAATTTCAAAATCTTTGATTTTGGTTTTGAATTGGAATGAAACCAGATTTTGAAACAGTGAAATCCTCCATGAAATGGAATACCTTTCTCTGCCCATTTCTAAAACTGACTGTACACAAAGTGCTGTCAAATGGAAAACACAGCAAACTGAAAAATTGAGAAAGTAAATGATACTATCTCCTCCATTTCATTTACAGTAATCATAGGTGTTACCTGTAATAAGAGGGCAGAACATTTTCAGACAGAAGTGTGATTTATTTAAGTTGATAGTGTCCCTTCAAAGGACTTTGGAACAAGATGCCAGAGGAGATAAGCCGTGTTGATGTGAGAATGTTGTATTGGTTTAACTAACTGCGTGATTTTAAACAAATTTAATGAAACCAATGAAAAAGGCGGTGTGGATGCCCTTATTTAAACCAGGCTTTTATCAGTTTAGTTTAAATTGATTAGATAAGCCACTCTTATACTAAAATAACTATACGTCTTCAGTGCAGACTATCCATAGGTTTAACAATTGCCAGTTAGTCAACACATGGTTGTCTAACCACTAGAGTGTGACCATAGTGTCAATATCAGCTCACTGCTGTCATGCCTGGGACCCACACTGACTCTGTATCTGGCCGTGAGAGGCAATACAGCTATCTGAATACATATCCTGTGATTCATAGTGCCACAATTCACTGCATTGCTCTATGCTCGCATTCGCAGTGTGTTGTGGGACTTGGCTGCCTACTCTGGGGATTGTCAGAGGAAATGGTCTAAGCCTGGGTGTGACATTCCCCAGGGTACAATCTGGACAGTTGAACAACGGTGTCCACTTAAGTCTGTAGCTTGGGAAGCCTTTTACACTGCTATGCTGTCAGAACAACCACATCTGGCCTGCTCACACAGCCTTCAGCATGCAAATTCACTCCCAGCTAACTACATAAGCACTCTGACCAGTCATACATGAACTACATACAGGGCAATACCTGCAAATTCTTAGTCCCAGCCTTGTTCCCTCAGCAATGTGCGTCTTGTACTGTTCAGCACATTACTGAACAATGCAAGCTCATGGAAAGTCCGTCATTTCATCAGAGGAAAAGATATATGCACCAGCCTTGTTATTCTAAATAGAGTTTCCCACACACTCTAATCCAAACACATTTGTTAACATGCTTTAAGTGATTACAAGTACTGATGTATAAAAGTCAAGATTGGAAACAAAAGAAAATAAAAGAGTAATACGCAAGCTAAAACCTAACTTAGTGACCTTAAAAACAAAGGTTTTGTTTCCCCATGTGCTGCTGTAAATTTCACAGACTGGCTCTCCTTCCCTTAGTTCAGTTCTTTGAGAGTTGCTGGTGTCATGAACAGAGAAATGGGAGGAGGAGAGGTGAGTTAGAGGCAGGGCTGGCTCCAGGCACCAGCCCAGCAAGCAGCTACTTGGGGTGGCCAAGGGGAAGGGGCGGCATGTCGGGCTCTTCGGCGGCAAGTCCCTCAGTCCCTCTCTGAGGGAAGGACCTGCCACCGAATTGCTGCCGAAGAAGAAAGCGACGCAGTGGAGCTGCCGCTGATCACGATCGCGGCTTTTTTTTTGTCTCGCCACTTGGGGCGGCAAAAACCCTGGAGCCGGCCCTGGTTGGAGGTCATTGTCTCTTATTTTTAGATCACCCTCGCCTCTTTTTGGATCACCCCCAGCTGGGGTGCAGGCAACAAGTAGTCTCTTGTGTATGTGATGATTGAACCGTCTCTGTGAGGAAAAGTAAATTTCTTGTTTACACCTTTGCATTGCTGAAGAATGGCTGCTTAAGTAAGTGATAGTCCACTTGACTTTGAATGAGCCCTTAGAGATTAGGGTATTAAGCATAGGTGTAGTCTGATTTCTACATTTGGAGCGGAGGGATGGATGAGGGGGTGAGGCTCAGCGGGGGATCTGAGTGCAGGGTGGGGATTCAGGTGCAGGGGATCTGGATGTGGGAGGAGCTCTGGATACAGGGGGTGGAGCTCGGCAGCATGGGGAGTCAGGTGTGTGTGAGGACTCAGTAGGAGATGTTATGGATGCAGGGGGGGGCTCTGGATGCAGGGGGTGGAGCTTGGCGGGGTGGGGATTCAGGTGCAGGAGGTCTTGGGAGGTTTCCAGATGTGAAGGGTGGGGCTCATCGAGGGTGGGGGGTTGTGCATTCAGGGGGTGAAGCTCAGCAGGGGGTGAACACCTGGGGATTCAGGTGTGGGGTGTTCATGGGTGGTTCTGTGTGTGTGGGGATCTGAATGCATGGGGGAGGCAGTTCCCCACACAGTGACCCCTCTCCCCCTGCAGATCTAGGAGCGATGGGGGCAGGAAGCAGGGTGGTGGTGTGAGTTTCCTACAGTAGGAAAGATTCCTGTGGGTTGGTCTGACCTGGCCCTGGCTGCTCCAGGGGAACAGGAAGTAACCCATCATTTATTCTTATAGTAGACAGCTCTCTGATAGTAGATGGATCTTTAATCTATAGAAAAAGGCTTAATGAAATCCACTGACTGAAAGGTTTCAGAGTAGCAGCCGTGTTAGTCTGTATCCGCGAAAAGAACAGGAGCACTTGTGGCACCTTAGAGACTAACACATTTATTAGAGCATAAGCTTTCGTGGGCTACAGCCCACTTCTTCGGATGCATATAGAGTGGAACATATATTGAGGAGATATATATACACACATACAGAGAGCATGAACAGGTGGGAGTTGTCTTACCAACTCTGAGAGGCCAATTAATTAAGTGAAAAAAAACTTTTGAAGTGATAATCAAGTTAGCCCAGTACAGATAGTTTGATAAGAAGTGTGAGAATACTTACAAGGGGAGATAGATTCAATGTTCGTAATGGCTCAGCCAATCCTTATTCAATCCTAAATTGATTGTATCTAGTTTGCATATCAATTCCAGCTCAGCAGTCTCTCTTTGGAGTCTGTTTTTGAAGTTTTTCTGATGGGGTTCTAGGCATGTGTCTGTACAGATTTGATCCTGTGATTTGTCAGGGAGTTTTTTTAGCAGATGGTGTAGTTTCTTTAGGTAATCCTCAGTGGGATCAGAGGATAATGGCCTGTAGAATGTGGTGCTGGAGAGCTGTCTAGCAGCCTCTTGGTCATATTCCAATTTATTCATGATGACAACAGCACCTTCTTTGTCAGCCTTTTTGATTATGATGTCAGAGTTGTTTCTGAGGCTGTAGATGGCATTGTGTTCAGCATGGCTGAGGTTATGGGGCAAGTGATGTTGCTTTTCCACAATTTCAGCCTTTGCACATTGACGGAAGCAATCTATGTAGAAGTCCAGTCTGTTGTTTCAACCGTCTGGAGGAGTCCACGCAAAAAAAAGGATTCTGCCTAGAACCCTGACCAGAGGTATTCTATTTGCTACCCAAGATCCATAAACCTGGAAATCCTGGATGCCCCATCATCTCAGGCATTGGCACCCTAACATCAGGCTTGTCTGGTTATGTGGACTCTCTTCTCAGGCCCTTCGCTACCAGCACTCCCAGCTATCTTCGAGACACCACTGACTTCCTGAGGAAACTACAACCCATTGGTGATCTTCCAGAAAACACCATCCTGGCCACTATGGATGTAGAAGCCCTCTACACCAATATTCCACACAAAGATGGACTACAAGCTATCAGGAACAGTATCCCCGATAATGTCACAGCTAACCTGGTGGCTGAACTTTGTGACTTTGTCCTCACCCACAACTATTTCACATTTGGGGACAATATATACCTTCAAGCCAGCGGCACTGCTATGGGTACCCGCATGGCCCCACAGTATGCCAACATTTTTATGGCTGATTTAGAACAACGCTTCCTTAGCTCTCGTCCCCTAACGCCCCTACTCTACTTGCGCTACATTGATGACATCTTCATCATCTGGACCCATGGAAAAGAAGCCCTTGAGGAATTCCACCATGATTTCAATAATTTCCATCCACCATCAACTTCAGCCTAGATCAATCCACACAAGCAGTCCATTTCCTGGACACTACTGTGCTAATAAGCGATGGTCACATAAATACCACCCTATACTGGAAACCTACTGACTGCTACACTTACCTACATGCCTCCAGCTTCCATCCAGGACACACCACACGATCCATTGTCTACAGCCAAGCTCTAAGATATAACCGCATTTGCTCCAATCCCTCAGACAGAGACAAGCACCTACAAGATCTCTATCAAGCATTCTTAAAACTACAATACCCACCTGCTGAAGTGAAAAAACAGATTGACAGAGCCAGACGAGTACCCAGAAGTCACCTCCTGCAAGACAGGCCCAACAAAGAAAATAACAGAACACCACTAGCTGTCACCTTCAGCCCCCATCTAAAACCTCTCCAGCGTAGCATCAAAAATCTATAACCTATCCTGAAAGATGATCCCTCACTCTCACAGATCTTGGGAGACAGACCTGTCCTCGCTTACAGACAACCCCCCAACCTAAAGCAAATACTCACCAGCAACCACACATCACTGAACAAAAACACTGACCCAGGAACCTATCCTTGTAACAAAGCCCGATGCCAACTCTGTCCACATATCTATTCAAGTGACATCATCATAGGACCTAATCACATCAGCCATACCATCAAGGGCTCATTCACCTGCACATCTACCAATGTGATATATGCCATCATGTGCCAGTAATGCCCCTCTGCCATGTACATTGGCCAAACCAGACAGTCTCTAAGCAAAAGAATTAATGGACACAAATCTGACATCAGGAATCATAATACTCAAAAACCAGTGGGAGAACACTTTAACCTGTCTGGTCATTCAATGACAGAGCTGCGGATGGCTATATTACAACAGAAAAACTTCAAAAACAGACTTCAATGAGAGACTGCTGATCTGGAATTGATATGCAAACTAGATACAATCAATTTAGGATTGAATAAGGACTGGGAATGGCTGAGCCATTACAAACATTGAATCTATCTCCCCTTGTAAGTATTCTCACACTTCTTATCAAACTGTCTTTACTGGGCTAGCTTGATTATCACTTCAAAAGTTTTTTTTCACTTACTTAATTGGCCTCTCAGAGTTGGTAAGACAACTCCCACCTGTTCATGCTCTCTGTATGTGTGTATATATATCTCCTCAATATATGTTCCATTCTATGCATCCGAAGAAGTGGGCTGTAGTCCACGAAAGCTTATGCTCTAATAAATTTGTTAGTCTCTAAGGTGCCACAAGTACTCCTGTTCTTTTTACTGACTGGAAGCTGAAGCTAGACAACTTCATTTTTAACAGTAAGAGTAATTAACCATTGGGGAACAACTTCTCTAGGGAAGTGGCAGATTCTCCATCACTTGCATTTTTAAATAGGACTAGATGATATCTTTCTGAGTGATACACTATAGCTCAAACAGAAGTCATGGAGTTGATGCACCACATACTGGGTGAAATTCCATGGCATGTGTTATGTTGGAGGTCAAACTAGGTGATCATATGGGTCCCTTCTGGACTTTAAATATATGAAATAGTGTTACTGATATTTACCCATATCTAGTTGCTTCCTCTATATTATATACAAACATAATTACTTTTAAAGAAGAAGAAAAGAATAGCAAAAAGAGCACAACCTTCAGTTTAGTTTGAAACCAGGGCTGAGATTCTAACCTGTTCTAACTTTGTAAGAACTTGTCCTTCCCTAATGTTAATTTCAACTTAATTGCAAACAAAGGAGATACATTTTTTCCATCAAGGAAAAGTGTTGTTTTCAAAATTCGTAGCAGTTATCACAAATTATGGGGACAACAACAAAAAAGAAAAGTAAACTATACAAATATCCTTGACAAAGCCTCTTCACTCTCATTTATCGAGCACCATTTGCAATCAAAACCAAAAGAAACAATTGCCAAAAAACCATAATCAGTAGGATTTGAATTTTTTTTCCATTTTAATAATAAATATTAAAAACTAGAAATGCCATTTAAAATAGCTTTAAGTGGCCCTACATGTCAGACCAGTGAAGCATTGTTTGCCTTTCAGATTACAGACTTGTAAAGGTTTGTTGATTATCCATTTTCTTGGTAATATCATATAATTAACTTAGCAGGAATCTGTATTTTAATAAAAAATTATGTATTACTGAATTAAACTCAAACATGTTTCATTTTCTAAGTCCCAATGTAGAAAAAGCATTAGCAAAAATAAATATTCTAATCACTTTTGTCAAAACAAATTGCTAACAATGTCTTTACTATTCTGCACGTGAGAGCTCACTGGAAGCATTCATTAATCTAACATTTTACAATTTTGATTTCCAGATGGAATGATTAGCATTTCTGAGCTTTTTATATTCAGACCACAAAAATAAGCCTTTTTTCAGGGGTCACTGGAAGCAAATAATTTAAGTCTAATACTTTGCTCTGTTAAACACAGTGCTTCCTAAGTAACTGGTTTAAAGTATTCTCTGATGCATTTGAGTTGAATAATATTTTAAAAACTTTATTTACAATCCAAAAGAATTTAATCAGTTGCCATTATCCCAAATATCGAAGAAGGTCCCTGTTATGGATTTAATCTTTATTATTTAGATAACTCCCTGATTATTAAATGGTACTCTATACTGTACATTCACAAAACTCTAAAAAGTAACTACAGAAAAGATTGTTCTGCATTTTTTTTTAAATTAGAATATAAAATAATATGGAAGTTCTTTGAAAACTAATAAACATTGAAATCTCTTTGAATAACATGTTCATAGCTTTCTGGGCTTTAAAACTTTAATTGTCCATATAACTTTTAAAGTGATATTACTGGGATTATTTTATTAGGCTATACAGATGAACAAAACACGGACACAGGGCTGGATATGAAAGCAGCAAATGTCAGCTTTATTAACTTTAACCAACAGGGGTGAGGAAGGCTATTCAGTTCCATCCACTCAATACCAGGTATTTCATTGGATCCAGTGTGAGGTTAAATGGCCTCATACTATATAACCAACAAATTAGTATTTGCCCTCTTCAGGCTAATCCCTGGGACTCAGGCCCCTCTGGAGACTCTTGCCCCTCCCCTCACCAGGAGAAATCAGGGTACATGTGAGGGATACCTCACTGTAAAGGTGTAAATTGCCCACTTTGTCCTACAGCCTACTAGGCTAACCATCCATGTTCCAGGGTCTCTTGCTCATATTTACCCCTGGGAGCTGGCCCTTTCAGTGATTTATTCACACTGAATGCTGGCTGCAATTCACAATTCCTAATGTTGAATTCCTATTCTTATTCTTCTTAACCTAAAATCTGGTCTCCATGATGCTACGAGGGAGGAGAACTCAGACCCTCCCTCACCCCTGACACTCTGACCAATTTTGCCTCAGAAGGAAAAAATTCCTTCTTGATCCCAAGAGAGATACACACAGATCTTAAGTCTGACTGCCATACTAAAATCCCTTGAGATATTGGATAACTGCACTGAGACCTTAAGGAACTTGTTCTCTGCAGTTTGGGACACTGATGAAAATTTATTCTGAAGGTGATTTTACTTATAGGCATGTGTAAGGCTAGCTCATTCTGAGATGGTGAATGTCTGTGAGAAAATCTCCATGGGGTTGTGGAAGCCTTACTAACTTTTGGGGTAAGGATGTGGTAAATCAGGGGAGTGTGAGTCAGGAGGTGTTACTTCTATTTCAGGCTCTACCTGAACTCCTGTGTGACCTTGAGAATATCTATGCTTTACTTTCCCCATCTTTAGGATGGAGATGATAATGCTTCACAATTTCATAAGACTATTGTAAGAATTTCATGAATTAATGTTTGAAAAAACCCTTGGTAGATGCTATGGAAATTCAAAGATTTTTGAATGTGAACTGAATAAAGTTCCCAAGAACATACCGTTAGGAAAAATCCTGCATTGGCAAGGGGGTGGATTAGATTACATAATAGGAGCCTGTTTTTTTCACTGTTTCACACTGATTGACCTCTATTGAGTATCAATTGATTTTAATGGAGCATAAAACCAATATAACAGAGGGGAGAATCAGTCCCTAGGTCTTTGCCACTTCTAGGTTCTGTGATTCTATGAAAGAAAGCTGTTGAAACAGTGAAAAGAGAACTTCTGAGAGTCTATTTCTTTTGTTTAAGGCCATCGGAAGGAGACTGAAAAGGGCCTGGCTTTAATCACAAAACACAAAGCATTTTTTAAGACAAAGGTCCAAATTCTGTATCACTTTCAGTGGTATAAATTCAGAATACTCTAGACTTACACCAGTGTAAATAAGGTCAGAATCTGACTCACAGATATTTGGACAGAGGGATAACGTATTTACCAAACGCTACAGACACTAATTACTGAATAGTTCACATTTTTAGAGTTTGCAAGCCTGGCAAACTTTGACTGTTTAAAAAATGTAATCTGGTTTACCCAGCAGATTATCCCAGTTCTGTTTTAGATTGTACTGTAAATTTTGGTAAATTCTTTCATAACTATTGCTGTTTAGCATTATCGTGATGTCAGTTATTGCTTCTATAGTTAAGGGTGAACTGTCTGTTCAGTTCTAAATACCATATTCAGGATTTTATAACTCTCTGAAAAATATACCGGCCAGGGTGAAACTTGGTTAAAAAAAAGTTCTTTGACACAACAATTGTTTTCTCTAAATTTCATTTGAAACTTTTACAAACTGCCGTTTTGACACTTGCAATGTTGACATTCAAATGGCTCAGGCATAGCATTTATTTTATTCTTTCAGATGTTTAATCCCTAATATGGATTCACTCAACATATACTGAAAATACTTTAAAAATAAATTAAAGTGCATGTGTGACACAACTGGGGCACAATCCAGACCAAGCAGTAGCTGTGTCCCTGCCCTATAACCTGGGGTGCCCTTTACCTTCATGGACATTTTTGAAAGACACCGTAATAGAGGCCCATCTTAAATGTATACCCCAAATTAGTTCTTTTACTGTGTAGTAAAAGAACTAAAAAAGAGCCACAGTGTCTTAACAACCATATAAAAGAAGCAGTGAGAGATAAAAAGGTATCTTTTAAAAAGTGGAAGTCAAATCCTAGTGAGGTCAATAGAAAGGAGCATAAACACTGCCAAATTAAGTGTAAAAATGTAATAAGAAGAGCCAAAAAGGAGTTTGAAGAACAGAGAGCCAAAAACTCAAAAGGTAATAACAAAATGTTTTTTAAGTACATCAGAAGCAGGAAGCCTGCTAAACAACCAGTGGGGCCCCTGGACGATCGAGATACAAAAGGAGCTTTTAAAGATGATAAAGTCATTGCGGAGAAACTAAATGAATTATTTGCTTCAGTCTTCATGGCTGAGGATGTTAGGGAGATTCCCAAACCTGAGCCGTCCTTTGTAGGCGACAAATCTGAGGAATTGTCACAGATTGAAGTGTCACTAGAGGAGGTTTTTTAAAATTAATTGATAAACTTAACAGGAACAAGTCACCGGGACCAGATGGCATTCACCCAAGAGTTCTGAATGAACTCAAATGTGAAATTGCAGAACTATTAACTATGGTTTGTAATCTGTCCTTTAAATCAGCTTCTGTACCCAATGACTGGAAGATAGCTAATGTAATGCCAATATTTAAAAAGGGCTCTAGAGGTGATCCCGGTAATTACAGACTGATAAGTCTAATATCAATACCGGGCAAATTAGTTGAAACAATAGTAAATAATAAAATTGTCAGACACATAGAAGAACGTAAATTATTGGGCAAAAGTCAACATGGTTTCTGTAAAGGGAAATCTTGTCTGACTAATCTATTAGAGTTCTTTGAAGGAGTCAACAAACAAGTGGACAAAGGTGATCCAGTGAACATAGTGTATTTAGATTTCCAGAAAGCCTTTGACAAGGTCCCTCACCAAAGGCTCTTATGTAAACTAAGTTGTTATGGGATCAGAGGGAAGATCCTTTCATGGATTGAGAAGTGGTTAAAAGACAGGGAACAAAGGGTAGGAATAAATGGTACATTTTCAGAATGGAGAGGGGTAACTAGTGGTGTTCCCCCAGGGTCAGTCCTCGGACCAATCCTATTCAACTTATTCATAAATGATCTGGAGAAAGGGGGAAACAGTGAGGTGACAAAGTTCACAGATGATACTAAACTGCTCAAGATAGTTAAGACCAAAGCAGAATGTGAAGAACTTCAAAAAGATCTCACAAAACTAAGTGATTGGGCAACAAAATGGCAAATGAAATTTAATGTGGATAAATGTAAAGTAATGCACGTTGGAAAAAATAACCCCAACTATACATACAATATGATGGGGGCTAATTTAGCTACAACTAATCAGGAAAGAGATCTTGGAGTCATCGTGAATAGTTCTCTGAAGACTTCCATGCAGTGTGCAGTGGCAGTCAAAAAAGCAAACAGGATATTAGGAATCATTAAAAAAGGGATAGAGAATAAGACGGAAAATATTTTATGCCCTTATATAAATCCTTGGTACGCCCACATCTTGAATACTGCGTATAGATGTGGTCTCCTCATCTCAAAAAAGATATACTGGCATTAGAAAAGGTTCAGAGAAGGGCAACTAAAATGATTAGGGGTTTGGAATGGGTCCCATATGAGGAGAGATTAAAGAGGCTAGGACTTTTCAGCCTGGAAAAGAGGAGACGAAGGGGGGATATGATAGAGGTATATAAAATCATGAGTGGTGTGGAGAAAGTGAATAAGGAAAAGTTATTTACTAGTTCTCATAATATAAGAACTAGGGGCCACCAAATGAAATAAATGGGCAGCATGTTTAAAACAAATAAAAAGAAGTTCTTCTTCACACAGTGCACAGTCAACCTGTGGAACTCCATGCCTGAGGAGCTTGTGAAGGCTAGGACTATAACAGCGTTTAAAAGAGAACTGGATAAATTCATGGTGGTTAAGTCCATTAATGGCTATTTGCCAGGATAGGTAAGGAATGGTGTCCCTAGCCTCTGTTTGTCAGAGGATGGAGATGGATGGCAGGAGAGAGATCACTTGATCATTGCCTGTTAGGTTCACTCCCTCTGGGGCACCTGGCATTGGCCACTGTCGGTAGACAGGATACTGGGCTGGATGGACCTTTGGTCTGACCCAGTATGGCCATTCTTATGTTCTTTTACAATGTCTTGCTGCTCACAGACTCCAGCATATAACTCACTCTCAACTATATCTGTGTGTGCTGCAGCCAGCCAACCACACCTTGGTTCTTGCCAAACTTAAAAATTAGCACAGGGTGACCCCAAGACACTCCCAGTTTCAGATTTCCCCCCAGAAATCTATGTCTTGCACTACCCAGCCTTCTCCTGGACAGTATGAATATATTAAGTCATTATTCCTTTAAAGGAATAATATTCCCACAACTTGTTACCCCAAATGGAGTTACCCAGACACTTCAATTTGAGCACACTGGATTAGATGAAACAATAAAACAAGTTTATTAACTACAAAGAGAGAGATTTTGAGTAAAAAGTAACGAGGCATAAAAGTCAGAAATGGTTACAAGAAAAATAAAGGTAAAATGTTTAATAATGCCTAATTTAGCAAACTATATTATATGCAAGCAAAGTTTCTCACCACATGCTCCAGCAGATTAGTGACCAAACTCTCAGGCCAGGACTTCTCCCCCAGAGTCCAACTGCTGCTTCCTTTGTCTCTTCAGATGTAGTGACTGCAATGGGCAGGGAAAGAAAGAGAGAGGTCCCTTGAGGTGTTTCAGTCCCCCTCTTGAAAAACATTTCCAGCTGAGAACCAGGAGCCAAAGGGTCTATGTGGATGGGTATTCCCTGCTGGTTTTTTCACCTGTTTGAGCTTCCTTTGTCTTCCCTTCCTGCTTGATGAGTCCGTTTACCGCTTAAATGCAAAGTAAGCAAAGCATGCATTCCTTTGTTTAGGACAGACCTGTTTGCCAACTTCTGTTTGGGCAGAATTGTGGAGTTGGAACATGTGTTAATAACGGCATACAGGGGAATCTTCCAACTTCACATATAATGTTGCCACACACATTTTATCAGAACAATACTGACCAGCAAATTATGAGTTTTCAAATGATACCTTACACAAGGCACACCTTATACAAACTTTATTACAATAGTGTGTAGGGTGTGAACACGGGTTTATTCTGTCACAGCATGACCCTGCACGTATATTTGACTTTAAGCATGTGAGAAGTCCCAGTAAACATATGAATAGTCTCATCAACTTCAAAGTTAAGCATTTGCATAAGACCCTGGCTCTGAAAGCACTAGGCCCATGCTTAACTTTTTACTACATTATGTTGACATGATGGTTTGTGCATGCCTTGTGAAATATTCAATATTGCTCAAGTTTTTCATTTGGGGGAAAAAATATCAAATAAAAAAATGAATGTGAGTTTTCATTGCCTCTTTTTAAAAGTCTGGACATT
Source organism: Trachemys scripta elegans (assembly GCF_013100865.1). Classification (NCBI taxonomy): domain Eukaryota; kingdom Metazoa; phylum Chordata; order Testudines; family Emydidae; genus Trachemys; species Trachemys scripta. The sequence continues at coordinate 75,691,765 of NC_048306.1, read as the reverse complement.
TTCTTTTGAGAGAGCATAAGGGACTGTTACCAAGCTAATTGAAATTAGTAGAAAGACTCCAATGACCTTTGAATTAGGTCCTAAATGAGCACAGAAATGATCAAGAACCATCTCTAAGCTTTCATATTTTAAAATCAGATGTAAGGATTCACAATGCAGAGGACCAAGCCTTTGTGGCATAACAACACACGGGTCTTGAAAACAAAACCATCTGGAGTTTATCATTAATATGTTTGCAAATCTATCAAAAGGGAGGCAAACGTAGCTCACTTAAAAAAACACACACACACAACATCCAACAATTTTACTGGAAAACAAGTGATAATGGAGATTGAATCGACATGATTTCATTCATTGTTGGTGAAAAAAGTAAAATCCTTTTCACCATTGTATTACCATGTAGGCTTCATACATGACTTGGTCCTGTAGTCCTAACACTGTCAAACTCTCATTTAATTCAGTAGATCAAGCACATTTAAAGAACAATATAGCATAAAATATATTTTAATAACTGACATTTTTTACTGAAATCAAATAAAAATGAAAGTTGAACACTATGGATCCAGACCAGAAGGCACTTATTCTTAAATTAACTTCATAAATACAGTTGTTTGTTTACCTCAGAATACTAAGTTTATTTCATCATTTTATTTGCAAACGTATGTGGCTGCTGGCTTTGAGGCTTTAGCCATATTTCCTCCTTTTGAGGAAAGTAAGTTAGCTTAGTTTACTTTTTTTTAAAGTTTAGAATTTTTGTTCAAGAAACTATTTTAGCAGTAACTGTGTGCTGTGGACTTCAGTTCAACTGTAGAACTGGCTCTAGAATGGATGTGTATATGCTCTGCATCTCGTTCATGAGGTTTACTTCATTCTCTGGTCTGGCATTATGGATCTCTTTCTAGTACATTTTAAAACTGCAATTTTGCAATAAAATATAAATGTCTGTATGTCCTAATATTTAAATATATTAATTAACCTCACTTCATAAGACGTCACATATTAACTCAGTATCAACTGATTTACATCTCATTATCCAATTCTGCATGGAATCCTGAGGTCCTGATCCTGCAAACGCTTATGCATGTGCTTAACTTTACTACTATGAGTAGTCCAACTAAGGAATTTACAAGAGGGGAGGGGTGGCTGGAATGAGCATGTGGAAATGAACATATATTGATATGGGTGTCTTGCAGGTTGAGCAGATGTTTGTACTGGGGGAAAGATGTTATGGGAAGGGAAGGCCAATAGGACTACCCAAAGTAGTAAAGTTGAGCATGTACATAAGTATTTACAGGATTGGGGTCACAATGATGTGTGCTTAAAAAGTTAAGGCTGCAGTGGGAATCCTATCGCTGAATGTGCTGACGTTGGCTTGGGGGCTGAGCTCTATCAGCCTTTTTAATGTTTTACTTGAATCTTTGAATTATTTTTGCAATAAGAATCTCTGTAATAGTCTGACACAACAGGAAATTTCGTGTTCAATGTAGGAGAACTAAGGGCCTGATCCTGCAAGCCCTTTCTTATATGAGTCCTATGGAACTGTGTGAATAAGGATCACTTATGTGAGTAAAAAATTGCAGAATCAAGCCTTAAATATTTGGAAGAACATGGGAGGCAACTAAGCTTTGTTGTAGTTGGTTTTATCTTATTAAGTAAGTGTTCAATTTTTATTTTTTAGTTGGCGGAACAGGAATAATCTACCACAATATTCCCGAGAAAATATTTTAGTTGCTTTAAAATAATGTAACATTTCTTTTCTTTAAATAGTTATGGGAGATTTGGATTCTTCCTGAGTCATTTGAAAATCAGAAGTGTTCTGGCTATAATGATCTTGTCTTGTTTTCCACCTTCTCGGTATTAAATTAGTTTTTACAGAAATAGTAAAGTATCAGAAATTCACTAATACTCACATTCTTTTGAGGAGCCACCTCAACCAGTCATGTGGAACATGGACACTTATACTGTACCAGGTACCACTAACAACACTGGGCGTAATTCTCTTCTCATGTGGGTTTTACATCATTTAATGCCAGTGACTTCAGTGGAGTTACTCTAGTGTTAGCGAATGGACCAATTAGGCACATTTATCTGTTTTCTGGAGCTAGAATCCATTTAGGTAGTTAGTTTGTTTGAGTATGTTGTTAATTCCCATGCCTGGGTAATATGTGATATCAGACATAAAATGAAATATCAAAAATGTCTTCTTCCAAATGAGATAAATGGCAACCACTATTTAAACCTGTCACCATTTTGAGATTGTCACAGTTTAGACCTGCAGCCTGCAGGCTGCGGGAATAAAATAGCAGCTTGTTTAGTTGTCTCCTGCATCATTTACAGGCCCTTCGCGAGATCTCCTGTCAGGCCACTTTAACCAGAAGGCATTGTTTCCATTGGAAACATTGACAACTTGAAGTGGAAGGTTGCATTGGGCTTCATTACTTATGTTTTGTTACCTTGTGATAATACTGTAATAGGTCATTACTGTACTTGTTACAGAGAAAGGGATTTAGTTAGATGATGCATAGTGGCTGTTTCTGTTGAAAGTGTTTGCACCTTGAAGCTGCAATGCCTTGTCACATCATTAGAGTACAGGGCCAGGAAGGGAAAAAAATCATATTTACTAGGAGCATTGAGGGCAGGGTGACGTCTGTAGTTCAGATTCTAATATGTTAATGGGAGGTTAAATAATTCCAGGATTGTGTCACAAATTGCCATAAGTGAGGTAATGCCTCTAGAACTCATCCAACTGTGTTCATGAAGGGTATACTGTTTTGCACTAATATTGCTGCAGTACATGTGAATAACAACATGAGAAGGATGGGCTGTACATTCTAACTTGGATTTTTCTGGTTTTTGTTTTTTGTTCCCATCTCAGCCTTTAACGGTGCTTAAATACACCTTTAATTTCCTTTTGTTTTAAAACAATAGTTTTAAAAAATCCCTCATAATATGTCTGTGTGACAGTATAGACCATAAAAACTCCTTAGAAAAGAGATTTTTAATGGAAACACTGCAGCAAGATTTATTATCGCTACTCTGAAATGGCACTGTTATAATAAGGGTTAAGGCTCAATTGTTCACTCTCCAGAAGCAATAACTTTCTCATTGGAATCTGAAAATAAACCCCTATGAATAAAATGACACAGAAGACTTCAGTTGTTTTCTTGAGACTGCTAGCCTCTTTCTAAAGAAGCTATTCTCAGGTCTTGTACTATAGTTTTGCTGAAAAATTACACTGGCTTGCCAAATATCTTAATGACTTTTCTCTCAGCAGTTGGTAATGGTGAAATGTTATTCTAGTAACCATAATGTGTCTCATAAAACAATTGCATACAATATGTACTGTACTTCTATTTTAGTGAGCACTTCTATCAGGCTGGTACTGCCAGTATCCATTTAACATTTCACAGCAAACTGCTTACCAGTCCTTCAAATGTAATATTGCAGAAACAGTGAAGAAATGCGTGATTAAAAACAGTCACTGAGAGTGGACCATTTAGTACTACCCTATGCCACAAAATAAACTAGGCTTCACATATGTAGGCGCTCATCATATAAATGGCAGTTCTATGTGGTCATTTAATTTTACGATCTCAATTCTCGCATATATTGCTAACATAAATATAGTGTTCTCCTGCCGGGAGGTCTGCTGGGTGTTGTAAAATCGGTAAGACCTCAATGGGTTCAAATGGACATCTTTTATAATTATTGCTATAAAATTTCTTGACAATGCATTTTGTTGTCCAATGGGTAAAGAAAATGATTTTCCAAAAGAATAGGTTTCAACAAAGAGAGCAACAGAGCTTGAGCATTTGTTCCTGTGTTCAAGCATATTTAAATTACCTCAGTTATTCTTACCTATTGGACAGAAGCCAGTTCACAGGAATAACTTTTTGTAAACGAGGCTCCCGTCAGTGCATGACTGTATTTTTAGTTGTTTTCTGGTTTGACGAGACAATGTAGAATATCTAGAGGGAAATATTAATTTGCTGTTTAATGCAATTAAAATCTATTTATTGAGCTATTCTTTTTGCATACTCTTGAAGAGTTTGGGGATTGAGGAGGAAGAAAGAAATCATAAATGCAGTCTCAGAAATGGTTCTGAAGGAAGCACTAGGACATGTATGTCAACATACAGTATAGGATTAGCAATGTTAACCATGAGGAATTCTGTTACAGACATTTTTCATTTCCTGGATAACAAGTCAAAGTTGTATATTTTCAAAACGGGGCCTAGGAAGAATTACATCATATTTTTATTCACATTTCCTTAACAAGAAATATTTTTGTTTAGTAGGATAGATTTTATGCTCTTGGGGACAGGAATTGTCTTGTATGCTGTGTCTGCATAGCACCTGGCACAATGGGATCCTGCTTGCAGCCTCTAGGCACTACTGTAATTAAAATATGTGTGCAGTTCTCCTGGGACTGTTAATATACCTGGGAGGGAAACTTGTCTAATGGCTATTGACCAGAATTTGCAGCTAGATCTCCTGGGGTATGTATACACTCCAGTTGGGAGGTGTGATTTCCAGCGCAAGTAGACAAACTTCCACTAGCTCAGCTCAAATTAGTATGCTAAAATATAGCAGTTGGAATGTTGCGGCTTGGGCCAGCCCTCAGAGTCCAGGCTTGACCGATCCTCTGGGTCCATGCTCAGGCAGTTGACCCATGCTGCAACGTCCATACTTCTAGTTTTAGTGCGCTAGCTCAAGCTGAGGTAGCGTGAATCTATCTACCTGCACTGGGAATCACTTCTCCCAGCTGCCAGGCAGACGTACCCCTGAGGTCTTTTCCCATCTTTAACAGTTATTTTCTGGGTGGCCATGGGCAGATCACTTAACCTCTCTGTGCCTCAATGTACCGATCTGTAAAATGGAGTTACTAACTAACTGCTGTGGCTCCGAGGGATGTTTTGCGACTCACCTAACATCTGTAGACACTTTGGGATTCTCAGTTGAAAGCCAGAGTTTTAATTCAGAATATTATCCTGCAGTAATCAGTAATTTACAATATGTTGGGGATTTTTTTGGAGCTGTAGTGAATTATTCAGCTTACTGTACTAACTAGTAATCTGTAGTATTATGGAGAGATGGTATCAGTGCTCCTTCTTCTCCTACTACTTTCCTTGCCAAGGTTCTACTTCATTGTAAATTTGGTTATGTCTTATAAAAGAAGGAGGGGAAGGTTTACAGCTGGTAGACATCGCTGTTGCTCCATCGACTTGGATTGAGCTCTGGCAATTTACACTAACTCACAATCTTGCCCTAAGAGTACATCTATGCTGCCTACTATGCCCAGACTCTCTTATGTTTGACCCCAAGTCCCATTTCCATCCACACATAAATCCGTCTGACTCATGTCTGCAAGCACTGAGGACCTAGGTCCTAAGGCCCTGCTAAGGGGGTAGGTCAGTGTCCTGGTCCCACTGGGATTCAGGCCCAAGCCCTATCATTGGTGGTATGGACCCAGGTCAAGCCACGGACCCAAGTCAGAGGGAGTGTATAGTGCAGTATGGACACGTTAGCATGGCTGTGAGACCCAGGACCAACAATTGTAAACCCAGGTTTACAGTGTAGTGTGGATACTCAAGCACAGGTTGAAAACACTGAGTCCACAAGCCCCAGTCCCACACAACTAGGCTTAGTGTATAATGTAGCCACCCATACTGCAAAAACAATCCCACAGAGCCCAAGCCTATGTACTTGGGCTTGTGCTTCAGCACTAAAAATAGTCATGTAAACGTTCCTGTTCAGGCTGGAGCTTGGGTTCTGAAACCCACCCCAGATTTCAGAGCCCAAGCGGGAATGTCTACAGGGCCATAGCATGAGCCCCAGAAGCATGAGTCTGTAGACTCAGGCTCTGAGACTCACTGCCACTGTTTTTTTTTTTTTTTTTTTTTTGGCAGTTTAGATGTATCCTAAGTGACTCCAGACCATCTAAGTATGGACATGGTGAGTCTATAAACTGTGTATTTATTCATAGCATTGTTACCTTTCCCATTCCATTGCCTCAGATTGTTTGTTACACCCATTTGTTGTGTTTTAAGTAGGTCTGTCAATTAATCGCAGTTAACTAATGCGATTAACTCAAAAATTAATTGTGATTAATTGCAATTTTAATCGCACTGTAAAACAATAGAATACCAATTGAAATTTATTAACTATTTTGGATGTTTTTCTACATTTTCATATATATTGTATTCTGTGTTGTAATTAAAATCAAAGTGCATATTTTTATTAAAAATATTTGCACTGTAAAAATGATAAAAGAAATAGTATTTTTCAATTCACCTCATACAAGTACTGTAGTGCAATCTCTTTGTCGTGAAAGTGAAACTTACAAATGTAGATTGTTTTTTGTTACATAACTGCACTCAAAAACAAAACAATGTAAAACGTCAGCGCCTACAAGTCCACTCAGTCCTATTTCTTCTTCAGCCAATTGCTAAGACAAACAAGTTTGTTTTACATTTACTGGTGATAACGCTGCCCTCTTCTTATTTACAATGTCACCAGAAAGTAAGAACAAGCATTTGCATTGGACTTTTGTAGCTGGCATTGCAAGGTATTTACATGGCAGATATGCTAAACATTCGTATGCCCCTTCATGCTTCGGCCACCATTCCAGAAGACAAGTTTCCATGCTGCTAACACTTATTAAAAAAAAAATTAAATTTGTGACTGAACTCCTTGGGGGAGAATTGTATTCCTCCTCCTCCTCTGTTTTACCTGCATTCTGCCATATATTTCATGTTATAGTAGTCTCGGATGATGACCCAGCAAATGTTGTTCATTTTAAGACAGTGTTTCTGAAACTTTTGTATTGGAGACCCCTTTCACACAGCAAACCTCTGAGTGTGACCCTCCTTATAAATTAAAAACACTTTTTGTATATAACACTATTATAAATGCTGGAGGCAAAGCGGGGCTTGGGGGTGGAGGCTGACAGCTCGTGACCCCCCCCATGTAATAACCTTGTGACCCCCCCCTGAGGGGTCATGACACCCAGTTTGAGAATCCCTGTTTTAAGAACACTTTCACTGCAGATTTGATGAAACACACAGAAGGTACCAATGTGAAATTTCTAAAGATAGCTACTGCACTCGACCCAAGGTTTAAGAATCTGAAGCGCCTTCTAAAATCTGAGAGGGATGAGGTGTAGAGCATGCTTTAAGAAGTCTTAAAAGAGCAACACTCTGATGTGGAAACTACAGAACCAAAACCACCAAAAAAGAAAATCAACCTTCTGCTGGTGGCATCTCACTCAGATAATGAAAATGAACATGCATCAGTCCGCACTGCTTTGGATCGTTATCAAGCAGAACCCGTCATCAGCATGGAAGCATGTCCTCTAGAATGGTGGTTGAAGCATGAAGGGACATCTGAATCTTTAGTGCATTTGGCATTTAAATACCTTGCGATGCCAGCTACAACAGTGCCATGAGAATGCCAGTTTTCACTTTCAGGTGACATTGTAAACAAGAAGCAGGCAGCTTGTAAACAAACTTTTTTGTCTGAGTGATTGGCTGAATAAGAAGTAGGACTAAGTGGGACTTGCAGGCTCTACAATTTTACCTTGTTTTATTTTTGAATGCGTTATTTTTGTACATAATTCTACCTTTGTAAGTTCAACTTTCATGATAAAGAGATTGCACTACAGTACTTTGTATTAGGTGAATTGAAAAATACTATTTCTTTTTTTTTTTTTACAGTGCAAATACTTGTAATCAAAAATAAATATAAACTGAGCACTATACTCTTTGTATTCTGTGTTGTAACTGAAATCAATATATTTGAAAATGTAGAAAACATCCAAAAATATTTAAATAAATGTTATTCTATTATTGTTTAACAGTGTGATTAATCACGCAATTAATGGAGATTAATTTTTTTAATTGTGCAATTAATCATGATTAATTTTTTAAATCACTTGACATCCCAAGTTTTAAGTTCTGTTTTAAGGTCTTCAAAGCAAGGACTGTCTCTGGTATCTGATCATACAATACCTAGGACAGTAGTGCCCCTGACCCCTACAGGATCGGATGGGTAATATTGCCATAAAAATAAGTAGTAATAATAATAATAGAATAGGAAACATGAGAGCAATGTACGGTTGTCACATGAATTAAGAGGATGGTTACCACATTACTACAGCAAAGTAATAATATCTTCACTGTTGATAAATTAACATTTTAACTTCTGATTGTTAGTTGGTGAGTAAGTTAACTTGTTGGCATAATTGTGTTAATGTTGTCACTATAAAAAGGTCTAGAGGAAGGTAAACAGTATATTAATGTATCAATTTTTTTCAGGTATATTCAGCTCATGTTTTGACATTTTTTTCCTGTTCAGTTCTGTGACAATTATATTGTTTCTCTTCCCTGAAATTGGAGCCAAGCCTTCAAAACACATTTAACTTTGAAGTAATTAAAATAAAGTGTCCACTGACCATAGAAAATATGCAACCATGCTCTGCATTAAAATGAGGAATGATAAGGAAAAAATTTGTTATGCAAGCAAACAGCAAGGGGAAAAAGGAGATTGCAATAGCAGAGTCTTGTCTTTTTTCTCTTAACTGGAACCGTACCAAACCTAATCAGTTATTCCTAGCCATCTTGCAAATACAGTATCTGTTAGCTGTTATAGCTTGAAGATATTTGTTAAGAAGGCTGTCAGACTTCTAGCAAAAGGGTCAAATCCGTTTTCCTCAGTTCATGTTCAAATGAGAGGTCATTTATAAGAATTTCCAGCATTTGTAGAAGTTTCTCACCAGATGAAGGTTTTCAGCATTGACAGGGAATTGAATCCATACCACAAATGTGACCAGTTTTGTTGGATATATTTTCCTGCTTGATTCTCATGCACTGGTTGGATAAATATAACAAAACTCCTCCATAGATGGTAATTACAGGGAGTTAGGCAGAGAGTAAGAGGATATCACTAGACGTAGTTGAAAAAATATTGGTACACTTCTACCCTGATATAACGCTGTCCTCAGGAGCCAAAAAATCTTACCGCATTATGGGTGAAACCGCATTACATGGAACTTGCTTTGATCCACCAAAGCACACAGCCCTGCCCTCCCCGGAGCACTGCTTTACCGCATTATATCTGAATTCGTGTTATATCGGGTTGCGTTATATCGGGGTAGCGGTGTAGTTTGATATCTAAAATATTGCCAAGTTAGCTTTATATTCATCCCCAGAATTTCAGGTAAGAAAGGTTGTGCTGTTGATTAAAAATGTATAGTACACAGATGTTAATAAAACAAATCAAAACATACAATTTAGAAAGAAGAAAATGTAGTCGCAGTCCTCAGCTAGTATAAATTGGTCTAGCTCCAGGGCAGATCCTCAAGTGATGTAAGCTGACTTAAAATCTGGGCCCTTTTGCCTAAAAAAATCTCTCAATAAAGATATTCTTGACCATTATAACTATTGCCTGGAAAACGACTTGGAACAAGCAGCTTATTTTGATAAATTTAGCCTGTTTTTATTTACCTGTGAATTATCCATAGACAGACATCAATTTTTAAAATTTGTTCATGATAGTCACAGTTTGTAATTAACTTATTAATTCTTTGCAGGGCCGGCTCTAGGATTTTTGCCGCCCAAAGCAAAAACAATTTTGGCCACCCCCTTACCCCCTTATTTAATTACCCCATCCCCGGCCCTGCCTCAATTCCGCCCCTTCCCCAAATCCCCAGCCCTGCCTCCTCCCCCCAGGCTCTCAAGCCTAGGAGGGAGGGAGGGAGAGGGAGAAGCAGCGCCGCGCCGCGGCCACTCGGAGTCTCCCCCTCCCTCCCAGGTTTGAGAGCCTGGGAGGGAGGGGGAGACCCCGAGCTGCCGCGGCGTGCGAAACAGCTGATTCACGCGCCGCTGCTCCCCCTCCCTCCCAGGTTTGAGAGCCTGGGAGGGAGGGCGAGTAGCGGCGCGTGAAACAGCGGAGGCAGCAGCAGCGGAGGTGAGCTAGGGCAGCCGGGGCACATTTTTAGGGGCAGCATTCTGGCGCCAGCCATGCCGCCCCTAAAAATGTGCCGCCCCAAGCACCAGCTTGTTTTGCTGGTGCCTAGAGCCGGCCCTGATTCTTTGCAATGTGGACATTTAAGTTAAGAACATAAGAATTTCAGAGCTGCCATACTGAGTCAGACCATGGTCCATCTTGCCCAGTATCCTGCCTCTGCAGTGTCTCAGAGCTTCAGGGAGACTGTACAGAACAGGGCAATTTTGAAGAGACCCACTGTTGTCTTCCGCTCCCAGCTTCTGGTAGTTAGAGGTTTAGGGTTGCCCTGAGTATGGGATTTCATCTCTGACCATCATGGCTAATAGCCATTGATGGGCCTATCCTTCATGATATTGTCCAGTTTTTTTTAACACAGTTATACTTTTGGCCACCACAACATCCCATGGCAATGAGTTCAACAGGTTAGTTGTGCATTGTGTGGAAACATATTTCCTCTTCTTTGTATTCAACCTGGTGCCTATTATTTTTGTTGGGTGACCCCTAGTTTTTGTATTGTGTATCAGGATAAATCACACTTCTTTGTTCATTTTTTCCACGCCTGTCATGATTTTAAAAATCTCTGTCATATCCCTCCATAGTCTTCTCCTTTCCAAGCTGAACACCCCAAATCTTTTCAGTGTTTCCTTGTATGGAAGCGATTCCATACCCTTGATCATCTTTGTTGTCATATCTGAAACTTTTTCAGTTCCACTATGTCCTTTTTGAGGAGGTGACCAGAAGTGGACACAGTATTCATGGTGTGGGCGCACCATGGATCTATATAGTGGCCTTGTGATATGTTCTGTCTGATTTTCTATCCCTTTCAATCCCTAATAGTTGCCTTTTTGGCTGTTGTAGCACATTGAGCAGAAGTTTTCAGTTATCCATAGTGACTCCAAGATCTGTTTCTTGGGTGATAACAGCAATTTAAAACCCATCATTGTATACATAGTTAGGATTATTGTTTCCAATATGCATTATTTTGCACTTATCAACTATGAATTTCATCTGCCAGTTTGTTGCCAGTCACCCAATTTTGCTAGATCTCTCTGTAAGGCCTCACTGGTGGGATAATAGACATGATTGGAATGTTGGTGTGGATGGGTACAGCTTGCTCAGGAAGGATAGATGGGGGAAAAGGGAGGAGGTGTTGCCTTATATATTAAAAATGTACACACTTGGACTGAGGTGGAGATGGACATAGGAGACGGAAGTTTTGAGTCTCTCTGGGTTAGGCTAAAAGGGGTAAAAAACAAGGGTGATGTCATGCTAGGAGTCTACTACAGGCCACCTAATCAGGTGGAAGAGGTGGATGAGGCTTTTTTTAAACAACAAACAAAATCATCCAAAGCCCTAGATTTGGTGGTGATGGGGTACTTCAACTATCCAGATATATGTTGGGAAAATAACACAGCATGGCACAGACTATCCAATAAGTTTTTGGACTACATTACAGACAATTTTTTATTTCAGAAGGTTGAAAAAGCTATGAGTGGGGAAGCTGTTCTAGATTTGATTTTAACAAATAGGGAGGAACTCGTTGGGAATTTGAAAGTGGAAGGCAGCTTGGGTGAAAGTGATCATGAAATCATAGAGTTCGCAATTCTAAGGAAGGGTAAAAGGGAGTACAGCAAAACAGAGACAATGGATTTCAGGAAGGCAGATTTTGGTAAGCTCAGAGAGCTGATAGGTAAGGTCCCATGGGAATAAAGACTGAGGGGAAAAACAACTAAGGAGAGTTGGCAGTTTTTCAAAGGGACACTATTAAGGGCCCAAAAGCAAGCTATTCTGCTGGGTAAGAAAGATAGAAAATGTGGCAAAAGACCAGCTTGGCTTAATCACGAGATCTTGCATGATCTAAAAAATAAAAAGGAGTCATATAAAAAATGGAAACTAGGACAGATTACAAAGGATGAATATAGGCAAACAACATAGGAATGCAGGGTCAAGATTAGAAAGGCAAAGGCAAAAAATGAGCTCAAATTAGCTACAGAAATAAAGGGCAACATGAAGACTTTTTATCAATACATTAGAAGCAAGAGGAAGACCAAGGACAAGGTAGGCCCACACCTCAGTGAGAAGAGAAAAACAGTAACAGGAAACTTGGAAATGGCAGAGATGCTTAATGACTTCTTTGTTTCGGTCTTCCCCGAGAAGTCTGAAGGAATGCCTAACATAGTGAATGCTAATGGGAAGGGGGTAGGTTTAGAAGATAAAATAAAAAAAGAACACGTTAAAAATCACTTAGATGCCTGCAAGTCACCAGGGCCTGATGTAATGCATCTTAGAATACTCAAGGAGCTAATAGAGGAGGTATCTGAGCCTCTAGCTATTATCTTTGGAAAATCATGGGAGACAGGAGAGATTCCAGAAGACTGGAAAAGGGCAAATATAATGCCCACCTATAAAAAGGGAAATAAAACAACCCAGGAAACTACAGACTAGTTAGTTTAACTTCTGTGCCAGGGAAGATAATGGAGCAAGTAATTAAGGAAATGATCTGCAAACACTTGGAAGGTAGTAAGGTGATAGTGAATAGCCAGCATGGATTTGTAAAGAACAAATCATGTCAAACCAATCTGATAGCTTTCTTTGATAGGATAACGAGTCTTGTAGATAAGGGAGAAGCGGTGGATGTGGTATACCTAGAGTTTAGTAAGGCATTTGATACGGTCTCGCATGATATTCTTATAGATAAATTAGGCAAATACAACTTAGATGGGGCTACTATAAGGTGGGCGCATAACTGGCTGGATAACCGTATTCAGAGAGTAGTTATTAATGGTTCCCAATCCTGCTGGAAAGGTATAACAAGTGGGGTTCTTCAGGGGTCTGTTTTGGGACCGGTTCTGTTCAATATCTTCATCAATGACTTAGATATTGGCATAGAAAGTACGCTTATTAAGTTTGCAGATGATACCAAACCTGGAGGGATTGCAACTGCTTTGGAGGATAGGGTCATAATTCAAAAGGATCTGGACAAATTGGAGAAATGGTCTGAGGTAAACAGGATGAAATTTAACAAAGACAAATGCGAAGTGCTCCACTTAGGAAGGAACAATCAGTTTCACACATACAGAATGGGAAGAGACTGTCTAGGAAGGAGTATGGCAGAAAGGGATCTACGGGTTTTAGTGGACCACAAGCTAAATATGAGTCAACAGTGTGATGCTGTTGCAAAAAAAGCAAACATGATTCTGGGATGCATTAACAGGTGTGTTGTGAGCAAGACACGAGAAGTCATTCTTCCGCTCTACTCTGCGCTGGTTAGGCCTCAACTGGAGTATTGTGTCCAGTTCTGGGCACCGCATTTCAAGAAAGATGTGGAGAAATTGGAGAGGGTCCAGAGAAAAGCAACAAGAATGATTAAAGGTCTTGAGAACATGACCTATGAAGGAAGGCTGAAAGAACTGGGTTTGTTTAGTTTGGAAAAGAGAAGACTGAGAGGGGTCATGATAGCAGTTTTCAGGTATCTAAAAGGATGTCATAAGGAGGAGGGAGAAAACTTGTTCACCTTAGCCTCTAAGGATAGAACAAGAAGCAATGGGCTTAAACTGCAGCAAGGGAGGTTTAGGTTGGACATTAGGAAAAAGTTCCTAACTGTCAGGGTAGTTAAACAATGGAATAAATTGCCTAGGGAGGTTGTGGAATCTCCATCTCTGGAGATATTTAAGAGTAGGTTAGATAGATATCTGTCAGGGATGGTCTAGACAGTATTTGGTCCTGCCGTGAGGGCAGAGGACTGGACTCGATGACCTCTCGAGGTCCCTTCCTGTCCTAGAATAGTTTGATACTGTACTCTAGGAGCATCTAAGAAAGAGTCACCACTCAAGAAATGTACACATACCACTACCTTGGAAAAACAATTCAAAATGAGATCATACAGTTACTGGCCACAAAAGTCAAACAGAAGATTGTGGCAGATCTGAAGTCAGCAAGATATTACTCTGTTATTCTGGACTACACACCTGATATCAGCCATACGGAACAAATTACTTTAATGGTGCGTTTTATAACAATAACAGAACCCAGTGAAAATGTCCCTGCAATGATGACTGTCAGAAAGCATTTTCTAGAATTTATTGGCATTGATACTACAGGAGCTGATATGACAAATGTGCTTCTTAAAAAGCTGGAAGGTATGGGAATTGTGATAGCTTACATGAGAGATCAGGGCTACAATAATGGTGCCAACATGAGAGGAAAGAACAGAGGAGTGCAAACATGGATCCGAGAGTTAAGCTCTCGAGCTTTTTTTGTCCCATGCAGTTCTCATTCATTGAACTTGGTGGTCAGTGAGGCCACCAAGCTTCAGCTTCTAGTGAGGCTGCTGAATTTTTAATGTAATTCAAAGCATCTATGTATTTTTCTCTGCATCAACTCATGGAAGCAGGGCCGGCTCCAGGCACCAGCCCTCCAAGCATGTGCTTGGGGCGGCACCTGGAGGGGGTCGGCGCTCACCCAGGGAGAGTGTGGCTGCCTTTGGGCTCACTGCCCTCCCCCAGTGCTCCGGCTAGTCGGGGAGAGTAGGGCCACGGCCGGGCTCTCTGCCCTCCTCCCGGCACTCCGGCCAGCCGGGGAGAGTGGGGCCCCGGCCGAGCTCGGCGCCCTCCCCTGCCACGCTCCCCGCTGGGGGGTGGGGAGCAGCGGGAGGCTCTTTTGCCTGGAGCGGCACAAAAGCCAGAGCTGGCCCTGCATGGAAGGCAAATTTTGAAGCAACATCTGGGAACATCCTCTCTGACACTGAAACCACTGAGTGCCACATGATGGGAAAGTCGAGTGGAGAAGATAAAGCCTATCAAACACCAAATTGGGAAGATGGATGATGCCATAGTTGCCATTATGGAGGATAATGCTATGACAGGAACTGTTTGTGGGAGAACAGTGGCAGAGGGGAATAGAATCACCAGAAACATACATAACTTCAAATTTCTGTGTGGCTTACTGTTGTGGCATGACATACTGTTTGAAATAAATGTTGTAAGTAAGAGACTCCAAGGTGTTGACCTTGATATATCTGGAGCAATGGAACAACTGGACAAAGCAAAGTCATACCTACAGTCTTACCGGTCAGATGAGGGATTTCAAAACATTCTGAAGAGTGCACAGAAGTTGGCAGAGGAACTTCACACTGAAGCTATTTTCCCACCCATTCAAGAATACAAGAGTCACCGAAGAAGACATTTTGATTATGAGGTACAGGATACTCCCATAAGAGACCCCAAACAACAATTCAAAGTTGAATTATTTAACCAGGTGCTAGATTGTGCAATACAGTCAGTTGAATGTTTCTTGCAGCTCAAGGAACACAGCAGTATATTTGGGATGTTGTATGACATTCCAAAACTCCTCACTATACCTGAAGAAGACCTACGCCAGCAATGCAGGGCACTAGAGACAGTGTTGACAGATGATGACATGTGTGATATTGATGCGAGTAATTTAGGTGATGAACTGAAAGCCCTTTCAAGATACATTTCAGCAGGATCAACTCCAAAGGCTGTTCTGGAATATATAAAAAGCAACAAAGAGTCCTGTGGCACCTTATAGACTAACAGACATCTGGGACTCTTTGTCGCTTTTTACAGATCCACACTAACCTGGCTACCCCTCTGATACTGGAATATCTGTGCACAAATAAGATGACCACCCCCTTTCCAAATGCTTTAGTTGCTCTGCGCATACGTCTAACACATCCTGTAACAGTTGCCAGTGGAGAACGCAGCTTCTCCAAGCCGAAGTTAATAAAAACACATCTACGCTCCACAATGACACAGGAGAGGCTGGTCTGCCTTGCAACCATCTCAACAGAGCATGAACTGGCCCAGTCTGTGGACCTTCAGGAAGAAGTTCAAATCTTTGCGACCAAAAAGGCACGGAAAGCACCACTTTGATTATTCAAACAGATAAAAATGCCAGTGTTTACTACGCAGACAAGAAAAGTTACATTTGCTGTTCAGGTGTTTGAAAGTTAAGTGTTACTTAAAATTTTTGAACAAGACATTTTAAGTTGTTAGTTCTCCTTTATTGGGGTAGGTAGCAGAGCAGTACCATGGGAGGAGTAGAACAGGAAGAAGGCAGAATTGAGACCTTTCAAAGTTTTGGCCCAAGCGAGGGGGCATGGGGGCGTCATTTGAGCTCCTCGCCTCAGGTGCCAAAATGTGGTGGGCCAGCCCTGTATCTGGCAGCAGTTAGGGGAAAAGAGAGACATTGTTCCCAAAACTCCTTGCAAAATACTTTTATGATTTGGATCAAATTGTGGCTGCTCTTGTGTGGGGATAGAGAGGAGAGTGAACTTGGGCCCCTTGCCCTTCCAGTGTGCTCACAGATCAGGCAGCAATAATACTGAGGCTGGCATTCCTTGCGTGTAAGGGTATAGGCTAGTGCTGCTGTGGTGCACCTAAATCTGGCGTGTAGGAGTGTGGCCAAGACTATGTACCTGAAGGCCAGTGCTGGGAGGAGCACATGCGGCACATTTTTTAGGGAGCATGAAGTGCCATTCCCTTATTCCTCTTGGGCATTGTGCCAGTTTCTGTCCTGTGCAAGTATAATAGGCCAGCTTCTCTTGGGGAGTTTGTGGCCTTATTAGCAATCAGGAGGTGTAAAGGGGAAATAATCTGACTGCAAATGCTCTGCACTGGAGCTGGTTGGGAATTTTCTGAAAAATATTTTTCACTACAAAGTGTTGTTTCGGAAACACCCAGAAAGACTTTGCACGAAAGGGTTTGCGGCAACAAGGCATCTCCTTAGAAATTAAAAATAAACATTGAAAAGATGTTTCAAAACTGTCTCAATGTCTTATTTTGACTTTTCTCCAAACAAAGTTTCATTTTTCATTTGAACAGACTTTTTGTTTAGAAATTTTAGTTAATTTATATTTAATAAAGTTTAAAGATTAAAAAGATCCAAATAAAAAAGAAACAATTTGAAATTATTAATACAAAAGGTTTCAAAAGACCCCAGCTGAAATTTTCTCAAATGAGCAATTCATGGACATTTCAGGGATTTTTGATGTTTCAGGCCTTTTTGGGACAGGAAAACAAAATTAAAATCTGGAACTCTTGAGGGACAGGAAAAGAGTTTCCCAAGCAGCTCAACTGAGCACAGAATTTCCTTAGTGTAGGAGAACTGTCTGATGAGTGTTACTGTGCCGGATCTGGGTCTCCACCTCTGCTGACTTCCCCTCCCTTGGCATAGGAGGTATATTCAGGTGGGAGGGAGTGTCAGGATCTGTTAAGTCAAAGATGCAACTTAGAGTAGCACAGCATCAGTTCTAAATTGTGTCAGGCACAGGGCTTGCCCTCAGAATCAAGGAGTTGGAACCAACTACCTGCCAGCTCCCTCCCACCTTCTGCACCAGAGCTTTGGGACAAGAGAGAATCTTGAAAAAAGCCCCCATTCCATCTTTGTCTGTCTGCCACTGTACTCTTTGGGCTCTAAACACGGTAAAATAAAAGAGGCAAAGCCTTAAAACAAAGGTGGACTCTGCTCTCACCTTTTTTGGTATTTGATTGCTTCCACCTTGGCATTTTTTTTTTTTTTGAGATTTGTTGTTGGTTTTTTAATTAAAATTGCCATGAATTCTGTTGGTGGAACTAATTTAAAATATTTTCTTGTTCAAATCTTGGACCTAAAAATGCAGAATTATGTACACTGTCTATAATTACAACCAACTGCGTGTAGGCAGATCCTCAGCCAGTGTAAGTTACATAGCTCCTTTTGAAGTAAATGGAGTAATGCAAGATCTTTGAATGATTATTCTAGTCAAATGAATTTTAGACTGTCATGGTCCAATTAAATGTTCCATAGCCCATAAAATAGCCCTTTATAATAATTTTAACTTACATAAAATTCCCAGCTAAAGATAGTGGTTTCATATCTCACATAAAAAGGCCAATTAAAGTGGTTTCTGGAAATTTTAGAAATTCAGAGGGTTTGTTTATGAGGGAAAGTGGCTTATTTATCCAGGCCAGGGAGCACCAGGACTTCAGTTGCATATTAGAGTTCTTCTGATCGTCATTCCATACTCACTGATCCATTGCCAGTCTGTGTCCTAAGGACATTTGGTAGTCCTTGGTTATTAAAAAGCTTGCTCTAATGCAGTTAAATATCTCTGTCCCCATTTGGAGGCAGTGAAACTTCTCCAAACTGCGTAGTTGTTTTTTTTTTTTTTTTTCCCCTGAATGTTTCTTTTTTATGTTCTGGCTAAATGTATCAGAGAGAGACAGAGTGCCATCTTGTGGAGGACTGCTTTAGTATTTCCGAGTTTATACCAGCAAAACCTTCCTGAAAGTATAGGCCTTATTGTTACAAGGAGAGAGAGAACTCAATCATGAGTTAGTGTCCTGTAACATTTGTACAGATGTATAATTTTCCACACAAAGGCAGTGAGCAGAGAATAATGTTACTTCAACATTTGGCTGCTGCTACTTGTATGCATGATCAGCATGTTCTTTTGCCCAATCTAGAGTTACATAATCAGCAGTTTCTTCTCTTTTCTCCATATTGCTGAAGTACACAATCCAGATATTAAATGTATGTCTTGATTTGCTTTGTAGCAGACTGTAAATGATGCTTCACAGCTCCATTTTGGAAATGGTGCAGTGAACGAAGAATTGATAATAATATTTTCTCCCTTACCATTACTGCCTTCAGTTGAATAAATGTACAATGCTTCCAGACTACAGAAAACATTAAAAAGCTGTTCCCTTCTACATGGTTCTAAGTAGAGATGTGCAAAATGTTCACAATGAAACCACAGACCATGTGAAAGTCACTTGGAGTGATGACATTTTATAAGTGGCAGACAGGAACACAACTCAAGTAAAAGGGAAAAGGGGGGCACTATTTTCGTCAGGGTCAGGGAGGTGTGCACAGGAAAGTTTTGACTATGCACAAGGGAGGGGGAAACTCTACCTAATCTGTCATCTTCTGCTCCTCAGTCAAGTGATCCTTCACATGTGCCAGAAAAGACTGGTTTGAACACTAGTGCACAGCAGTGACTCTTTGGGAGACCTTGTGAAGTCAGAGAGGGGAAATTGAGAACATATAACAGACATGGTTGTGTGTTGTCTGTTTGCAGTGTTGTATCCATGTTGATCCCAGGATATTAGAGAGACAAGGTGGTTAAGGTAATATCTTTCTTTTATTGGACCAATTCTGTTGTCGAAGGAGACACACTTTCAAGCTACACAGAGCTCTTCTCCAGGTTTTCTATCTACCAGTCGTCCATCTCTCTAGGCATTTACGTGGGGCTCATCACTTTGGTACCTGAGTACCTTGAATGCTATAACCAATAGGTACAGTAGGACAGGAACATTCCTGGTTTTCAGGGACATGTGGTCACTCTGACCTTGTCTGGTTGCATTACAGGTGCGAAACTCAGCCTGGGTATTCTATATCTGGGGGTTCATTAAGGTGTGAGAACTTGATGAGTGAGGTTTCTTAGACCATTTTTGCATCAACATGAGCCAAGTAATGGTTTTGTTATGAAAGTGGGGGAAATTCAACAGGTTTCAGTTTAGGGGCATGAAAAGTGAATTAATGTTCACAGAAACTTCTGCCAACCCAGACCACAGAATTTCTCATAGTATACATTTTCCAGTTTGCACTTTGTCCAGTAGATAGTATGAATATAACAAATTTATGGGCACAAACTACCCACCAAATGCAGAGTGACTATAATAATATCATAATTAAAGGTCTAAGCCATCTCTTATAATCTATATTTTAAAAGAATATTTAGGAATTTATATTATATATATATAATGGATTATTACATTGGAATTTCCTGGCTGTGATAACTTTGTAGCCTGAAGAGCATTGGAAGAGGATTCTACTTCTGTTTTCTTCCACCATGCTGGCTGTATGCTGTTCTGTGTCATTATCATATATACTACGTAATTTGCAAGTTAGTATTCTTCAGAATCTCAGAGTCTAAATCTTCTTGATTCATGATGCCCTTGTAATAATGATAATTGGCCCTTTTCTGACCCACATATGATATTATGACATTATTAATTGCTCTGATGTAATTTTCAGAAGCTTACACTTGACACATTGTAAGTCTGTAGTTAATATGTGGCAAAAGTTTTGTATAAAGTGTTTTCCTCCGCTGAGGGAGTTATAATTTCCTGCATGAAATTAGGGAAATAGAAGCACAAATATACAGGGAAACTAGCATGGTGCCACTAATATTCTCACATGCCATAGGTTCACCCTCATGGACCTATTTGGTCTTTGGCCCTATTGAAGTGAATGGCAGAATTCCAAATGACTTTAATGGGGCCAAGGTTTCAGAATGGAAGTTAAAAATAGAAAGCATTGCAGAGAAATCTGTGAGTGCTTTTGCTTTTGTGTGTTTGTCAGATAGTGCCATGTGTTTCACCCGAAGTCCCCTCCTCTCACATGCCTTCTTTCAGTTATTAACTACTGTCATCACAACTCCCAGAGTAAGTATGCAGATGTTCTTATTAAGGTTACTTTCAATACCTCTAGTGAAATTCTCAGCATGGGATGGTGTAGTTGATCTTGCTGAGCCAACATTCAGGCCCCTTACGGTGTGCAGGAGATCTTGGGAGCTCCTTATTAAAATTCTACCACCAAATTGAAGGGAAGTTTAGGATGAATTTTCTAACTGTGTATGGGTCTCTCTCGGGATACTGCCAAATCACCCCAGAACATCTTCTCCCCTGCCCCACTAGTTAAATAGTTAGCATCATTTTCAGAAACAAAGTATAAACATGCTCAGTAAATGCACTTCATATAATTTAATTTACCTACTGTTGCGACCTTCCTCCTTTGCCTATGGTTAGTGAGGGGAGCACTTGTAACAGGAAAACACAGCAAGATAGTTGAGTAGATTCCTCAATTCCTTATCCTCTCTCTCTCTCTCTCTCTCTCTCTCTCTCTCTGTGAACTCCTGGGATACAGAATTTATCCCAGCATAAGGGGGAACATTTTTGTGAGAGTGGTTTATGAAAATATTGCAGAGCATTATAGTAGGTCACCAGTTCTTGCATGAAGAAAAGAGATGACCAAACAGGATGCAAGTGTTGGAGCACACATAGCACATGGAATCTCCTGGGGACCTCTATAGTTTATCACCTGCATATTTTAGCACTGATTCTTCCTCAGATTTCTTGGTAGGAATATATAATGCAGAGTGCTTTGTAAGGAGCTAAGGGTAGGTCAGAATATAGAGCATTAATGCTGTTTTTGTTTGTTTGTTCTTTTGCAGGAATGCTGTAAGCCAAAATGTATAAAAGGCCTAAAATTACTTCCTGACATTTAATATTTGTACTCATAGGGCAAAGATTACCAATGGGTTATATGAAATGGACATTAGAGACGAGAATATGTTTATAAAATTCAGGAAACTGGATGGGTCAATCTCTATTTCTCAGAGTGTTACCTTCTGTGGGTATCAAATTCATTAACAACACTACCAGACGTATTGTGCTTGTGACCTACAGCAGATTTGAACCAAGCTTTCCATGGATGAAATGTTTATGTATTGAATAGATTAACTGAATAAGTGCCAACTCCACTGCTAGCCTAGTTTCATCATTTCAAAACCCTTGAACTTGGTCTACAAACATGAATTCCAAGTACCAGTATTTTCAGTTTTTCTTATCCTTGTTGCCTCTAGTAAAGGAAAAGTACATTAACAGCTATATTTCTTGAAGATCAGTCTTTTACAGTGCCATAATTTTTACGAAACTACAAAATTGCTGCCTACACTAGAAAGAAGCAAGCTAAACAACCTACAGACCTTTGTTGTACACTAACTATGATACAAAGTGTAGGAGTTTCATTTGTACTGATGTATTTATATCTCTCTCATTAATTTGTTACAAAGAGTGAAAAAATCATTAATGTAGAGTCAAATTGCCTGTAAATGACTTAAGGAATATGTTAATGTTCCTGCTCCAAATGAATAATTATAAAGCAGGTGCACTTGCGATGTGATCATTTAACTGACAGCAAGCAGCTTCTAATGTCTTGAATATCCATGATAATGGTGATGTCATAGCAGCCAGTTAGAATCATTGCTCACATTCTCCATTTAATACACAGGAGAACTCGAGGTATAATCTCCATACAGAGCCATTACTCTGCTTATTTAAATAACAGTTAATTTATAAACAAATCAAGAAGTCAATCTGCATTGTTCTTAGTGCAATATATTCCTAATAAAGTACATCATATTAACTCTTGGATGGAAAATAAACATAGTGTGTAAAAGGCATCAAATTTATATTAACTGTTTAAATGAACTTGGCTAGTATATCTTAATATGTAATAGCTAGATGTGAATTCTCTTTTACCTGCTTTGCTATTAACATCAAACTAAACTTTTTTTCCTTTTGCTTGGCATTTCAGAGGAGCTTGTCTATTTGAGCTCCCTCAAGCATGCTGCAAAGTTGATATGTCTGAGAGCCAGTAATATAATCTCAAGTGGATATCTGTATGAAGTATCCATCTATCTACAGATGGCTCACTTTGAAACTCTTTGAGCTTTGTACAACTAATCTTGATGGCATGAGTTCTGGATGTTTGATAATGGTGATTACACTTATGTCCTGCTGCACGTTGCCGTACATGTAAGACATCCTGAGGTCACCATTTTTGCTTGTGGCTCAGAGATATGATTTAAAGATCCTGCCTTTCTGAAATTTGACAGCTCTGCCTGCACCTTGACTATAAATTCATGAAAGAAGGGAATATGCTGTTTATGTGCTTCTCCATGATAATAGCAATGCAAACTGAAGCTTACCTAAAAATAGAACTGTTTTTTTGCATCTATGTATAGCTGTATATATTTTACCATTCATTTACAGATAAGAAGAGTTAGGTCTGTATCCCACAATAAAGTTTATAAGACAAACTAAGAATTCCTTATATAAAATGGGATTTTTAATGTTAGATTTGAAGGCTAGGCCACTTTATTATGAAGGAGTCCACTTTATTATGTATAAAGGTACTTTTCTGGAGCAGTTTATTCCAGTAGCAAGAGCCTCTACAAGTAGGAAAGAACACTTTTGAAGATAGCTGATCCAAAGCATAATAAAACAGGTGCATCTTAATAGGTCTACCAGGAATGTTTTAGCTGTTAGCATCTTTTAAATGCTTCTGCTGAGAAACTGTGTTTTCATAACAAGGTTGGTGAATATTAAACCTGTGATAGTTCTTTCTGGGATTACTTTAATTTACAAAAACAATAAAAACCTGCTAAAAACATTTATGTATTTATAAATGTTGTAATCCAGGGATCCCACTGATATTTGTGGTGAAAGATTTGCCTAAGGGCACATAACCCTGCTTGTACATTGCCAGGACTGCAATCTGTTTTATGACAAAACAGATTCATTTATCTCCAAATAAATAAATTACTTTTGTGAACATTTAGAAACATTTGCATAATTAGGCTGTAAGATCTTAGCAGCCTTTTTCATAATAATTAAACTAATCTAATCTTGGACAGGGTAAACAGACTTACTGGGATGAGAGCAGCCTTCAGGCAAGGAACTTACTACATTCTACAGGAACTGTAAGGCTGATGATGTTTGTTAATTATGCAGAGCTTTTACTCCCCAGTAATAGCAGCGTTTGTATTGCCTGAAGCTTAGATAGCTACTCCCAGGCACATAAAATTAGGCTCTGTTTTTTTGACATTCTTTAAAAAAAAAAAAGGCACCACAAAGAAGATACTTCAAAATGATTATATGCTTTCAACAAGGAGCGCATTAACCTTACACTGATGGATCCTAGATCTGTGTACAATTGGCCCATTCTTGTGTCATGTGACCTTCATTATCTTTAGATCTGGAGCCTTTCATACCATATATAGATACACAGTTCTAAGGCTTGATAAAGGAGCAGCAAAAAGGAATTTCTTCATTTTCTGTGAACTTCAGAGAATCCCCAGGCTAAAAGGAAGAAAAAAAATTAGAATGTCAAGTGTGTCTTACTTGGGACAGTTCTCAGTCAATTATCAAAATGGGCTATTGGCATAACAAAATCAAGAAAGGAAGAATAGAAATGTTAATTGGCAAATTATGAGAATAATGCATTCTTCAAATGGTTTATATTCCTCTGTATCCAAATATGGAATATTGAATCATCGGTCTATAAAGTGATCAAATAACAAGGAAAAACCAAGCTGAAGTACAGGGTTTTTTCCATCTTATAAACAGGATATTACCTTAACTGGGATACTATACAGACACACTGTACAAAAGAAAAAAAAATCCAGGTGTTAGTAAAAACGTGTTACATAGATAAGAATTTAATTTTCACATATTATTCTTTTGCTTAAGCAGTGGAATATAGATCCCAGCATAGAGTTTTTCCTGATGCTTGCTTTGATTTATTAACTGTTTCATTTACAGTATTCTTATTAATATTACAAACAGAACCCAAATAACTTTGACAGCTAAGGATCAGCTCATAAGAACTTGATTGGAAGTTTTCTATTCTTCGTACCTTAGAATTCACACGGAGAATCATCATTTGCTTCCTCTTCTCAGCAAAGGGTTAATACAACATGGTGGGAGTAGTGAAATGTGAAGCAACTTCTGCAGAATATCTTGCAGAAGTTTAATAAAAGTGGTATTGCTATGAAATATTATCCTTAATAACTTAAGGCCAGATTCTGATGCCCTGACACTGAGTAGTACCTTGCTTTGTGAGTGTTCCTGTTTGGTGCCAATGGGACTATTCCTGGAATAAGATGCTACTCAAGAGCAGTAAGTATGTCAGAATCTAGCCCTTAAAAAATAAGTTATATCAGCATTTGTCAATCAAGAACTGGATTGTGACTTGGGTGACATGCCCATCCCAGAGACTAAGGTATAGAAACCCCTTCTAAGCTGCTGTACAGGTCTGAGGGATCACAGGCCTTGAACCCAGGCCCACAGACCACAACCCAGTAGCTCATCTGAGTAATCAGGGAAGAGTAGCTTGCAGAGGACCCTGGCCCCAAAACTCTTAATTGGGGGAAACACCCAGTCCTCTGATTGGCTGAGGGACTTTATATAAACCAGGAAGTAACTAGAAAGTTGTCTGAGAAACTAAAGGAATTCCTGGCTGGCTGCTACTATGGACCCCTTCTGCTTATATGAGCCTTGCATTCCTGCCTGGTCCTGGTTCCAGTCCTCCTAGACTCCCATCTACTCCTAGTTCCTGGTCTGCTCTATTCCAGGTCCCTGCTCCTCTGCCTTATCTCTAATGTTGTCTCCAGCCCTAACCTTCAGTTTGGCCCCTGATACCATCTCCGGCTATGGCAGTCAGCTTGGCACCTGACACTGTCTCCAGCTCTGACCTTTGGCTTGGTACCTGACACTGCCTTTGGTTTTGACCCTTGGCTCTGACCACTAAGCTGACTCTGGCTCTGACCACTAGGTCTGACTGCCAATGCTCTGGTCAGTGTAACAGGTTAACTGGACCTTTGCCCCAGAAGCTTCGGAGTGCAAGTGGTGCTATGAACCTGCATATTTTGTCCCTAGAGAAGGTGGGTGGGGAGGGATTAGAAATGGGTAGAGCTTTAACTCCATGCCTCCTACCTTCTGGCCACTGCAACTGAGCCACCACAGGATGTTCTAATTTTCAGATCGTATAAGCAAGCAGCAAATTATTATCCACCTCCTGGAGTAAGATACAAACATAAACATAAGAATGGCCATACTGGTTCAGACCCATGGTCTATCTAGCCAGTATCCTATCTCTGATATAAGCCAATGCCAGATGCTTCAGAGGGAATGAAGAGAACAGGGTGATTTGAGTGATGCATCCCCTGTTGTGTAGTCCCAGCTTCTGGCAATAGGAAGTTTAGAGACATCCAGAACATGGTATTGTGTCCCTGACCATCTTGGCTAATAGCCATTAATGAACTTACCTAATCCTTTTTTAGTCCAGTTATACTTTTGGCTTTCACAATGTCCCCTGGCAATGAGTTCCACAGATTGACTGCAAGTTGTGTGAAGAAGTACTGCCTCATGCTTGTTTTAAATTTGCTGCCTATTAATTTCATTGGGTGACCCCTGGTTCTTGTGTTATGTGAAGGGGTCCCTTTCTTCATACCATCCATGATTTTATAGACCTCTATCATATCCCCCTTAGCCATCTCTTTTTTAAGATGAATAGTCTTTTTAATCTCTCCAGACCCCTAATAATGTTTGTTGCCTTTCTCTGCATCTTTTCCAATTCTAATATACATATTTTTGAGATGAGATTACCAGAAATGCATGTAGTAATCAAGATGTAAACATATCATAGATGTATACAGTGGTATTAAGATATTTTCTGTCTTATCTGCACATTGAGCAGATGTTTTCAGGAAACTATCGATGATGACTCCAAGATCTCTTTCTTGAGTGATAACAGCTATTTTAGACCCCACCATTTTGTAGGTATTGTTGGGATTAATTTTTTTCAGTGTGTACTATTTTGTACTTATCAATGTTCGATTTCGTCTGCCATTTTGTTGCCCAGTCACCCAGTTTAGTGAGATTTCTTTGCAGTCAGCTTTGGACTAACTATTTTGGATAGGGGGAGGGATAACTCAGTGGTTTGAGCATTGGCCTGCTAAACCCAGGGTTATGAGTTTAATCCTTAAGGGGGCCACTTAGGGATCTGGGGCAAAATCAGTACTTGATCCTGCTTGTGAGGGCAGGGGGCTGGACTCAATGACCTTCAAAGTCCCTTCCAGTTCTAGGAGATAGATATCTCCATTAATTTATAAACTTATTCATAAATTATCATCTGCAAACTTTGCCACCTCACTTTTCATCCCTTTTCCCACATCATTTATGAATATGTTGAACAGCACAGGTATCAGTACAAATCGTTGGGGGACCCTGTTATTTACCTTTTTCCATTATGAAAATTGACCATTTAGTCCTATCCTTTGTTTCTTATAATTTAACCAGTTACTGATCTATGAGAAAACCTTCCCTCTTATCCCATGTCTACCTCCTTTGCTTAAGAGCTTTTGATGAGGGACCCTGTCAAAAGGTTTAATAAAAGTCCAACTACATTGTATCAACTGGATCACACTTGTCCACATGCATGTTGACTCCCTCAAAAAATTCTAATAGATTGTTGAGGTACGATTTCCCTTTACAAAAGTTGTGTTGATTCTTCCCCAACATATTGTGTACATCCATGTGTCTGATAATTTTGTTCTTTACTATGGTTTCAACCAATTTGCTTGGTATTGAAGTTAGGTTTACTGGCCTGTAATTGCCAGGATAGCCTCTGGAGCCTTTTAAAAAAATCGGCATCACATTAGCTACCTGACAGTCATATGGTATGAGCTGATTTAAGTAATAGATTACATACCACAGTTAGTAGTTCTTCAATTTCACATTTGAGTTCCTTCAGAACTCTTGGGTGAATACCATCTGGTCCTTGTGACTTATTACTGTTTAATTTATCAATTTGTTTCAAAACCTCCTCTATTGACATCTCAGTCTGGGACAGGTTGCCAGATTGGTCACCTAAAAAGAATGGCTCAGGTTTGGGGATCTCTTCCAGATCATCAACCATGAAGACTGATGCAAAGAATTCATTTAGCTTCTCTGCAATGGCCTTGTCTTTCTTCAGTGTTCCTTTAGCACCCAATCATCCAGTGGCCCAATTATTGTTAGGCAGGTTCTTTTTCTGATGTACTTAAAAAAAATTGCTGTTAAGTTTTCGTATCATTAGCTGGTTGCTCTTCAAATTCTTTCTTCACCTGACTTATTGTACTTTTACACTTAGCTTGCCAGAGTTTATGATCTTTTCTATTTTCCTCACTAGGATTAGACTTTCAATTTTTAAAAGACTCTCTTTTAGGGTGACCATACTTCCCTATGCTGAATATGGGACAACTGGTAAAATTACTCATATTCAAGTGAGTTCAATGGCAATCAGTCGTACAAATGTCCAAATTAACATCAAGTGGACTACAGCCTGTATGCATCCGAAGAAGTGGGCTGTAGTCCACGAAAGCTTATGCTCTAATAAATTTGTTAGTCGCTAAGGTGCCACAAGTACTCCTGTTCTTTTTGCGGATACAGACTAACACGGCTGCTACTCTGAAACCTATCAAGTGGACTGAGTCCCTGTTAGAAAGAAATACTGCGTAGTTGGATTCTTTTTATTTACCTTCTTATCTTTAAGGCTTTAGGGTTCACCCAGAGGGGTGACACACACTCTCCTACCTTCCCCTCCCCCACGGGGAGAGACAACACATACACATACACCTCTCTCACACAGGGGAGGTGACCGACCGACCCAACCTTCCCTGCCCAGCACTCTCCACCCTCCATGCCTGGCTGGGCCCTCAGGACAGACCCACCTCTCATGGTACCTGGCGTGGTGTCTCCCTGAGGCAACACGTGAGGGGGGCACACAGGGTTGCATGCCCCCTTTCCCCAGATTTCTGCCAGGGTTCACACCAGAATGTGGCCAGCAGCAGCCATTTGGCACTGAGTGGGAGGGAGCTACTTCCAGTCTCAGGGGAAAAGGAGGGGGTCAGGGATGACCTGGCCTGTGTCTTTGCAGAGCTCATCTTTTCTCCCTCCCCACTCCCACTCCCATGTGGCTGGAAGCAGCTTGTCCCTTTCTTTCCACACAGTGTCAAAAGGCAGCTAACACCACTGGGCTGCTGCTGGCCACCAACATAACCCGGCCACCCGACGTAATCCAGCCGCCTCCTCAAGCCCTAAGGATGCACAAGGGTCCAGGGAACCTGACTGCAGGGGCTTCAGTGAACCTGGCCAGAGAGATGGCTCAGCAGGGGAGGGTGTCTAGGGGATGGAGCAGTCCTGAGCTCCCTGAGGGCAGGACCGGGGGTGGGAGAGGAGGTGGGTGAAGAGAGTACTAAGCCCCTGCCTGGGGGACTGCTGTGGAGCCTGCAGGTTTGGGGTGTGAACAGGCTGGAAATCACTTTCCCCCACCATACTTCTAGAGCTTAGCTTAGGGGCGGAGAGACTGCCCCTTGCCAGCGCTGTGTGCGGGGCTTTGGCACGTGCAGGGCTCAGCTCCTCCTGGCCAGCGCCCTGGGCTGGAAGGTATTGGGCTTTCCCAGGGTGCTGGTGCAGCCAGAGGCAGTAGGGGAATGAAGGAGCCTGCTGGCTAGGCTGTTGGTGAGCTGAGCACTCTGCCCAGGGGCTGGTTCTCCACACAGTGCTGGGCATGACGTGCCCCACTGGGACGGATATGTAGGAGCAGTCTGACTGGGGGTGAGGGTAAAGGCGAAACAGGGAGAAGACAGCAAGAGGGGGAGCATGTAAAGGGCTGATGGGTGGGCAGCAGAGGCAACATGTAACCGGCTACTGCCTGGTGCCTGCCTGTACTCACCAGCCACCGCAGATCGCAGCGTATAGCCAGTGCTGGCTGAAAACGGAATGGGGGTGGGGCCCCGCTGGCCGCGAGCCAGCACGCAGCGAAGGCTGCGCTCATGGACCAGCAGGGGGAACAGCCTGGCCCTGCATGCTGCAGCTTTGCCCCACCACCAGCCTGGCACATCTACCCCCATCATTGGCCACTGGACTCCCCCACTCACCGGTGGTGGCAGGTGGCTGGTGAGCAGATATCCAGCCAGCAGAAGGACCTGCCAGTACTGATGGGGGGTGGGGTAGACAGAAAATATGGGACAATTTGCCTGTTTTTAAAAAAAAAAAGTCGGGACACCTACAGGAGGGCTTAAATGTGGGACTGTCCCTTTAAAAAACACGGGACACCTGGTCACCCTACTCCTTTTTGTCTCTAACTGTCTTTCACTGTGCCATCTAGCTGTTGTGGCACTTTATTATTATTATTATTATTTTGGTCCTGTTTCTGTTTTTTTAATGTGGTGTCGACATTTAGTCTGAGCCTCTATTATGGTGTTTTTAAGTAGCCTCCATGTAATTTGCAGGCATTTCACCCTTGTTACTGTTCTTTTAAATTTCCATTTAACTAGCATCCTCATTTTTGTGTAGTTCCCCCTTTTAAAGTTAAATGCTAATGTGGTCAGTTTCTTCGGCATTTTTCCCCTACAAGGATGTTAACTTTTAATTACATTATGTTCACTATTACCAAGCAGTTCAGCTATATCCACCTCTTGGGATCTGGGGTTCCACTTAGGACAAAATCAAGAATTGCCTCTTCCCTTGTGGGTTCCAGGACAAGCTGCTCCAAGAAGCAGGCATTTTTAGAAATGTTATGTCTGCATCCCTTCCTGTGGTGACAAATACCCAGTCAACATGAGGCTAATTGAAATCCACCATTATTATTGCGTTTTCTGCCTTTGTGGCCTCTCTGGTTTCCCTCAGCATTTCACAGTCACCATCCTGGTCATGGGTTCGGTATTATATTCCTACTGCTATACTCTTGCTGTTCAAGCATGGAATTTCTATCCATAGAAATTCTGTGGTAGTTTGACGCATTTAAGATTCTTACATTGTTTGACTCTATGCTTTCTATAGTGCTACT
Source organism: Trachemys scripta elegans (assembly GCF_013100865.1). Lineage (NCBI taxonomy): Eukaryota > Metazoa > Chordata > Testudines > Emydidae > Trachemys > Trachemys scripta. Next base: position 75,661,298 of record NC_048306.1, on the reverse strand, counting down.
CCCCTACCAGCTCAACTTTCTCTGTTATTCCTATGTATTTTGTACCTTGGTATTACCACATCTCAGTGATTATCCTCATTTCATTAAGTCTCCATGATGCCTATTATTTCAATATCTTCATTTAATGCCAGGTACTCAAGTTCACCCATCTTAGTATTTAGACTTCTAGTATTTGTATATAAGTTCTTATACATTTTGTCAATATTCAGTTGCTTCCCTTCATGTGTTATATTTGAATGGGACTCTTATGTTTCACTGTTCCTCACTAGCTCCTACCTATATTTTACCATCTTATTTTCTTTACTCGTATATAGTGTTCCCCCTTTAATAAATTCATCCTCCCAAACTGGGTGCTTCTGTGCACCTATCAGCTTTGCCCCAGCCCATAGTTTTAAAAATCCTCAACAACCTTTTTAATTTTACATGCCGGGAGTTTGATTCTGGTTGGTTTAGGTGGAACCCATCCTTTCATTTTGGGCTCCTCCTTTCCCAAAAGGTTCCTGAGTTCATAATAAACCTAAAACCCTCTCCCTACACCATTGTCTTATCCAGGCATTGAGACCCTGCAGTTCCGCCTGTCTTCCTGGCCCAGCTCATAGAACTGGAAGCATTTCAGAGAATGCAACCTAGACTTTAATGTCTTACCTGGCAGCCAAAACTCAGCCTCCTACTTTTCCCCATGTCATTGTTACCTACATGTACCATGACCACCGGCTGCTCCCCAACACTGCACATAAATCCATCCAGATGTCTTGTGAGATCCATAGTCTTCGCAGCCAGCCTGGAATTTAGCAGGTGGTTCTCCTAATCATCACAAACATAACTATCTGTTTCTAATAATTGAATCCCCCATTACTATTACCCCGCTCTTCCTAGAAATGGGGGTTTCCTCCTCAGGAAGGGTATTGTCAGTGCAAGACATCATCTGTAAGGAGGATCCCAACTATGGGATTGTTTCCCTCTGCTCCAGCTTGATATTCTCCTTCCCTGAGACTTTCATTCTTAATGGCACAGAGACTGTCAGACTAGGGTGTGGGGCCACTCTGAAAGCCTCATGTATATACAGTACCTTTCTGTCTCCCTTAGCTCCTCCTGTTCAGCCAATCTGGCCTCAAGAGCCTGTACAGTGTCTGAGGCCATGAGCTGGTTGCACTGTATGCACACATGCCACCTGCTCACAAGGCAGGTAATCATACATGCTGTGTCTAGTGCAATAAGCTAGATAGCCCACATCTCATTGCTGGACTTCTGCTGGCACTATTTTTGCCCTTGCAGGGTGTGGGGGGCGGCCGTTGGATGTGGAGGGGTTATTGGCCGAACTTTAGAGTGTGTTTGCTAGGTATATCTGCCTCTTGCAGATATAGGTATAAACTCCCTCACAAAGTTCCCCAGTTCACTAACTCTTCTGGTCCCCTAGGAGCTTTTTTTTTTTCTCTCTCCCTGAGCTAGCCATGCCCCCTTGTCAAGGGATACTAACGGGGTTAGGAATTAAAGGATTACAGGCTAGTGCCTAGGCTAGCATTGTTCAAATTGAGAACCAGAAGATGCTTTTCATTATGTACATTTACTTCAAAATATAGGTCTACTGTACAATATAGAAGGTGTTTGTGTTTTTACTAATTCACCTGCAAAACATGGATTTACCAATCGTTTGTCATCTTGTTGGTTGTGAGGATAAACTATATTTGAGCGAGTGTCCATACAACTGTCTAAAATCATTCCCTTCATATCGTGTATGTACTTTTGCTTTCTTGCCTCTTTTCCAAACTCCCTTCATGTTATAGTAGTGAAACAAAATTTGCTTCAATCCCAGGAAGTTAATTTGAAGCAATAATTTCAGGTACTGAACACTAGTCTTGAATATTCTTGGAACCAGGTAGCTGATCTTAAACAATTAACAATAATATAGGTGTGTCTCCCTACATTTAACACACATTTCAATACCTAATGGACTTCTTTAAATGATGTTTTAGGGAAATTTGATACACGGCGGTACTAGTCTATCAAGACTTTGGGGAAATAAACCTCAAAATTGCCAGCTTTCCAGTTTTCAGCACTTCAAAGCAGTTTTACTAAAGACATGTGAACAGGCTTTCAAAATAGTTTAATTTGAATGATTTAGCTTGTCTGGGTCAGAATGTAAACTTGCTAAATGTTATAAATTAATCATTTTATGCTAAAAAAATTCTTACGGATATGCATTCTAAACAGGAGTACAGACTCCAGAGAAGCCATGTTTGTATTTAAACACTGGGAATGATAATAATTGTACAGTATTGGTGGGATTTTTCCAAAGCGCCTAAGTGATGTAAGAGCACAAGTCAGTGGGACTTGTTTCTTAGGGTATGTCTACAGAACAAAAAAGCCCCACAGCAGTGAGTCTAAGCATCTGGGCCAACTAACTTGTGCTCATGCTGCAGGGATAAAAATAGCAGTGTAGAAATTCAGGGGTTAAGAAGAAGTCTGGGTCCAAGTGGCCCTGCCCCACTGCACCTGCTGAGCCTGCCACAGCTGGAGGAGGACTTTAAAAGAGAGCCAGAACTCAGAAGGGGGTAAGATAGCAGAGAGGTTAGGGGGATGTGCCTATCCTGGGAGCTCTCGAGTAAGGACACAACAGGAGCCCTTGCTGCAGGAAAGAGGGGTCTGCAAGCAGCAGCTACCCCAAGCACTGAAGGAGGGACTAGCTTGTCAACAAGCCTTCACTCTATTTTCTTGTATTGTTTGTGAGACTCTGACCATGCCTTTTGTGAGGATGAATTTGATATATTTTTGACCAAGCTGAGCAGGAAGCAATGAACTAAAAGCAATCACTTTTCATGACTGAGACATATTAGCATTCGAAAACATTATCTTTCAAAAATCATGGAAGATGGGAGACATTCCATAAGAACATAAGAACGGCCGTACCGAGTCAGACCAAAGGTCCATCTAGCCCAGTATCCTGTCTACTGACAGTGGCCAATGCCAGGTGTCCCAGAGGGAGTGAACCTAACAGGCAATGATCAAGTCATCTCTCTCTTGCCATTCACCTCCATCCTCTGACAAACAGAGGCTAGGGACACCATTCCTTACCCATCCTGGCTAATAGCCATTAATGGATTTAACCACCATGAATTTATCCAGTTCTCTTTTAAACGCTGTTATAGTCCTAGCCTTCACAACCTCCTCAGGTAAGGAGTTCCACAAGTTGACTGTGCGCTGCGTGAAGAAGAACTTCCTTTTATTTATTTTAAACCTGCTACCTATTAATTTCATTTGGTGACCCCTAGTTCTTGTATTATGGGAATAAGTAAATAATTTTTCCTTATCCACTTTCTCCACATCACTCATGATTTTATATACCTCTATCATATCCCCCTTAGTCTCTTCTTTTCCAATCTGAAGAGTCCTAGCCTCTTTAATCTCTCCTCATGTGGGACCCATTCCAAACCCCTAATCATTTTAGTTGCCCTTTTCTGGACCTTTTCTAGTGCCAGTATATCTTTTTTGAGATGAGGAGAGCACATCTGTATGCAGTATTTGAGATGTGGGCATACCATTGATTTATATAAGGGCAATAATATATTCTCAGTCTTATTCTCTATCCCCTTTTTAATGATTCCTAACATCCTGTTTGCTTTTTTGACCACTTCTGCACACTGCATAGACCTCTTCAGAGAACTATCCACAATGACTCCAAGATCTTTTTCCTGACTCGTTGTAGCTAAATTAGCCCCCATCATATTGTATGTATAGTTGGGGTTATTTTTTCCAGTCTGTATTACTTTACATTTATCCTCATTAAATTTTATTTGCCATTTTGTTGCCCAATCACTTAGTTTTGTGAGATCTTTTTGAAGTTCTCCACAGTCTGCTTTGGTCTTAACTATCTTGAGCAGTTTAGTATCATCTGCAAACTTTGCCACCTCACTGTTTCCCCCTTTCTCCAGATCATTTATGAATAAGTTGAATAGGATTGGTCCGAGGACTGACCCTTGGGGAACACCACTAGTTACCCCTCTCCATTCTGAGAATTTACCATTAATTCCTACCCTTTGTTCCCTGTCTTTTAACCAGTTCTCAATCCATGAAAGGACCTTCCCTTTTATCCCATGACAGCTTAATTTATGTAAGAGCCTTTGGTGAGGGACCTTGTCAAACGCTTTCTGGAAATCTAAGTACACTATGTCCACTGGTTCCCCCTTGTCCACATGTTTGTTGACCCCTTCAAAGAACTCTAATAGATTAGTAAGACAAGATTTCCCTTTACAGAAACCATGTTGACTATTGCTCAACAGTTTATGTTTTTCTATGTGTCTGACAATTTTATTCTTGACTATTGTTTGACTGATTTGCCCGGTACCAACATTAGACTTACCAGTCTGTAATTGCCAGGATCACCTCTAGAGCCCTTTTTAAATATTGGTGTTACATTAGCTAACTTCCAGTCATTGCGTACAGAAGCCAATTTAAAGGAAAAGTTACAAACCATAGTTTATGAGTTCTTTCAGAATTCTTGGAACTCTTGGAGGAGTTTACCCTTTACCCAATCTTCCAGAAGATTGGAAAAGGGTAAATATAGTGCCCATCTACAAAAAGGGAAATAAGGACAACCCGGGGAATTACAGACCAGTCAGCTTAACTTCTGTAAATGGAAAGATAATGGAGCAAATAATTAAGAAATCAGTTTGCAAACACCTAGAAGATAATAAGGTGATAAGTAACAGTCAGCATGGGTTTGTCAAGAACAAATTGTTTCAAACCCACCTGATAGCTTTCTTTGACAGGGTAACAAGTCTTATGGATAGAGGGGAAGCGGTACATGCCGTATATCTTGACTTTAGTAAGGTTTTTGATACTGTCTTGCATGACCTTCTCCTAAATAAACTAGGGAAATACAACCTAGATGGAGCTACTATAAGGTGGGTGCATAACTGGCTGGAAAACCATTGCCAGAGAGTAGTTATCAGTGGTTCACAGTCATACTGGAAGGGCATAATGAGTGGGGTCCCACAGGAATCAGTCCTGGGTCCAGTTCTGTTCAATATCTTCATCAATGATTTAGATAATGGCATAGAGAGTACACTTATAAAGTTTGCAGATGATACTAAGTTAGGAGGGGTTGCAAGTGCTCTGGAGGATAGGATTATAATTCAAAATGATCTGGACAAACTGGAGAAATGGTCTGAAGTAAATAGGATGAAATTCAATAAGGACAAATGCAAAGTACTCCACTTAGGAAGGAACAATCAGTTGTACACATACAAAATGGGAAATGACTGCCTAGGAAGGTGTACTGCAGAAAGGGATCTGGGGGTCATAGTGGATCAGAAGCTAAATATAAGTCAACAGTGTAACACTGTTGTAAAAAAAGCAAACATCATTCTGGGATGTATTAGCAAGAGTATTGTAAGCAAGACATGAGAAGTAATTCTTCCGCTCTATTCTGCGCTGATTAGGCCTCAACTGAAGTATTGTGTCCAGTCCTGGGTGCCACATTTCAGGAAAGATGCGGACAAATTGGAGAAAGTTCAGAGAAGAGCAACAAAAATGATTAACGGTCTAGAAAACATGACCTATGAGGGAAGATTGAAAAAATTGGGTTTGTTTAGTCTGGAAAAGAAAAGACAGAGAGGGGACACAATAACAGTTTTCAAGTACATAAAAGGTGGTTACAAGGAGGAGGGAGAAAAATTGTTCTTCGTAACTCTGAGGGTAGGACAAGAAGCAATGGGTTTAAATTGCAGCAAGGGCGGTTTATGTTGGACATTAGGAAAAACTTCCTAACTGTTAGAGTGGTTAAGCACTGGAATAAATTGCCTAGGGAGGTTGTGGAATCTCCATCATTGGGGATTTTTAAGAGCAGGTTGGACAAACACCTGTCAGGGATGGTCTAGATAATACTTAGTCCTGCCTTGAGTGCAGGGGACTGGACTAAATGACCTCTCGAGTTTCCTTCCGGTTCTATGATTCTATGAAATAGAAGACCCTGAATGAGTATAGAATAGGTCCTTGAGTATATGCTAAGGCAGTGGTGGGCAACATGAGGCCTGTCAGGGTAATCTGCTGGTGGGCCATGAGATAGTTTGTTTATATTGACCGTCCGCAGGCATGGCCGCCCGCAGCTCCTAGTGGCCTGGTTCACCATTCCCGGCCAATGGGAGCTGCGGGAAACGGTGGCCAGCACAACCCTACGGCCCACAGCGCTTCCCGCAGCTCCCATTGGCTGGGAAAGGCGAACTGCGGCCACTGAGAGCTGCGGCTGGCCGTCCGGGCCTGTGGATGGTCAATGTAAGCGAACTGTTTCATGGCCTGCCAGCGGATTATCCTGATGGACTGTGTGCAGCCCACAGGCCGCAGGTTGCCCACCACTGTTCTAAGGGCTGGTCCTGCACCAGTTGAAGTCAATGGCAAAGTTCTTGTGGAAATGAATGGTGCTGGATCAGAACCCTACCTGATATTGGGGTTATAAAAGTGAATAAATGTAACTAAAAGGCTTAAGACTTTAAACATTGGAGAAAGAAAATGTTCGATTTAACATCTAGGCTTTTAACAACAACGTTAGATGTTACAATGTGTAAGAAGACCATATGCGCGATATACACTTTTCCTGTATGGGACTGTGGTTGTGTTTCCCTGTTGCTATGTATAACGTTTCACACCTTCATTAGGAGCCACTGATGAAGATTCAGTTTTACAATCTTAAACAGATTAACTCTGGCATTTTCAAGGTGATTGCTTCTGTTTTTAACTCAGAGAACACAAGTTAAATATTTCTCAACTTGTCATTTATTAGTATTTTGGTTCATTTTTACTAGTCTCAATTGGAGATTTTTCTACAGCAGCCTCAGTGCACTGTGCTTCTCACTTTCTTTTCCACATGGCTGCTTGGTTTGCAGAGGATGCCTTCTTACAGATGTATTCCCTCTCTTGACAAACAATTACCCCTGTTCCCCTCAGCAGGAGGCCATTAGGACATCATCACGGGTTCTGCTAAGTCATCTTGCAATCACAGTTTTGTGCAATCACCTCTCATCTAAGTCTATCTAGGCATATGCCATGCAGGGAAACTGGCAGTACAAACTGCAGCACCTCCAGGCATCTTATTTGTTATTTTGGTCCAGGACTGTGACAGATAATGGCTAATGTCTGAAGGTCTCATTGGCTGCTTTGACTGGCATCATACGCAGAAAATGTGGAAAAAACAGGTCACATCACTATTTAACAACAAGAACACCAAAGACATTTTAACATGTTCACAGCAGTTATATACATAAAAAGGGAGACTAAAAAGGTGATGTTTGGAGAGTTATTCTAGTGAATAAACTTTTTAGAAATAATTTATCCACATCTGTTCTTCATTGTTTATGTTTATGGACTGTGTGTACAAATAGCAAATCTATCAATAATTCTCTGCATATCTATATCATAATGGAGTTAAGCTTTTAACAAGATTTTACTAACAACACCATAGATCCTGGCATTTGTAAGCTTAAGATGTGCCAACTGTTTGGAGACATTTACTGTTTGAAACCCAGGTATGCAAGGGTCCCTCCCATGCCATATACAAAACAGACAGACCTCTATTACTGAACTCTATTGAGAAAGTTTTCCTACTACATGGTTCACACTCTCATAATTCTTGTTAAAAATCCTTAATTAAATTACCAGATTTAAAGTATTGTGTTAGCTGTTGAAAAAAATGCACCTAAAAAAACCCTGTGCATTCTTGATCAACTCAAGCTAGCAGTTTCATGGAAGACTTTCAGTCATCAGACTTCCATGTGATCTCATGTTGCTAATAGACCTCAGATTATGTTAGAGGAAAATGGACTGTATTGTGTTAATCATATGAAAACCAAGTTGCTAAGCCCTACCTGATTTTAAGTTTCCACAATATTGCAATGATTTTCTCTCATTAAAACAAGTGCCATTTTTTATAAATATCCTGCAAGAAACATTTTAAAAAACTATCTAATGAAGAATGCCAGTTCTAATTTTAATTTAATATTTCCCCCCTAACACTTAACAAATATGTTTGGCTCTGTGCCCCTAACAAACTCACTTTTTACCATGACAGCTCTCTGAGCATAATCTTAAGTCAGGTTCCATACAATGTGTTTGGTTTATAGAGATATTAACCTCAAGAGAATAGAGACTCCAAAATCAGTCCTGAAAGAAAACACAGAACTATGCAATTTAACATTATTTGACTGCTTACAGGCAAACGATGATCATTTACTGTGCCACAATCTGCATCTGTGATGTGAAAATACTTTGGTTTTGCTGTGTTGTGCGATAGAAGAGAATGGGGGTGGGGGAAATAAGGGCAGTGGCAATTGCAAGGGAATGAAAAATGAACATCACGTGTATAGATACCACTGTGCAACATCTTACCCTCATGACCATGTTAAAAGGCCTTTACAGAGAGTGAGTGAGAGCTGCAAACAGAACCCTGTAGTCAATGGGGAGGGGTGGGGGGAAGGAACAAAACAAACCCCAGAGTCTTACTGCAATGAACTCATCAAGGAGCACCTCCCTAATTTAGGCTCTAGCTTGCAAAAAAAAAAAAAAGCAGTCAGTTGTTTTTTCCCTGACACTATTAGATCAAAACAGTATCCAGGCATTAGACAGTATTTATTAGCTTGTAAGACCAGAGATAATGATCCCATTCAATCAGAACTCATGAATTATTCAAAAGTCCCAACTCCACATAATTTCTGGCTTTACTTTTAAAACCAGTAAAGCACCATTTGCATCACTTATTTTTTGGGTGACAGTAGCAGCAAAACAAAGCAGAATTTGCTGCTCGTTTTGGTTTTGTGTCTCAAAGAGAACGGCAATTCTCTCATGTTTTTTTTTTTTATTCCCTCAAACAAAAATGATACAGAAGTAAATATTAATCATTATACTATTGGGGGAAAATTGTACACTAATTATTGTCATGGAATAGTGCTACCCATATTTATGGAGGATTTTGTAATCACTGTAAATTGTTCAGTATTATTACTTATACCGACAGCTAGAAAGTAATTACACTTTTCTGCAGTTTGTTTTAAAGGACCACTGTCACTGTCACACTTGGGAAAACTTGAAAATAATATTTTATCAAAATTCAATTAAATTGCCATAAATTACCTTTCTATTTTATTTCCAATTATTGCAAATTTCCTTAATTATTCCAATTAAGGGCCCAATCCTGTGAGGTGTAGAAAGCCTGCTAAAAAATGCTGAGTGTCCACAGTGGGGGGCTGGTTTGAGGGCATTCAGCGTCTCGTAAGATTGGATCCCAGTGCTCTTATATGTAAACCAAGGGCTTTTCTTTGTAACTAACTTCCTCAACCTCATTTATTCATTGATACAGGTCACATTGTAGAGCTGGGAAAAGCTCTATCTATCAGTTATAAAGTCACATGTGCTGGGTCGTGCCATCATTAGCAAGGCCACTAATCGTCTTGCATCACTTATATCCCTAACATAGGGCTTGTCTGAGCCCTCTGCACAGTGCTGATTGTCATCCTCAGTGATGCCCCAGTCCAGTGCTTGTACAGTGGGGAATCACCTACTAGACAGCATTGTCCATTGATACATGTACCACTCACCTGCCCGCTACAGTATTTGGTATCATCCCATCAACTGATGAGAGCACCCCATAACACTGGAGAGAGGAGGGAGATTTCTTATAAATGTAACATAATATTATTATAAATATATAATGGTTCACTGATCCAAGGAAGAGGGAGTGGTGGTGAAGAGGAGGAAAGGTGATCTGAGGCAACTAATGATACTCCTTGAAATGTGTATTAAGACACATCTTTGTGCACCCCCCTGAACACCACTAATTCAGACTTCAAGAAATAGTCAGTACATGGATGGATAATGGCACAGGAAAATGATTTTATGGACACTGAACTAACACCCACAGTGCACCAGGGAAATACAGAAATTAAGTTTCCATTTTCATTCTGAGACATTGCACTGTCTTTCAGTGTAATATCTTATGGCCTGATATGCTCTCAGAGGAGAGAAATGGTTTAACAAAATAGAGGCTGTGGAAGCAAGGTCTAGTGATGAAGCTTGAGTGCTAAGCATGGTGATATATATACATTTAATATTCATTTTGTGAGGATGAATTTGATATATTTTTGACCAAGCTGAGTAGGAAGCAATGAACTGAAAGCAATCACTTTTCATGACTGAGACATATTAGCAGTTCTTAAAATCACCAGGAAAAGAAGGAGTTTACAGAGTCAAATTTTGACCCTATCAGATGTCTGGGATTAAGATAAGCAACAGCTTTGCTAACTGTACACTGAGGAAAGACTATCACCAAAACTTGAGAAATGGGAAACATATTTGTTAACTTCTTGTGTAAGTCCAATGGGTGTGTGTGTATTCGTATCAGCCATTAAGGGTTACCTGGGAAACTTTAAAATCTTCATCTGGATTAGTGAAATTGGTCAAAAGGACCAGGTGAGCTCTACAAATTGGATTTTAGAGATTGTGAAAAATGTTTCCTGAATCAGAAATCAATGATTTCCTCAATCAGGGCCTTAGCATGAGGATTGCTGTTGAGGATTTGCAGGACATCAACTAAATGTTTATGATATTACCAAGGAGGCTGTACCGATATTTATTGTACTAACAATTAATGCTAAAAATTCAGTAACAAAACCCTAAACACTTTCTATTCTTAACAAGTTTGAGATAAAAGATTGTGTTCACTTTGGCAGAAGCTAATTTAGGACTCTAATGTGGTCTTTCCCTCGGTATTCAGAAATGCTTTTGTGACAAGATTCTAATACGGGAGCATGAGGCAACATATGGAAGGATACATAGACATGGACACATGATTTACAGAATAATGAGTAAAGGTATGGTATCCCTTCCCAGTCCTGAAATTTGGGACAATGTCATAGTGTTTACAAAGGTCCTGGGATACAAGTATTTTAATCAGATGCATTTAAAAGATGAACAAATACTATAATACATGATGCCTGAGGAATAGTTTTGGTTTTATGACAGGAAAATCTGATCTCAGGTGATCAAATTCCTCAAGAAAAATCGGGCATTGTTGTAAATGATTTTTGGATTGTCAAATGTAGTAAAATGTAGTAAAGATGGTCAAATAACTTTCAACAGAATTTTTTAATGTGAAGTTTTATGTTAGTCAATGGACCTGGTTCAGACCAGGTGAATCAGACTAATAAAGTAAATGGATCATACCTGCTTACCCCAAAGATAAATTTGCCCAAGTAACTTTGTGAACAATATTCTGGTCAACCACTCTATTTTTGTGCATGCGATATATTCAACATAAAATCATCAAGATTATTACTTGTTATCACTGACCATGTGCTCAGTGATGTATAATTGTACTGACAGTCCCTGCTTGAAGGAGTTTACAGTTGAAGCTCCTTGTCCTGCAAATAATTATACATACACTTACCTTTCCACATTGAAGTCAGTGGAACCACTTGTGCATAAAAACAAACAAACAAGCAAGCATGTGAATAACTGTTTCCAAGATCAGGGTTTAAAGCGGCATACCACAAAATTCAAATAAAAATACATGGATTGACAGTAAAGTTTTTTTCCTCTTTATTTAGTGGGTGGGTGGTAGCATTTTTATGGATGTGGGCCCACTTCCATGAGCTCTGGGAAACAAAATGAGACACACTCAATCCATACTGCTAAAACATTTTACAAAAGTCCACAAATTTTCACTCCAAAGTTCTGGATGTACTGTTAATGTTTTCTAAAGTTTTCTGGAAATTTTGCACAGTTCCAACCTCAAAGCTGATAATGGTGGGGTTTTTTCTAAGTCTTTCCCCAACATTTGTAACTGCTGATGCATGCTGTAGAATGCAGACAAAATAAAATAACTAGAAACTTTGTCCTGATGTTTGGTTTTTCCCATCATTATTAAGCATTTGAATTTGATGATCACTTACAGGATGGCTGAATTAAGCAGAATTTATGTTGTAAAGTCCAATCAAACTCTACTAATGATGTATTAAGCCTTCTGGAAAGTATTTGCTCGATCCTGTTCCCATTGAAGGCAATGCGAGTCTTGCAGTTCATTTCAATAGAAACAGGATCAGGCCCTAAGTCACTAAATGACATTTTCCATGGTAATAATTAGTAACAGCAGTTTTGAAGTTAAAGGAACTTTATAATTTTATTTGTAATGCATGTTTCCAAAATTGCTAGTGGATTTAGGAAGAGAATCAAACAATTATCTGGAATATATTCAGGGATGACAAGCTCTAAAATCAGGACACATCCAGGGCAGCAGGCTGAATGCAATACTGTAGGATGGATTAAGAGCTATCAAATGCTATAACAGAAAGGTAAGTATTATTGATTGGGGGTGGACTAGGAAAATTATATGTTACTAAGAAATATTGCAGAAATCTTCACACCTGGCAGATACATTTTTCTAGTGGAATATTTGTAGGTTGAGGGCTGCAGAAGATATGTATGAATAGAGACCCAAGGGAAAGGTTAGTCAACCCTGGATGCTTTCTACAAATGTTGTCTGGCCTTGTGGTTAGATAATAAATGCAAATCTCCTTTCATGGATTTAAAGCTGTTTGCTGACACAGGAAAATCACAATGTATTTTTTTTTTTGTAAAATAACACAAAAAACATGAATATCTTATTGTTGTTGCATATGAATTTATCTTTGTTTTAGGATAAAAAGAGCCCCAGTTATGGCCAGGACTGCACTAGCAGAATAGAGCTGTGCAAAGCTCTGTGGGTTTGATTTGTGGAAGTTGTTGAAACTGAAGGAAATGTTGGCAATCTTTGTTAAATTGCTCCTTCAGATTTCACTTTGAGTTCTGGGGCTGAAGAAAAGTGTAAAATGGAGTGAAATTTGGAGTTTTGACAAGGAAACTATGCAAGGCTGTGATATTTGGTTGGATGGGACCCAAAAAACATAACTTTGTTCTGGTTTAATTGTTTCACAAACCTTATGAGTTTCATATTTATACCGAAACCCATGAAACCAGGCAAATTTTGAATAGTTTCTTCGAGTTTTTTTTAGCATACATTTCACATCACTTGAATAAAGAAGCTCTTGCTTTGTTCATGTATGATAAATCTGTACTCTCCTCTCTCTTCTCCCTCGCACCCCCAAACTCTTGCCATTCTGCCCACAAAAAGAATAATAACAAATATGGCCCGGGCAGATGTTTTACTCTGAAATTCATGCCCATCTTTACCAGCCAATTGATATATCCTGCACTGGAACCAAGCCTTGCGAGTTTGGCATCATGAGACCATCATCATTAGATTATATCTATCACTAATCCAGCAGGGCCTAGTGCCCAGGGACCTCGTGCTCAGAGCTTGAGATTGCATATGGGTTTGCCAAACTTTACTCTCAATGCTTCAGCACCTCCAGCTCCCAGTGAAGCTCAGCCATGCGTTGCTTGTTGCCTGTAGTATGTAAACAAAGCAGAGAGAATCTTCTGTGTCTGAACAGTGCAGTTAATTGGCATATTTTATAAATAGAGCCCCACTGAAGCTCAGCATCTTGCAGGCTCAGACTCAAGAATGCTGCTGTGTTACTCTCAGCCTTAGATACAGTCTTGGCAAAAGAGACTTGAGCCATGGTGATGAGGGCAAGCTCTGATTTCTCGCTCATTTTTCTGGTCATACCTGAGCTTTTGAGAAAGTATTTCTCCATTGCTGCCCAGCTGCTGCGTTCCTGAGTATTGCTTTTATTGAAGAGCTCTCGCTCTCTCCCACTCTAAGACTTTGCAGTGGGACATAGCTGAGAAGAAAAGATTAAGGGAAAAAGCAGAGCCATGGTGGTTGTTCTGACTTTTACAGAATACAGAATGTTACAGGCTTTACCAGAATAAGAAACTCAATAACACCTTGTCACCAAGAGCTGGTCCTTTCATTGGAGTCAGGGACCAAGCTACCTGTGACCGGCTCCCATAAGGAGAATGAGCGAACTCAGTCCCACATGGAAGAAATTAAATTCTTAAGTGTCTGGCTGGCAACTAATTAGCTAATGAGCCTGATAAAGTTTTACTAGGGCTCATCTGTGGGGATTCCTAGAGTTAGGAAGCTCTTGAGGAGAGCTCACCAGAACAAGGAGCCTGGAAAGTGTTCCTAGAAAGAGAAGCACCCCAAGATGATGGTGCAGGTCAAGGTGCAGGCTCTGGGGTGGGGTTGGGGATGAGAGGTTTGGGCTGTAGGAGCGGGTGAGGGCTCTGGCTGGGGTTGCTGGCTCTGGGGTGGGGCCAGAAATGAGTGGTTCAGGGTGTGGGAGGGAGGTAAGGGCTCTGGTGGGGGTGCGGCCTCTGGGGTGGGGCCGGGAATGAGGGGTTTGGCATGCAGGAGGGGGCTCTGGATGGAGGCCGAGGGGTTTGGAGTGCGGGAGGGGTGTGGGCTCTGGGAGGGAATTCGGGTCTGGGAGGGGGTTCTGAGCTGGGGTTAGAGTGTGGAGGGCATGTTGGGTGTGGGCACCGGTAGGGAGTTTGGGTACATGAGGGGGCTCAGGGCTGCAGCAGGGGGTTGGGGTGTGGGAGGGTGTTCAGGGTGTGGGCTCTGGGTGGCGCTCACCTCAGGCAGTTCCTGGAAGTAGCGACATCTCCCTCTGGCTTCTAGGCACAGTGGAGGCCAGAGGACTGCTGGTTACTGGCCAATGGGAGCTGCAGAGCCGGCGCTTGGGGCGGGGGCAGTGTGTGGATCCTCCCTGGCCGCCCCTGTGCCTCGGAACTGGATATGCCGGCTGCTTCTGGGAGCCGCATGGAGCCAGGCAGGCAGGACCTCCCTTAGCCCTGCTCCATGGCTGACTGGACTTGTAATGGCTCGATCAGCAGTGCTGACCGGAGCCACCAGGGTGCCTTTTCAATTAGGCATTCCACTCAAAAACTGGACACCTTGCAACCCTAGTTGAAATGCCACTCACTGAAGATTGGCCCATCCTACTACCCACATCATGGGGTAGGGGGTAGATTTGTGCAAAAATCTGGTCAGGGCCCAAATAGGGTTATGACCTACATGAGGCAAAAAAAAACAGGAGGTGCCCAGTGCCCCTTTCCTATCAGCCTGACTCTCCTTTTTCCTCTTAGGTCACCACCCTCTGACCCTCCTCTTCATCTCTTCAGGTGCTCCCTCCACACATACCCAGCCTGACTCCCCTCGTCCCATCTCAGGCACCTCCACAGCAGCTTGACACCCCCCCTTTGGCCCCTCTCAGGTGCCCCTCCCCTGGTCTATGGGCTCCTACAGCTGTCCCAGCCCAGAGAGCATTGCTCAGTGAAGAAGCCCTGTGCACAGCACCCTATGTAAAGCACATGTAATCAGGCTTTTTGCAAGGAAGGAGGATATGACAGAGTGGGGAATACAATTTGGGAAAAATAATATTTTAGTTGATTAAAACAAGTAAATAAAGTATAGAGTAACTGATAAACTCAAACTCATGCAGTATCTATTAGTAGATCTATTATCGTACAGTCATCATTAGGAAGATAATTCATCACACTAGAAGAGTGGAATTGTGTATTATGAATTAGCATAATAATACTCTGCACCTGATTGTTGTTAACTTTAGTGCAATCTGATTTATCCTAACATTACACCGTTCAGTGTTTGAAGAGAGACAAATAGAAGTTCATTTTCATGTTCTGAGATATAAGATGTAAAATGTTCCAACAATAATTAGATGTTGGATGCTACTGTATTTTCTGAGGCAGATGTAGTGATTGCCTGAAAATGATATTTAAATGATCCAAATCTATTTAAAAACTGCCTAGCCTGAATTGTGCCATACCTTGCTGCTGGATGGAACACTCCTGTTAACAAGAAATGAACATTTCTGAGTAATAATAATGTTAGGAAAAAGAACAGGAGTACTTGTGGCACCTTAGAGACTAACAAATTTATTTGAGCATAAGCTTTCGTGGGCTACAGCCCACTTCTTCGGTTGCATAGAATGGAACATATAGTGAGGATATATATATATATATATATACATACAGAGAACATGAAAAGGTGGGAGTTGCCCTGCCTAAGAGGCTAATTAATTAAGAGAAAAAACTTTTGTAGTGATAATCAAGATAGCCAATTACAGACAGCTTGACAATAAGGTGTGAGGATATGTAACATGGGGAAATAGATTCAATGTGTGTAATGGTTCAACCATTCCCAGTCTCTATTCAAACCCAAATTGGTATCTAGATTCAATATCGGTTTTGTCAATGAGACACAATGTTTCCTGACAGTTTGTAACACTCTTCTTTGAAAATTCAATGGTAACTGAAGTGGGTGAGGCCGGGAGAGTGGAATTAGAGGTAGTTTCTGGTTTTATTATTCCTTTGGATATTCATGAATTAGTTTTGATTGAGCTTTGATTTATTTTTATTATTATTTATTTATTTTATATTTATTATTATTTTAAGTCCATTCCTAGAATGTGGCTATTGACTTGCATTTAGCAGAAAGATTATTGTGGAAAGATGTTACAAAATGTTTATAATATCTTAATTGAGACCAATTGTTTTAATTGATTTTTCATACTATTACTAATATTGAACATATATAACCATTTTTCCATTTGAGCATCTCAAAATGTTTTATAAACCTTAATCATTTCTTGCTCACACAAACCTTGTGATAGGTCCAGTAAGTGCTCTTATTATCACTTTACATATAGGCACAGTGACTTGCTGAACATCACACAGGAAAATCTGTGGCATGGGCAGGGAACAGAACCTAGATCTCCTGATCGCTAGTCATGTAGGAATCGTCAGCTCTGTTAGCACAGCTTTCCAGCACCTGTATACTGCTTGAGTTGGTATAGGGCAGGGGTGGGCAAACTTTTTGGCCTGAGGGCCGCATCAGGTTTCCAAAATTGTATGGAGGGCTGGTTAGAGGAGGCTGCGCCTCCCCAAACAGCCAGGCGTGGCCTGGCCCCCGCCCCCTATCCGACACCCCATACTTCTCGCCCCCTGACTGCCCCCCGGGACCCCTGCCCCATCCACCCCCCTGTTCCCTGTCCCCTGACCGTCCCCAGAACCTCTGCCCCTGACTTCCCCCCACCGCCCCATCCAACCCCTCCTCTCATTCCTGACTGATCCCCGGGACCCCTGCCCCATCCAACCACCCCTTCTCCCTGTCCTCTGACCGCCCCCGGAACCCCTGCCCCTGACTGCCCCCCTGCCGCACCAGCCAACCCCCCCTCCTTTCTGACTGACCCCTGGGGACCCTACCCCCATTCAACCCCCCCGTTCCCCACCCTCTGACCACCCCAACCCCTATCCACACCCCTGACCCCTGGCCACTCCCCCCCCGAACTCCCCTTTCCTCTATCCACCCCGCCCCCTTACCACACTGCTCGGAGCACTGGTGGCTGGTGGCGCTACGGCCATTCCACCTGGCTGGAGCTAGCCACGCCACCGCGCAGTTCATAGTACCAGATCAGGCCAGGCTCTGCAGCTGCGCTGCCCCAGGAGCTCGCAGACCCACCACCCAGAGCATTGCGCCAGTGGCAGGGCTAGCTGAGGCTGTGGGGGAGGGGTGCTAGCCTCCCAGACCAGGAGCTCAGGGGCTGCGCAGGAGGGTCCCGCGGGCCATAGTTTCCCCACCTCTGGTATAGGGTCTGGCCCTCAGAAGCTGCAGTCACTGCTGAAACAGATCTGGGATCAGCATAGAGAGCAAATTCAGATATAGATGAGAGTGATTAGATCTGAGTATAAAGGGCATTAAGTGAAAACTTTGGTAGTAAGGGATTGAGAAGAGCTCAGGTGACGTGAAGGATTCCTGCTGTCTGGAACAAGAAGCAGTAGACCTGATTCTCTGCTCACACTGATTTTTAGATTGGTGTATGTCCATTGACTTCAGTGGAATTGCTCCTGATCTACACTTGGGTAAGTGAAAGGAGAACTAAGTGCAGTAGCCTAGATGCTGAGCTGCACCTTTCAGCAGAGGTAACATAGCAGAAGGGAATGGCTCCCAAATTCTGTGCTGGATCAAATGCTGGCACAGCTCCTAGCATAAATTACAGTAGTGTGTTTCCACAGGCACCAATTGACTCCTGCTCAGCCCCGAATAGCCACTGTACAGATTGCTCCGTACACATCACACTCACTCACTCACCCTCTGCACCCCTAGGTATGTCCTCAGCACTGCCTTATGCCAGGGGTTTCAAGGGAGGGGCATTTTTAGAGTTCTTGGATTTTATTTATTGCAATTCCAATTTCTAACACTAAACCGTCTTTACTCTTTCTTATTACTGTTTAGGTTTTTTGTCTTCATTAGTCTCCTCACCAAAACTTTGTTTTTGACATTACACCTTCATCACAATTATAATTTTATTTATTTAAAGTCATTGCATTTTCATATCTTGCATAGTGGAAATTGCAGTAGACTCCACCGGAATCATTCAACTAATTTCAGTAGACTCCACTGGAATCATTCAACTAACCTCTATTGGTTCTAATTGGTAGGTCAGTAGCTCTAGAAGTCTAGCAGACACACAAGCCCACTTCTTTGTTCCAAAGTGTACAGCAATCGCCAGCCAGTGGGAACCAGCTGAAAATTTTGAACTGGAATTATTCACTCTATTTTCCCCCCCCCTAGGGGTATTTGGTTGCAACTTTCTGATTTTCTCTGAGGCCCTTAAGGAGATGCAGATTGCTGTTCATAGGCTGGATCAAAGATGGTCTCACATATGGGATGAGTCTTCACTTTAAATTTGCAATACTTTTCTTTACACTTATCAGGGTGCTCTGAAGAGGGGGAAAATCTATTACTTCTACTTAATGCCGGTCTGTGAATAATTCAGTACTACTGATATTCTTCTAGTTTTGTGAATATTTCATGATAAGCCTTGTGAAGAATCTGTAATATTCAAGTGTAACATCAGTGTAGAAAATTGTTTCCATTGAAGTCTTTCCCTGCATATGTTTACTTCTCTGTAGTCAGATTGTGTGTAAGGGATCAGGTAAAGAACAATGAGTAGCAGATTAAAGAGCGATAACTTTATTGTTTACAGTATAAATACTTCAGCTGAAACACATTCAGTGCAGTAAAATTTATTAGTGATAGATTGATAGTCGGCACCTGCTATGTGACCTTGGGCAAATCACTTTGCCTTCATTTGCCTCAGTTTCCCCATCTGTA